>NW_026991474.1:2296189-2610288 GCF_036370855.1 Dromaius novaehollandiae
TCACAGCAGCCTCAGTGCCTCTGAGGCCAGTGTCAGTCTCATGGCTGCTGGCTGTGCTTGTGAGGTCACAGCAGCCTCAGTGCCTCATAGTTTAGTGTCCAGCACCCCCTGCTGGCCGTGCTTCGGAAGTCACAGCAGCCTCAGTGCCTGCTCTGCCAGTGTCAGGGTCATGCCTGCTGGCTGTGCTTGTGAGGTCACAGCCGACTCTGTGCCTCAAAAGTTAGTGTGCAGCGCCCCCTGATGGCTGTGCTTGTGAGGTCACAGCAGACTCAGTGTCTTCTAGGCCAGTGTCAGGGTCATGGCTGCTGGCTGTGCTTCTGAGGTCACAGAAGCCTGAATGCCTCCTAGGCCAGTGGCAGGCTCATGGCTGCTGGCTGTGATTGTGAGGTCACAGCAGCCTCAGTGCCTCCTCTGCCAGGGGCAGGCTCATGGCTTCTGGCTGTGCTTGTGAGGTCACAGCAGTCTTAGTGCCTCATAGTTTAGTGTCCAGCGTCCCGTGCTGGCTCTGCTTGTGAGGTCACAGCAGCCTCAGTGCCTCATAGGTTAGTGTCCAGCGCCCCCTGCTGGCTATGCTTGTGAGGTCACAGCAGACTCAGTGCCTCCCAGGCCAATATCAGGCTCCTGCCTGCTGGCTGTGCTTGTGACGTCACAGTAGCCTCAGTGCCTCTGAGGCCAGTGGCAGTCTCATGGCTGCTGGCTGTGCTTCTGAGGTCACAGAAGCCTCAGTGCCTCCTCTGCCAGTGCCATGCTCATGGCTGCTGGCTGTGATTGTGAGGTCACAGCAGCATCAGTGCCTCCTAGGCCAGTATCAGTCTCATGGCTGCTGGCTGTGCTTGTGACGCCACAGCAGCCTCAGTGCCTCCTCTGCCAGTGCCATGCTCATGGCTGCTGGCTGTGCTTGTGAGGTCACAGCAGCCTCAGTGCCTCCTAGGCCTGTATCAGGCTCATGGCTGCTGGCTGGGCTTGTCAGGTCACAGCAGCCTCAGTGCCTCCTCTGCCAGTGGCAGGCTCATGGCTTCTGGCTGTGATTGTGAGGTCACAGCAGTCTCAGTGCCTCATAGGTTAGTGTGCAGCGCCCCCTGCTGGCTGTGCTTGTGAGGTCACAGCAGCCTGAATGCCTCCTAGACCAGTGTCAGGGTCATGGCTGCTGGCTGTGCTTGTGAGGTCACAGAAGCCTGAATGCCTCCTAGGCCAGTGGCAGGCTCATGGCTGCTGGCTGTGATTGTGAGGTCACAGCAGCCTCAGTGCCTCATCGCTTAGTGTCCAGCGTCCCCTGCTGGCTGTGCTTGTGAGGTCACAGCAGCCTCAGTGCCTCCCAGGCCAATATCAGGCTCCTGGCTGCTGGCTGTGCTTGTGACGTCACAGCAGCCTCAGTGCCTCTGAGGCCAGTGGCAGTCTCATGGCTGCTGGCTGTGCTTGTGAGGTCACAGCAGACTCAGTGCCTCCTAGGTTAGTGTCCATCGCCCCCTACTGGCTGTGATTGTGAGGTCACAGCAGACTCAGTGCCTGATAGGTAATCTCCAGTGCCCCCTGCTGGCTATGCTTGTGAGGTCACAGCAGCCTCAGTGCCTCTGAGGCCAGTGTCAGTCTCATGGCTGCTGCCTGTGATTGTGAGGTCACAGCAGCCTCAGTGCCTCAGAGGTTAGTGTCCATCGCCCCCTACTGGCTGTGCTTGTGAGGTCACAGCAGCCTCAGTGCCTCATAGTTTAGTGTCCAGCACCCCCTGCTGGCCGTGCTTCGGAAGTCACAGCAGCCTCAGTGCCTGCTCTGCCAGTGTCAGGGTCATGCCTGCTGGCTGTGCTTGTGAGGTCACAGCCGACTCTGTGCCTCAAAAGTTAGTGTGCAGCGCCCCCTGATGGCTGTGCTTGTGAGGTCACAGCAGACTCAGTGTCTTCTAGGCCAGTGTCAGGGTCATGGCTGCTGGCTGTGCTTCTGAGGTCACAGAAGCCTGAATGCCTCCTAGGCCAGTGGCAGGCTCATGGCTGCTGGCTGTGATTGTGAGGTCACAGCAGCCTCAGTGCCTCATCGTTTAGTGTCCAGCTTCCCCTGCTGGCTCTGCTTGTGAGGTCACAGCAGCCTCAGTGCCTCATAGTTTAGTGTCCAGCGGCCCCTGCTGGCTGTGCTTGTGAGGTCACAGCAGACTCAATGCCTCATAGGTTAGTGTCCAGCGCCCCCTGCTGGCTGTGCTTGTGAGGTCACAGTAGCCTCAGTGCCTCCCAGGCCAATATCAGGCTCCTGGGTGCTGGCTGTGCTTGTGAGGTCACAGCAGCCACAGTGCCTCTGAGGCCAGTGGCAGGCTCATGGCTGCTGGCTATGACTGTGAGGTCACAGCAGCCTCAGTGCCTCATCGTTTAGTGTCCAGCGTCCCCTGCTGGATCTGCTTGTGAGGTCACAGCAGACTCAGTGCCTCCTAGGTTAGTGTCCAGCGCCCGCTGCTGGCTCTGCTTCTGAGGTCACAGCAGCCTCAGTGCCTCACAGGCCAGTATCAGGCTCATGGCTGCTGGCTGTGCTTGTGAGGTCACAGCAGCCTCAGTGCCTCCTCTGCCAGTGCCATGCTCATGGCTGCTGGCTGTGCTTGTGAGGTCACAGCAGCCTCAGTGCCTCCTAGGCCTGTATCAGGCTCATGGCTGCTGGCTGGGCTTGTGAGGTCACAGAAGCCTCAGTGCCTCCTCTGCCAGGGGCAGGCTCATGGCTTCTGGCTGTGATTGTGAGGTCACAGCAGTCTTAGTGCCTCATAGTTTAGTGTCCAGCGTCCCGTGCTGGCTCTGCTTGTGAGGTCACAGCAGACTCAGTGCCTCATAGGTTAGTGTCCAGCGCCCCCTGCTGGCTATGCTTGTGAGGTCACAGCAGCCTCAGTGCCTCCCAGGCCAATATCAGGCTCCTGCCTGCTGGCTGTGCTTGTGACGTCACAGTAGCCTCAGTGCCTCTGAGGCCAGTGGCAGTCTCATGGCTGCTGGCTGTGCTTCTGAGGTCACAGAAGCCTCAGTGCTTCCTAGGCCAGTGCCATGCTCATGGCTGCTGGCTGTGCTTGTGAGGTCACAGCAGCCTCAGTGCCTCCTAGGCCAGTATCAGTCTCATGGCTGCTGGCTGTGCTTCTGACGCCACAGCAGCCTCAGTGCCTCCTCTGCCAGTGCCATGCTCATGGCTGCTGGCTGTGCTTGTGAGGTCACAGCAGCCTCAGTGCCTCCTAGGCCTGTATCAGGCTCATGGCTGCTGGCTGGGCTTGTGATGTCACAGAAGCCTGTATGCCTCCTCTGCCAGTGGCAGGCTCATGGCTTCTGGCTGTGATTGTGAGGTCACAGCAGTCTCAGTGCCTCATAGGTTAGTGTCCAGCGCCCCCTGCTGGCTATGCTTGTGAGGTCACAGCAGACTCAGTGCCTCCCAGACTAGGATCATGCTCATGGCTGCTGGCTGTGCTTGTGAGGTCACAGCAGCCTGAATGCCTCCTAGACCAGTGTCAGGGTCATGGCTGCTGGCTGTGCTTCTGAGGTCACAGAAGCCTGAATGACTCCTAGGCCAGTGGCAGGCTCATGGCTGCTGGCTGTGCTTGTGAGGTCACAGCAGCCTCAGTGCCTCATAGTTTAGTGTCCAGTGTGCCCTGCTGGCTGTGCTTGTGAGGTCACAGCAGCCTCAGTGCCTCATCGCTTAGTGTCCAGCGTCCCCTGCTGGCTGTGCTTGTGAGGTCACAGCAGCCTCAGTGCCTCCCAGGCCAATATCAGGCTCCTGGCTGCTGGCTGTGCTTGTGACGTCACAGCAGCCTCAGTGCCTCTGAGGCCAGTGGCAGTCTCATGGCTGCTGGCTGTGCTTGTGAGGTCACAGCAGACTCAGTGCCTCCTAGGTTAGTGTCCATCGCCCCCTACTGGCTGTGCTCGAGAGGTCACAGCAGACTCAGTGCCTGATAGGTAATCTCCAGTGCCCCCTGCTGGCTATGCTTGTGAGGTCACAGCAGCCTCAGTGCCTCTGAGGCCAGTGTCAGTCTCATGGCTGCTGGCTGTGCTTGTGAGGTCACAGCAGCCTCAGTGTCTTCTAGGCCAGTGTCAGGGTCATGGCTGCTGGCTGTGCTTCTGAGGTCACAGAAGCCTGAATGCCTCCTAGGCCAGTGGCAGGCTCATGGCTGCTGGCTGTGATTGTGAGGTCACAGCAGCCTCAGTGCCTCATCGTTTAGTGTCCAGCTTCCCCTGCTGGCTCTGCTTGTGAGGTCACAGCAGCCTCAGTGCCTCATAGTTTAGTGTCCAGCGTCCCCTGCTGGCTGTGCTTGTGAGGTCACAGCAGACTCAATGCCTCATAGGTAAGTGTCCAGCGCCCCCTGCTGGCTGTGCTTGTGAGGTCACAGTAGCCTCAGTGCCTCCCAGGCCAATATCAGGCTCCTGGCTGCTGGCTGTGCTTGTGAGGTCACAGCAGCCACAGTGCCTCTGAGGCCAGTGGCAGGCTCATGGCTGCTGGCTATGACTGTGAGGTCACAGCAGCCTCAGTGCCTCATCGTTTAGTGTCCAGCGTCCCCTGCTGGATCTGCTTGTGAGGTCACAGCAGACTCAGTGCCTCCTAGGTTAGTGTCCAGCGCCCCCTGCTGGCTCTGCTTCTGAGGTCACAGCAGCCTCAGTGCCTCACAGGCCAGTATCAGGCTCATGGCTGCTGGCTGTGCTTGTGACGCCACAGCAGCCTCAGTGCCTCCTCTGCCAGTGCCATGCTCATGGCTGCTGGCTGTGCTTGTGAGGTCACAGCAGCCTCAGTGCCTCCTAGGCCTGTATCAGGCTCATGGCTGCTGGCTGGGCTTGTGAGGTCACAGAAGCCTCAGTGCCTCCTCTGCCAGGGGCAGGCTCATGGCTTCTGGCTGTGCTTGTGAGGTCACAGCAGTCTTAGTGCCTCATAGTTTAGTGTCCAGCGTCCCGTGCTGGCTCTGCTTGTGAGGTCACAGCAGACTCAGTGCCTCATAGGTTAGTGTCCAGCGCCCCCTGCTGGCTATGCTTGTGAGGTCACAGCAGACTCAGTGCCTCCCAGGCCAATATCAGGCTCCTGCCTGCTGGCTGTGCTTGTGAGGTCACAGCAGCCTCAGTGCCTCATAGTTTAGTGTCCAGCACCCCCTGCTGGCCGTGCTTCGGAAGTCACAGCAGCCTCAGTGCCTCCTCTGCCAGTGGCAGGCTCATGCCTGCTGGCTGTGCTTGTGAGGTCACAGCCGACTCTGTGCCTCAAAAGTTAGTGTGCAGCGTCCCCTGCTGGCTGTGCTTGGGAGGTCACAGCAGCCTCAGTGCCTCTCAGGCCAGTATTATGCTCCTGGCTGCTGGCTGTGCTTGTGAGGTCACAGCAGCCTCAGTGTCTTCCAGGCCAGTGTCAGGGCCATGGCTGCTGGCTGTGCTTCTGAGGTCCCAGAAGCCTGAATGACTCCTAGGCCAGTGGCAGGCTCATGGCTGCTTGCTGTGATTGTGAGGTCACAGCAGACTCAGTGCCTCCCAGACTAGTATCATGCTCATGGCTGCTGGCTGTGCTTGTGAGGTCACAGCAGCCTGAATGCCTCCTAGACCAGTGTCAGGGTCATGGCTGCTGGCTGTGCTTCTGAGGTCACAGAAGCCTGAATGACTCCTAGGCCAGTGGCAGGCTCATGGCTGCTGGCTGTGATTGTGAGGTCACAGCAGCCTCAGTGCCTCATAGTTTAGTGTCCAGCGTCCCCTGCTGGCTGTGCTTGTGAGGTCACAGCAGCCTCAGTGCCTCCCAGGCCAATATCAGGCTCCTGGCTGCTGGCTGTGCTTGTGACGTCACAGCAGCCTCAGTGCCTCCTCTGCCAGTGGCAGTCTCATGGCTGCTGGCTGTGCTTGTGAGGTCACAGCAGACTCAGTGCTTCCTAGATTGGTGTCCATCGCCCCCTACTGGCTGTGCTCGAGAGGTCACAGCAGACTCAGTGCCTGATAGGTAATCTCCAGTGCCCCCTGCTGGCTATGCTTGTGAGGTCACAGCAGCCTCAGTGCCTCTGAGGCCAGTGTCAGTCTCATGGCTGCTGGCTGTGACTGTGAGGTCACAGCAGCCTCAGTGCCTCAGAGGTTAGTGTCCATCGCCCCCTGCTGGCTGTGCTTGTGAGGTCACAGCAGCCTCAGTGCCTCAGAGGTTAGTGTCCAGCACCCGCTGCTGGCCGTGCTTCGGAAGTCACAGCAGCCTCAGTGCCTCCTCTGCCAGTGGCAGGCTCATGCCTGCTGGCTGTGTTTGTGAGGTCACAGCCGACTCTGTGCCTCAAAAGTTAGTGTGCAGCGCCCCCTGATGGCTGTGCTTGTGCGGTCACAGCAGCCTCAGTGTCTTCTAGGCCAGTGTCAGGGTCATGGCTGCTGGCTGTGCTTCTGAGGTCACAGAAGCCTGAATGCCTCCTAGGCCAGTGGCAGGCTCATGGCTGCTGGCTGTGATTGTGAGGTCACAGCAGACTCAGTGCCTCATAGTTTAGTGTCCAGCGTCCCCTGCTGGCTGTGCTTGTGAGGTCACAGCAGTCTCAATGCCTCATAGGTAAGTGTCCAGCGCCCCCTGCTGGCTGTGCTTGTGAGGTCACAGCAGCCTCAGTGCCTCCCAGGCCAATATCAGGCTCCTGGCTGCTGGCTGTGCTTTTGAGGTCACAGCAGCCACAGTGCCTCTGAGGCCAGTGGCAGGCTCATGGCTGCTGGCTATGACTGTGAGGTCACAGCAGCCTCAGTGCCTCATCGTTTAGTGTCCAGCGTCCCCTGCTGGATCTGCTTGTGAGGTCACAGCAGACTCAGTGCCTCCTAGGTTAGTGTCCAGCGCCCCCTGCTGGCTCTGCTTCTGAGGTCACAGCAGCCTCAGTGCCTCACAGGCCAGTATCAGGCTCATGGCTGCTGGCTGTGCTTGTGACGCCACAGCAGCCTCAGTGCCTCCTCTGCCAGTGCCATGCTCATGGCTGCTGGCTGTGCTTGTGAGGTCACAGCAGCCTCAGTGCCTCCTCTGCCAGGGGCAGGCTCATGGCTTCTGGCTGTGCTTGTGAGGTCACAGCAGTCTTAGTGCCTCATAGTTTAGTGTCCAGCGTCCCGTGCTGGCTCTGCTTGTGAGGTCACAGCAGACTCAGTGCCTCATAGGTTAGTGTCCAGCGCCCCCTGCTGGCTATGCTTGTGAGGTCACAGCAGACTCAGTGCCTCCCAGGCCAATATCAGGCTCCTGCCTGCTGGCTGTGCTTGTGACGTCACAGTAGCCTCAGTGCCTCTGAGGCCAGTGGCAGTCTCATGGCTGCTGGCTGTGCTTCTGAGGTCACAGAAGCCTCAGTGCTTCCTAGGCCAGTGGCAGGCTCATGACTGCTGGCTGTGCTTGTGAGGTCACAGCAGACTCAGTGCCTCATAGTTTAGTGTCCAGCGTCCCCTGCTGGATCTGCTTGTGAGGTCACAGCAGACTCAGTGCCTCACAGGCCAGTATCAGACTCATGGTTGCTCGCTGTGCCTGTGACGTCACAGCAGCCTCCTCTGCCAGTGCCATGCTCATGGCTGCTGGCTGTGATTGTGAGGTCACAGCAGCCTCAGTGCCTCCTAGGCCAGTGGCAGGCTCATGGCTGCTGGCTGTGCCTGTGAGGTCACAGAAGCCTCAGTACTTGATAGTTTAGTGTCCAGCGTCCCCCGCTGTCTCTGCTTGTGAGGTCACAGCAGACTCAGTGGCTCAAAAGTTAGTGTGCAGCGCCCCCTGCTGGCTGTGCTTGTGACGTCACAGCAGCCTCAGTGCCTCCTAGACCAGTGTCAGGGTCATGGCTGCTGACTGTGCTTCTGAGGTCACAGAAGCCTGAATGACTGCTAGTCCAGTGGCAGGCTCATGGCTGCTGGCTGTGATTGTGAGGTCACAGCAGCCTCAGTGCCTCAGAGGTTAGTGTCCAGCGTGCCCTGTTGGCTGTGCTTGTGAGGTCACAGCAGACTCAGTGCCTCATAGGTAAGTGTCCAGCGCCCCCTGCTGGCTGTGCTTGTGAGGTCACAGCAGCCTCAGTGCCTCACAGGCCAGTATCAGGCTCATGGCTGCTGGCTGTGCTTGTGACGCCACAGCAGCCTCAGTGCCTCCTCTGCCAGTGCCATGCTCATGGCTGCTGGCTGTGCTTGTGACGTCACAGCAGCCTCAGTGCCTCCTAGGCCTGTATCAGGCTCATGGCTGCTGGCTGTGCTTGTGAGGTCACAGTAGCCTCAGTGCCTCCCAGGCCAATATCAGGCTCCTGCCTGCTGGCTGTGCTTGTGAGGTCACAGCAGCCACAGTGCCTCTGAGGCCAGTGGCAGGCTCATGGCTGCTGGCTATGACTGTGAGGTCACAGCAGCCTCAGTGCCTCATCATTTAGTGTCCAGCGTCCCCTGCTGGATCTGCTTGTGAGGTCACAGCAGACTCAGTGCCTCCTAGGTTAGTGTCCAGCGCCCCCTGCTGGCTCTGCTTCTGAGGTCACAGCAGCCTCAGTGCCTCACAGGCCAGTATCAGGCTCATGGCTGCTGGCTGTGCTTGTGACGCCACAGCAGCCTCAGTGCCTCCTCTACCAGTGCCATGCTCATGGCTGCTGGCTGTGCTTGTGAGGTCACAGCAGCCTCAGTGCCTCCTAGGCCTGTATCAGGCTCATGGCTGCTGGCTGGGCTTGTCAGGTCACAGCAGCCTCAGTGCCTCCTCTGCCAGTGGCAGGCTCATGGCTTCTGGCTGTGATTGTGAGGTCACAGCAGTCTCAGTGCCTCATAGGTTAGTGTCCATCGCCCCCTGCTGGCTATGCTTGTGAGGTCACAGCAGACTCAGTGCCTCCCAGACTAGGATCATGCTCATGGCTGCTGGCTGTGCTTCTGAGGTCACAGCAGCCTGAGTGCCTCCTAGAACAGTGTCAGGGTCATGGCTGCTGGCTGTGCTTCTGAGGTCACAGAAGCCTGAATGACTCCTAGGCCAGTGGCAGGCTCATGGCTGCTGGCTGTGATTGTGAGGTCACAGCAGCCTCAGTGCCTCATAGTTTAGTGTCCAGTGTGCCCTGCTGGCTGTGCTTTTGAGGTCACAGCAGCCTCAGTGCCTCATCGCTTAGTGTCCAGCGTCCCCTGCTGGCTGTGCTTGTGAGGTCACAGCAGACTCAGTGCCTCCCAGGCCAATATCAGGCTCCTGGCTGCTGGCTGTGCTTGTGACGTCACAGCAGCCTCAGTGCCTCTGAGGCCAGTGGCAGTCTCATGGCTGCTGGCTGTGCTTGTGAGGTCACAGCAGACTCAGTGCCTCCTAGGTTAGTGTCCATCGCCCCCTACTGGCTGTGCTCGAGAGGTCACAGCAGACTCAGTGCCTGATAGGTAATCTCCAGTGCTCCCTGCTGGCTATGCTTGTGAGGTCACAGCAGCCTCAGTGCCTCTGAGGCCAGTGTCAGTCTCATGGCTGCTGGCTGTGATTGTGAGGTCACAGCAGCCTCAGTGCCTCAGAGGTTAGTGTCCATCGCCCCCTGCTGGCTGTGCTTGTGAGGTCACAGCAGCCTCAGTGCCTCATCGTTGAGTGTGCAGCACCCGCTGCTGGCCGTGCTTCGGAAGTCACAGCAGCCTCAGTGCCTCCTCTGCCAGTGGCAGGCTCATGCCTGCTGGCTGTGTTTGTGAGGTCACAGCCGACTCTGTGCCTCAAAAGTTAGTGTGCAGCGCCCCCTGATGGCTGTGCTTGTGAGGTCACAGCAGCCTCAGTGTCTTCTAGGCCAGTGTCAGGGTCATGGCTGCTGGCTGTGCTTCTGAGGTCACAGAAGCCTGAATGCCTCCTAGGCCAGTGGCAGGCTCATGGCTGCTGGCTGTGATTGTGAGGTCACAGCAGCCTCAGTGCCTCCTCTGCCAGGGGCAGGCTCATGGCTTCTGGCTGTGATTGTGAGGTCACAGCAGTCTTAGTGCCTCATAGTTTAGTGTCCAGCGCCCCCTGCTGGCTATGCTTGTGAGGTCACAGCAGACTCAGTGCCTCCCAGGCCAATATCAGGCTCCTGCCTGCTGGCTGTGCTTGTGACGTCACAGTAGCCTCAGTGCCTCTGAGGCCAGTGGCAGTCTCATGGCTGCTGGCTGTGCTTCTGAGGTCACAGAAGCCTCAGTGCTTCCTAGGCCAGTGGCAGGCTCATGGCTGCTGGCTATGCTTGTGAGGTCACAGCAGACTCAGTGCCTCATAGGTTAGTGTCCAGCGTCCCCTGCTCGATCTGCTTGTGAGGTCACAGCAGACTCAGTGCCTCACAGGCCAGTATCAGACTCATGGCTGCTCGCTGTGCCTGTGACGTCACAGCAGCCTCCTCTGCCAGTGCCATGCTCATGGCTGCTGGCTGTGATTGTGAGGTCACAGCAGCCTCAGTGCCTCCTAGGCCAGTATCAGTCTCATGGCTGCTGGCTGTGCTTGTGACGCCACAGCAGCCTCAGTGCCTCCTCTGCCAGTGGCAGGCTCATGGCTGCTGGCTGTGCTTGTGAGGTCACAGCAGCCTCAGTGCCTCCTAGGCCTGTATCAGGCTCATGGCTGCTGGCTGGGCTTGTCAGGTCACAGCAGCCTCAGTGCCTCCTCTGCCAGTGGCAGGCTCATGGCTTCTGGCTGTGATGGTGAGGTCACAGCAGTCTCAGTGCCTCATAGGTTAGTGTGCAGCGCCCCCTGCTGGCTGTGCTTGTGAGGTCACAGCAGCCTCAGTGCCTCCCAGGCCAATATCAGGCCCCTGGCTGCTGGCTGTGCTTGTGACGTCACAGCAGCCTCAGTGCCTCTGAGGCCAGTGGCAGTCTCATGGCTGCTAGCTGTGCTTGTGAGGTCACAGCAGACTCAGTGCCTCCTAGGTTAGTGTCCATCGCCCCCTACTGGCTGTGATTGTGAGGTCACAGCAGACTCAGTGCCTGATAGGTAATCTCCAGTGCCCCCTGCTGGCTATGCTTGTGAGGTCACAGCAGCCTCAGTGCCTCTGAGGCCAGTGTCAGTCTCATGGCTGCTGGCTGTGATTGTGAGGTCACAGCAGCCTCAGTGCCTCAGAGGTTAGTGTCCATCGCCCCCTACTGGCTGTGCTTGTGAGGTCACAGCAGCCTCAGTGCCTCATAGTTTAGTGTCCAGCACCCCCTGCTGGCCGTGCTTCGGAAGTCACAGCAGCCTCAGTGCCTGCTCTGCCAGTGTCAGGGTCATGCCTGCTGGCTGTGCTTGTGAGGTCACAGCCGACTCTGTGCCTCAAAAGTTAGTGTGCAGCGCCCCCTGATGGCTGTGCTTGTCAGGTCACAGCAGCCTCAGTGTCTTCTAGGCCAGTGTCAGGGTCATGGCTGCTGGCTGTGCTTCTGAGGTCACAGAAGCCTGAATGCCTCCTAGGCCAGTGGCAGGCTCATGGCTGCTGGCTGTGATTGTGAGGTCACAGCAGCCTCAGTGCCTCATCGTTTAGTGTCCAGCTTCCCCTGCTGGCTCTGCTTGTGAGGTCACAGCAGCCTCAGTGCCTCATAGTTTAGTGTCCAGCGTCCCCTGCTGGCTGTGCTTGTGAAGTCACAGCAGACTCAATGCCTCATAGGTAAGTGTCCAGCGCCCCCTGCTGGCTGTGCTTGTGAGGTCACAGTAGCCTCAGTGCCTCCCAGGCCAATATCAGGCTCCTGCCTGCTGGCTGTGCTTGTGAGGTCACAGCAGCCACAGTGCCTCTGAGGCCAGTGGCAGGCTCATGGCTGCTGGCTATGACTGTGAGGTCACAGCAGCCTCAGTGCCTCATCGTTTAGTGTCCAGCGTCCCCTGCTGGATCTGCTTGTGAGGTCACAGCAGACTCAGTGCCTCCTAGGTTAGTGTCCAGCGCCCCCTGCTGGCTCTGCTTCTGAGGTCACAGCAGCCTCAGTGCCTCACAGGCCAGTATCAGGCTCATGGCTGCTGGCTGTGCTTGTGAGGTCACAGCAGCCTCAGTGCCTCCTCTGCCAGTGCCATGCTCATGGCTGCTGGCTGTGCTTGTGAGGTCACAGCAGCCTCAGTGCCTCCTAGGCCTGTATCAGGCTCATGGCTGCTGGCTGGGCTTGTGAGGTCACAGAAGCCTCAGTGCCTCCTCTGCCAGGGGCAGGCTCATGGCTTCTGGCTGTGATTGTGAGGTCACAGCAGTCTTAGTGCCTCATAGTTTAGTGTCCAGCGTCCCGTGCTGGCTCTGCTTGTGAGGTCACAGCAGACTCAGTGCCTCATAGGTTAGTGTCCAGCGCCCCCTGCTGGCTATGCTTGTGAGGTCACAGCAGCCTCAGTGCCTCCCAGGCCAATATCAAGCTCCTGCCTGCTGGCTGTGCTTGTGACGTCACAGTAGCCTCAGTGCCTCTGAGGCCAGTGGCAGTCTCATGGCTGCTGGCTGTGCTTCTGAGGTCACAGAAGCCTCAGTGCTTCCTAGGCCAGTGCCATGCTCATGGCTGCTGGCTGTGATTGTGAGGTCACAGCAGCCTCAGTGCCTCCTAGGCCAGTTTCAGTCTCATGGCTGCTGGCTGTGCTTCTGACGCCACAGCAGCCTCAGTGCCTCCTCTGCCAGTGCCATGCTCATGGCTGCTGGCTGTGCTTGTGAGGTCACAGCAGCCTCAGTGCCTCCTAGGCCTGTATCAGGCTCATGGCTGCTGGCTGGGCTTGTGATGTCACAGAAGCCTGTATGCCTCCTCTGCCAGTGGCAGGCTCATGGCTTCTGGCTGTGATTGTGAGGTCACAGCAGTCTCAGTGCCTCATAGGTTAGTGTCCAGCGCCCCCTGCTGGCTATGCTTGTGAGGTCACAGCAGACTCAGTGCCTCCCAGACTAGGATCATGCTCATGGCTGCTGGCTGTGCTTGTGAGGTCACAGCAGCCTGAATGCCTCCTAGACCAGTGTCAGGGTCATGGCTGCTGGCTGTGCTTCTGAGGTCACAGAAGCCTGAATGCCTCCTAGGCCAGTGGCAGGCTCATGGCTGCTGGCTGTGCTTGTGAGGTCACAGCAGACTCAGTGCCTCATAGGTTAGTGTCCAGCGTCCCCTGCTGGATCTGCTTGTGAGGTCACAGCAGCCTCAGTGCCTCATCGCTTAGTGTCCAGCGTCCCCTGCTGGCTGTGCTTGTGAGGTCACAGCAGCCTCAGTGCCTCCCAGGCCAATATCAGGCTCCTGGCTGCTGGCTGTGCTTGTGACGTCACAGCAGCCTCAGTGCCTCTGAGGCCAGTGGCAGTCTCATGGCTGCTGGCTGTGCTTGTGAGGTCACAGCAGACTCAGTGCCTGATAGGTAATCTCCAGTGCCCCCTGCTGGCTATGCTTGTGAGGTCACAGCAGCCTCAGTGCCTCTCAGGCCAGTGTCAGTCTCATGGCTGCTGGCTGTGCTTGTGAGGTCACAGCAGCCTCAGTGTCTTCTAGGCCAGTGTCAGGGTCATGGCTGCTGGCTGTGCTTCTGAGGTCACAGAAGCCTGAATGCCTCCTAGGCCAGTGGCAGGCTCATGGCTGCTGGCTGTGATTGTGAGGTCACAGCAGCCTCAGTGCCTCATCGTTTAGTGTCCAGCTTCCCCTGCTGGCTCTGCTTGTGAGGTCACAGCAGACTCAGTGCCTCATAGTTTAGTGTCCAGCGTCCCCTGCTGGCTGTGCTTGTGAGGTCACAGCAGACTCAATGCCTCATAGGTAAGTGTCCAGCGCCCCCTGCTGGCTGTGCTTGTGAGGTCACAGTAGCCTCAGTGCCTCCCAGGCCAATATCAGGCTCCTGGCTGCTGGCTGTGCTTGTGAGGTCACAGCAGCCACAGTGCCTCTGAGGCCAGTGGCAGGCTCATGGCTGCTGGCTATGACTGTGAGGTCACAGCAGCCTCAGTGCCTCATCGTTTAGTGTCCAGCGTCCCCTGCTGGATCTGCTTGTGAGGTCACAGCAGACTCAGTGCCTCCTAGGTTAGTGTCCAGCGCCCCCTGCTGGCTCTGCTTCTGAGGTCACAGCAGCCTCAGTGCCTCACAGGCCAGTATCAGGCTCATGGCTGCTGGCTGTGCTTGTGACGCCACAGCAGCCTCAGTGCCTCCTCTGCCAGTGCCATGCTCATGGCTGCTGGCTGTGCTTGTGAGGTCACAGCAGCCTCAGTGCCTCCTAGGCCTGTATCAGGCTCATGGCTGCTGGCTGGGCTTGTGAGGTCACAGAAGCCTCAGTGCCTCCTCTGCCAGGGGCAGGCTCATGGCTTCTGGCTGTGATTGTGAGGTCACAGCAGTCTTAGTGCCTCATAGTTTAGTGTCCAGGGTCCCGTGCTGGCTGTGCTTGTGAGGTCACAGCAGACTCAGTGCCTCATAGGTTAGTGTCCAGCGCCCCCTGCTGGCTATGCTTGTGAGGTCACAGCAGACTCAGTGCCTCCCAGGCCAATATCAGGCTCCTGCCTGCTGGCTGTGCTTGTGAGGTCACAGCAGCCTCAGTGCCTCATAGTTTAGTGTCCAGCACCCCCTGCTGGCCGTGCTTCGGAAGTCACAGCAGCCTCAGTGCCTCCTCTGCCAGTGGCAGGCTCATGCCTGCTGGCTGTGCTTGTGAGGTCACAGCCGACTCTGTGCCTCAAAAGTTAGTGTGCAGCGTCCCCTGCTGGCTGTACTTGGGAGGTCACAGCAGCCTCAGTGCCTCTCAGGCCAGTATTATGCTCCTGGCTGCTGGCTGTGCTTGTGAGGTCACAGCAGCCTCAGTGTCTTCCAGGCCAGTGTCAGGGCCATGGCTGCTGGCTGTGCTTCTGAGGTCCCAGAAGCCTGAATGACTCCTAGGCCAGTGGCAGGCTCATGGCTGCTGGCTGTGCTTGTGAGGTCACAGCAGCCTCAGTGCCTCATCGTTTAGTGTCCAGTGTGCCCTGCTGGCTGTGCTTGTGAGGTCACAGCAGACTCAGTGCCTCATAGTTTAGTGTCCAGCGTCCCCTGCTGGCTGTGCTTGTGAGGTCACAGCAGACTCAATGCCTCATAGGTAAGTGTCCAGCGCCCCCTGCTGGCTGTGCTTGTGATGTCACAGTAGCCTCAGTGCCTCCCAGGCCAATATCAGGCTCCTGCCTGCTGGCTGTGCTTGTGAGGTCACAGCAGCCACAGTGCCTCTGAGGCCAGTGGCAGGCTCATGGCTGCTGGCTGTGCTTGTGAGGTCACAGCAGCCTCAGTGCCTCATAGTTTAGTGTCCAGTGCACCCTGCTGGCTCTGCTTGTGAGGTCACAGCAGCCTCAGTGCCTCACAGGCCAGTATCAGGCTCATGGCTGCTGGCTGTGCTTGTGACGCCACAGCAGCCTCAGTGCCTCCTCTGCCAGTGCCATGCTCATGGCTGCTGGCTGTGCTTGTGAGGTCACAGCAGCCTCAGTGCCTCCTAGGCCTGTATCAGGCTCATGGCTGCTGGCTGGGCTTGTCAGGTCACAGCAGCCTCAGTGCCTCCTCTGCCAGTGGCAGGCTCATGGCTTCTGGCTGTGATTGTGAGGTCACAGCAGTCTCAGTGCCTCATAGGTTAGTGTCCAGCGCCCCCTGCTGGCTATGCTTGTGAGGTCACAGCAGACTCAGTGCCTCCCAGACTAGTATCATGCTCATGGCTGCTGGCTGTGCTTGTGAGGTCACAGCAGCCTGAATGCCTCCTAGACCAGTGTCAGGGTCATGGCTGCTGGCTGTGCTTCTGAGGTCACAGAAGCCTGAATGACTCCTAGGCCAGTGGCAGGCTCATGGCTGCTGGCTGTGATTGTGAGGTCACAGCAGCCTCAGTGCCTCATCGCTTAGTGTCCAGCGTCCCCTGCTGGTTGTGCTTGTGAGGTCACAGCAGCCTCAGTGCCTCCCAGGCCAATATCAGGCTCCTGGCTGCTGGCTGTGCTTGTGACGTCACAGCAGCCTCAGTGCCTCCTCTGCCAGTGGCAGTCTCATGGCTGCTGGCTGTGCTTGTGAGGTCACAGCAGACTCAGTGCTTCCTAGATTGGTGTCCATCGCCCCCTACTGGCTGTGCTCGAGAGGTCACAGCAGACTCAGTGCCTGATAGGTAATCTCCAGTGCCCCCTGCTGGCTATGCTTGTGAGGTCACAGCAGCCTCAGTGCCTCTGAGGCCAGTGTCAGTCTCATGGCTGCTGGCTGTGACTGTGAGGTCACAGCAGCCTCAGTGCCTCAGAGGTTAGTGTCCATCGCCCCCTGCTGGCTGTGCTTGTGAGGTCACAGCAGCCTCAGTGCCTCATCGTTTAGTGTCCAGCACCCGCTGCTGGCCGTGCTTCGGAAGTCACAGCAGCCTCAGTGCCTCCTCTGCCAGTGGCAGGCTCATGCCTGCTGGCTGTGTTTGTGAGGTCACAGCCGACTCTGTGCCTCAAAAGTTAGTGTGCAGCGCCCCCTGATGGCTGTGCTTGTGCGGTCACAGCAGCCTCAGTGTCTTCTAGGCCAGTGTCAGGGTCATGGCTGCTGGCTGTGCTTCTGAGGTCACAGAAGCCTGAATGCCTCCTAGGCCAGTGGCAGGCTCATGGCTGCTGGCTGTGATTGTGAGGTCACAGCAGCCTCAGTGCCTCATCGTTTAGTGTCCAGCTTCCCCTGCTGGCTCTGCTTGTGAGGTCACAGCAGACTCAGTGCCTCATAGTTTAGTGTCCAGCGTCCCCTGCTGGCTGTGCTTGTGAGGTCACAGCAGACTCAATGCCTCATAGGTAAGTGTCCAGCGCCCCCTGCTGGCTGTGCTTGTGAGGTCACAGCAGCCTCAGTGCCTCCCAGGCCAATATCAGGCTCCTGCCTGCTGGCTGTGCTTGTGAGGTCACAGCAGCCACAGTGCCTCTGAGGCCAGTGGCAGGCTCATGGCTGCTGGCTATGACTGTGAGGTCACAGCAGCCTCAGTGCCTCATCGTTTAGTGTCCAGCGCCCCCTGCTGGCTCTGCTTCTGAGGTCACAGCAGCCTCAGTGCCTCACAGGCCAGTATCAGGCTCATGGCTGCTGGCTGTGCTTGTGACGCCACAGCAGCCTCAGTGCCTCCTCTGCCAGTGCCATGCTCATGGCTGCTGGCTGTGCTTGTGAGGTCACAGCAGCCTCAGTGCCTCCTCTGCCAGGGGCAGGCTCATGGCTTCTGGCTGTGATTGTGAGGTCACAGCAGTCTTAGTGCCTCATAGTTTAGTGTCCAGCGTCCCGTGCTGGCTCTGCTTGTGAGGTCACAGCAGACTCAGTGCCTCATAGGTTAGTGTCCAGCGCCCCCTGCTGGCTATGCTTGTGAGGTCACAGCAGCCTCAGTGCCTCTGAGGCCAGTGGCAGTCTCATGGCTGCTGGCTGTGCTTCTGAGGTCACAGAAGCCTCAGTGCTTCCTAGGCCAGTGGCAGGCTCATGACTGCTGGCTGTGCTTGTGAGGTCACAGCAGACTCAGTGCCTCATAGTTTAGTGTCCAGCGTCCCCTGCTGGCTATGCTTGTGAGGTCACAGCAGACTCAGTGCCTCACAGGCCAGTATCAGACTCATGGTTGCTCGCTGTGCCTGTGACGTCACAGCAGCCTCCTCTGCCAGTGCCATGCTCATGGCTGCTGGCTGTGATTGTGAGGTCACAGCAGCCTCAGTGCCTCCTAGGCCAGTGGCAGGCTCATGGCTGCTGGCTGTGCCTGTGAGGTCACAGAAGCCTCAGTACTTGATAGTTTAGTGTCCAGCGTCCCCCGCTGGCTCTGCTTGTGAGGTCACAGCAGACTCAGTGCCTCAAAAGTTAGTGTGCAGCGCCCCCTGCTGGCTGTGCTTGTGACGTCACAGCAGCCTCAGTGCCTCCTAGACCAGTGTCAGGGTCATGGCTGCTGACTGTGCTTCTGAGGTCACAGAAGCCTGAATGACTGCTAGGCCAGTGGCAGGTTCATGGCTGCTGGCTGTGATTGTGAGGTCACAGCAGCCTCAGTGCCTCAGAGGTTAGTGTCCAGCGTGCCCTGTTGGCTGTGCTTGTGAGGTCACAGCAGCCTCAGTGCCTCATAGTTTAGTGTCCAGCGCCCCCTGCTGGCTGTTCTTGTGAGGTCACAGCAGCCTCAGTGCCTCACAGGCCAGTATCAGGCTCATGGCTGCTGGCTGTGCTTGTGACGCCACAGCAGCCTCAGTGCCTCCTCTGCCAGTGCCATGCTCATGGCTGCTGGCTGTGCTTGTGAGGTCACAGCAGCCTCAGTGCCTCCTAGGCCTGTATCAGGCTCATGGCTGCTGGCTGGGCTTGTGAGGTCACAGAAGCCTCAGTGCCTCCTCTGCCAGGGGCAGGCTCATGGCTGCTGGCTGTGCTTGTGAGGTCACAGCAGCCTCAGTGCCTCATAGTTTAGTGTCCAGCGTCCCGTGCTGGCTGTGCTTGTGAGGTCACAGCAGACTCAGTGCCTCATAGGTTAGTGTCCAGCGCCCCCTGCTGGCTATGCTTGTGAGGTCACAGCAGACTCAGTGCCTCCCAGGCCAATATCAGGCTCCTGCCTGCTGGCTGTGCTTGTGACGTCACAGTAGCCTCAGTGCCTCTGAGGCCAGTGGCAGTCTCATGGCTGCTGGCTGTGCTTCTGAGGTCACAGAAGCCTCAGTGCTTCCTAGGCCAGTGGCAGGCTCATGGCTGCTGGCTGTGCTTGTGAGGTCACAGCAGCCTCAGTGCCTCATCGTTTAGTGTCCAGCTTCCCCTGCTGGCTCTGCTTGTGAGGTCACAGCAGCCTCAGTGCCTCATAGTTTAGTGTCCAGCGTCCCCTGCTGGCTGTGCTTGTGAGGTCACAGCAGACTCAATGCCTCATAGGTAAGTGTCCAGCGTCCCCTGCTGGCTGTGCTTGTGAGGTCACAGTGGCCTCAGTGCCTCCCAGGCCAATATCAGGCTCCTGGCTGCTGGCTGTGCTTGTGAGGTCACAGCAGCCACAGTGCCTCTGAGGCCAGTGGCAGGCTCATGGCTGCTGGCTATGACTGTGAGGTCACAGCAGCCTCAGTGCCTCATCGTTTAGTGTCCAGCGTCCCCTGCTGGATCTGCTTGTGAGGTCACAGCAGACTCAGTGCTCCTAGGTTAGTGTCCAGCGCCCCCTGCTGGCTCTGCTTCTGAGGTCACAGCAGCCTCAGTGCCTCACAGGCCAGTATCAGGCTCATGGCTGCTGGCTGTGCTTGTGACGCCACAGCAGCCTCAGTGCCTCCTCTGCCAGTGCCATGCTCATGGCTGCTGGCTGTGCTTGTGAGGTCACAGCAGCCTCAGTGCCTCCTAGGCCTGTATCAGGCTCATGGCTGCTGGCTGGGCTTGTCAGGTCACAGCAGCCTGAATGCCTCTGAGGCCAGTGGCAGGCTCATGGCTGCTGGCTGTGATTGTGAGGTCACAGCAGCCTCAGTGCCTCATAGTTTAGTGTCCAGTGTGCCCTGCTGGTTGTGCTTGTGAGGTCACAGCAGCCTCAGTGCCTCATCGCTTAGTGTCCAGCGTCCCCTGCTGGCTGTGCTTGTGAGGTCACAGCAGCCTCAGTGCCTCCCAGGCCAATATCAGGCTCCTGGCTGCTGGCTGTGCTTGTGACGTCACAGCAGCCTCAGTGCCTCTGAGGCCAGTGGCAGTCTCATGGCTGCTGGCTATGATTGTGAGGTCACAGCAGCCTCAGTGCCTCAGAGGTTAGTGTCCATCGCCCCCTGCTGGCTGTGCTTGTGAGGTCACAGCAGCCTCAGTGCCTCATCGTTTAGTGTCCAGCACCCGCTGCTGGCCGTGCTTCGGAAGTCACAGCAGCCTCAGTGCCTCCTCTGCCAGTGGCAGGCTCATGCCTGCTGGCTGTGTTTGTGAGGTCACAGCCGACTCTGTGCCTCAAAAGTTAGTGTGCAGCGCCCCCTGATGGCTGTGCTTGTGCGGTCACAGCAGCCTCAGTGTCTTCTAGGCCAGTGTCAGGGTCATGGCTGCTGGCTGTGCTTCTGAGGTCACAGAAGCCTGAATGCCTCTGAGGCCAGTGGCAGGCTCCTGGCTGCTGGCTGTGATTGTGAGGTCACAGCAGCCTCAGTGCCTCATCGTTTAGTGTCCAGCTTCCCCTGCTGGCTCTGCTTGTGAGGTCACAGAAGCCTCAGTGCCTCCTCTGCCAGTGGCAGGCTCATGGCTTCTGGCTGTGATTGTGAGGTCACAGCAGTCTCAGTGCCTCATAGGTTAGTGTGCAGCGCCCCCTGCTGGCTATGCTTGTGAGGTCACAGCAGCCTGAATGCCTCCTAGACCAGTGTCAGGGTCATGGCTGCTGGCTGTGCTTGTGAGGTCACAGAAGCCTGAATGACTCCTAGGCCAGTGGCAGGCTCATGGCTGCTGGCTGTGATTGTGAGGTCACAGCAGCCTCAGTGCCTCATCGCTTAGTGTCCAGCGTCCCCTGCTGGCTGTGCTTGTGAGGTCACAGCAGCCTCAGTGCCTCCCAGGCCAATATCAGGCTCCTGGCTGCTGGCTGTGCTTGTGACGTCACAGCAGCCTCAGTGCCTCTGAGGCCAGTGGCAGTCTCATGGCTGCTGGCTGTGCTTGTGAGGTCACAGCAGACTCAGTGCCTGATAGGTAATCTCCAGTGCCCCCTGCTGGCTATGCTTGTGAGGTCACAGCAGCCTCAGTGCCTCTCAGGCCAGTGTCAGTCTCATGGCTGCTGGCTGTGCTTGTGAGGTCACAGCAGCCTCAGTGTCTTCTAGGCCAGTGTCAGGGTCATGGCTGCTGGCTGTGCTTCTGAGGTCACAGAAGCCTGAATGCCTCCTAGGCCAGTGGCAGGCTCATGGCTGCTGGCTGTGATTGTGAGGTCACAGCAGCCTCAGTGCCTCATCGTTTAGTGTCCAGCTTCCCCTGCTGGCTCTGCTTGTGAGGTCACAGCAGCCTCAGTGCCTCATAGTTTAGTGTCCAGCGTCCCCTGCTGGCTGTGCTTGTGAGGTCACAGCAGACTCAATGCCTCATAGGTAAGTGTCCAGCGCCCCCTGCTGGCTGTGCTTGTGAGGTCACAGTAGCCTCAGTGCCTCCCAGGCCAATATCAGGCTCCTGGCTGCTGGCTGTGCTTGTGAGGTCACAGCAGCCACAGTGCCTCTGAGGCCAGTGGCAGGCTCATGGCTGCTGGCTATGACTGTGAGGTCACAGCAGCCTCAGTGCCTCATCGTTTAGTGTCCAGCGTCCCCTGCTGGATCTGCTTGTGAGGTCACAGCAGACTCAGTGCCTCCTAGGTTAGTGTCCAGCGCCCCCTGCTGGCTCTGCTTCTGAGGTCACAGCAGCCTCAGTGCCTCACAGGCCAGTATCAGGCTCATGGCTGCTGGCTGTGCTTGTGACGCCACAGCAGCCTCAGTGCCTCCTCTGCCAGTGCCATGCTCATGGCTGCTGGCTGTGCTTGTGAGGTCACAGCAGCCTCAGTGCCTCCTAGGCCTGTATCAGGCTCATGGCTGCTGGCTGGGCTTGTGAGGTCACAGCAGCCTCAGTGCCTCCTCTGCCAGGGGCAGGCTCATGGCTTCTGGCTGTGATTGTGAGGTCACAGCAGTCTTAGTGCCTCATAGTTTAGTGTCCAGCGTCCCGTGCTGGCTGTGCTTGTGAGGTCACAGCAGACTCAGTGCCTCATAGGTTAGTGTCCAGCGCCCCCTGCTGGCTATGCTTGTGAGGTCACAGCAGACTCAGTGCCTCCCAGGCCAATATCAGGCTCCTGCCTGCTGGCTGTGCTTGTGAGGTCACAGCAGCCTCAGTGCCTCATAGTTTAGTGTCCAGCACCCCCTGCTGGCCGTGCTTCGGAAGTCACAGCAGCCTCAGTGCCTCCTCTGCCAGTGGCAGGCTCATGCCTGCTGGCTGTGCTTGTGAGGTCACAGCCGACTCTGTGCCTCAAAAGTTAGTGTGCAGCGTCCCCTGCTGGCTGTACTTGGGAGGTCACAGCAGCCTCAGTGCCTCTCAGGCCAGTATTATGCTCCTGGCTGCTGGCTGTGCTTGTGAGGTCACAGCAGCCTCAGTGTCTTCCAGGCCAGTGTCAGGGCCATGGCTGCTGGCTGTGCTTCTGAGGTCCCAGAAGCCTGAATGACTCCTAGGCCAGTGGCAGGCTCATGGCTGCTGGCTGTGCTTGTGAGGTCACAGCAGCCTCAGTGCCTCATCGTTTAGTCTCCAGTGTGCCCTGCTGGCTGTGCTTGTGAGGTCACAGCAGCCTCAGTGCCTCATAGTTTAGTGTCCAGCGTCCCCTGCTGGCTGTGCTTGTGAGGTCACAGCAGACTCAATGCCTCATAGGTAAGTGTCCAGCGCCCCCTGCTGGCTGTGCTTGTGATGTCACAGTAGCCTCAGTGCCTCCCAGGACAATATCAGGCTCCTGCCTGCTGGCTGTGCTTGTGAGGTCACAGCAGCCACAGTGCCTCTGAGGCCAGTGGCAGGCTCATGGCTGCTGGCTGTGCTTGTGAGGTCACAGCAGCCTCAGTGCCTCCTAGGTTAGTGTCCAGTGCACCCTGCTGGCTCTGCTTGTGAGGTCACAGCAGCCTCAGTGCCTCACAGGCCAGTATCAGGCTCATGGCTGCTGGCTGTGCTTGTGACGCCACAGCAGCCTCAGTGCCTCCTCTGCCAGTGCCATGCTCATGGCTGCTGGCTGTGCTTGTGAGGTCACAGCAGCCTCAGTGCCTCCTAGGCCTGTATCAGGCTCATGGCTGCTGGCTGGGCCTGTCAGGTCACAGCAGCCTCAGTGCCTCCTCTGCCAGTGGCAGGCTCATGGCTTCTGGCTGTGATTGTGAGGTCACAGCAGTCTCAGTGCCTCATAGGTTAGTGTCCAGCGCCCCCTGCTGGCTATGCTTGTGAGGTCACAGCAGACTCAGTGCCTCCCAGACTAGTATCATGCTCATGGCTGCTGGCTGTGCTTGTGAGGTCACAGCAGCCTGAATGCCTCCTAGACCAGTGTCAGGGTCATGGCTGCTGGCTGTGCTTCTGAGGTCACAGAAGCCTGAATGACTCCTAGGCCAGTGGCAGGCTCATGGCTGCTGGCTGTGCTTGTGAGGTCACAGCAGCCTCAGTGCCTCATAGTTTAGTGTCCAGTGTGCCCTGCTGGTTGTGCTTGTGAGGTCACAGCAGCCTCAGTGCCTCCCAGGCCAATATCAGGCTCCTGGCTGCTGGCTGTGCTTGTGACGTCACAGCAGCCTCAGTGCCTCCTCTGCCAGTGGCAGTCTCATGGCTGCTGGCTGTGCTTGTGAGGTCACAGCAGACTCAGTGCTTCCTAGATTGGTGTCCATCGCCCCCTACTGGCTGTGCTCGAGAGGTCACAGCAGACTCAGTGCCTGATAGGTAATATCCAGTGCCCCCTGCTGGCTATGCTTGTGAGGTCACAGCAGCCTCAGTGCCTCTGAGGCCAGTGTCAGTCTCATGGCTGCTGGCTGTGACTGTGAGGTCACAGCAGCCTCAGTGCCTCAGAGGTTAGTGTCCATCGCCCCCTGCTGGCTGTGCTTGTGAGGTCACAGCAGCCTCAGTGCCTCAGAGGTTAGTGTCCAGCACCCGCTGCTGGCCGTGCTTCGGAAGTCACAGCAGCCTCAGTGCCTCCTCTGCCAGTGGCAGGCTCATGCCTGCTGGCTGTGTTTGTGAGGTCACAGCCGACTCTGTGCCTCAAAAGTTAGTGTGCAGCGCCCCCTGATGGCTGTGCTTGTGCGGTCACAGCAGCCTCAGTGTCTTCTAGGCCAGTGTCAGGGTCATGGCTGCTGGCTGTGCTTCTGAGGTCACAGAAGCCTGAATGCCTCCTAGGCCAGTGGCAGGCTCATGGCTGCTGGCTGTGATTGTGAGGTCACAGCAGCCTCAGTGCCTCATCGTTTAGTGTCCAGCTTCCCCTGCTGGCTCTGCTTGTGAGGTCACAGCAGACTCAGTGCCTCATAGTTTAGTGTCCAGCGTCCCCTGCTGGCTGTGCTTGTGAGGTCACAGCAGACTCAATGCCTCATAGGTAAGTGTCCAGCGCCCCCTGCTGGCTGTGCTTGTGAGGTCACAGCAGCCTCAGTGCCTCCCAGGCCAATATCAGGCTCCTGCCTGCTGGCTGTGCTTGTGAGGTCACAGCAGCCACAGTGCCTCTGAGGCCAGTGGCAGGCTCATGGCTGCTGGCTATGACTGTGAGGTCACAGCAGCCTCAGTGCCTCATCGTTTAGTGTCCAGCGTCCCCTGCTGGATCTGCTTGTGAGGTCACAGCAGACTCAGTGCCTCCTAGGTTAGTGTCCAGCGCCCCCTGCTGGCTCTGCTTCTGAGGTCACAGCAGCCTCAGTGCCTCACAGGCCAGTATCAGGCTCATGGCTGCTGGCTGTGCTTGTGACGCCACAGCAGCCTCAGTGCCTCCTCTGCCAGTGCCATGCTCATGGCTGCTGGCTGTGCTTGTGAGGTCACAGCAGCCTCAGTGCCTCCTCTGCCAGGGGCAGGCTCATGGCTTCTGGCTGTGATTGTGAGGTCACAGCAGTCTTAGTGCCTCATAGTTTAGTGTCCAGCGTCCCGTGCTGGCTCTGCTTGTGAGGTCACAGCAGACTCAGTGCCTCATAGGTTAGTGTCCAGCGCCCCCTGCTGGCTATGCTTGTGAGGTCACAGCAGCCTCAGTGCCTCTGAGGCCAGTGGCAGTCTCATGGCTGCTGGCTGTGTTTCTGAGGTCACAGAAGCCTCAGTGCTTCCTAGGCCAGTGGCAGGCTCATGACTGCTGGCTGTGCTTGTGAGGTCACAGCAGACTCAGTGCCTCATAGTTTAGTGCCAGCGTCCCCTGCTGGCTATGCTTGTGAGGTCACAGCAGACTCAGTGCCTCACAGGCCAGTATCAGACTCATGGTTGCTCGCTGTGCCTGTGACGTCACAGCAGCCTCCTCTGCCAGTGCCATGCTCATGGCTGCTGGCTGTGATTGTGAGGTCACAGCAGCCTCAGTGCCTCCTAGGCCAGTGGCAGGCTCATGGCTGCTGGCTGTGCCTGTGAGGTCACAGAAGCCTCAGTACTTGATAGTTTAGTGTCCAGCGTGCCCCGCTGGCTCTGCTTGTGAGGTCACAGCAGCCTCAGTGCCTCAAAAGTTAGTGTGCCGCGCCCCCTGCTGGCTGTGCTTGTGACGTCACAGCAGCCTCAGTGCCTCCTAGACCAGTGTCAGGGTCATGGCTGCTGACTGTGCTTCTGAGGTCACAGAAGCCTGAATGACTGCTAGTCCAGTGGCAGGTTCATGGCTGCTGGCTGTGATTGTGAGGTCACAGCAGCCTCAGTGCCTCAGAGGTTAGTGTCCAGCGTGCCCTGTTGGCTGTGCTTGTGAGGTCACAGCAGCCTCAGTGCCTCATAGTTTAGTGTCCAGCGCCCCCTGCTGGCTGTGCTTGTGAGGTCACAGCAGCCTCAGTGCCTCACAGGCCAGTATCAGGCTCATGGCTGCTGGCTGTGCTTGTGACGCCACAGCAGCCTCAGTGCCTCCTCTGCCAGTGCCATGCTCATGGCTGCTGGCTGTGCTTGTGAGGTCACAGCAGCCTCAGTGCCTCCTAGGCCTGTATCAGGCTCATGGCTGCTGGCTGGGCTTGTGAGGTCACAGAAGCCTCAGTGCCTCCTCTGCCAGGGGCAGGCTCATGGCTGCTGGCTGTGCTTGTGAGGTCACAGCAGCCTCAGTGCCTCATAGTTTAGTGTCCAGCGTCCCGTGCTGGCTGTGCTTGTGAGGTCACAGCAGACTCAGTGCCTCATAGGTTAGTGTCCAGCGCCCCCTGCTGGCTATGCTTGTGAGGTCACAGCAGACTCAGTGCCTCCCAGGCCAATATCAGGCTCCTGCCTGCTGGCTGTGCTTGTGACGTCACAGTAGCCTCAGTGCCTCTGAGGCCAGTGGCAGTCTCATGGCTGCTGGCTGTGCTTCTGAGGTCACAGAAGCCTCAGTGCTTCCTAGGCCAGTGGCAGGCTCATGGCTGCTGGCTGTGCTTGTGAGGTCACAGCAGCCTCAGTGCCTCATCGTTTAGTGTCCAGCTTCCCCTGCTGGCTCTGCTTGTGAGGTCACAGCAGCCTCAGTGCCTCATAGTTTAGTGTCCAGCGTCCCCTGCTGGCTGTGCTTGTGAGGTCACAGCAGACTCAATGCCTCATAGGTAAGTGTCCAGCGTCCCCTGCTGGCTGTGCTTGTGAGGTCACAGTAGCCTCAGTGCCTCCCAGGCCAATATCAGGCTCCTGGCTGCTGGCTGTGCTTGTGAGGTCACAGCAGCCACAGTGCCTCTGAGGCCAGTGGCAGGCTCATGGCTGCTGGCTATGACTGTGAGGTCACAGCAGCCTCAGTGCCTCATCGTTTAGTGTCCAGCGTCCCCTGCTGGATCTGCTTGTGAGGTCACAGCAGACTCAGTGCCTCCTAGGTTAGTGTCCAGCGCCCCCTGCTGGCTCTGCTTCTGAGGTCACAGCAGCCTCAGTGCCTCACAGGCCAGTATCAGGCTCATGGCTGCTGGCTGTGCTTGTGACGCCACAGCAGCCTCAGTGCCTCCTCTGCCAGTGCCATGCTCATGGCTGCTGGCTGTGCTTGTGAGGTCACAGCAGCCTCAGTGCCTCCTAGGCCTGTATCAGGCTCATGGCTGCTGGCTGGGCTTGTCAGGTCACAGCAGCCTCAGTGCCTCCTCTGCCAGTGGCAGGCTCATGGCTTCTGGCTGTGATTGTGAGGTCACAGCAATCTCAGTGCCTCATAGGTTAGTCTCCATCGCCCCCTGCTGGCTATGCTTGTGAGGTCACAGCAGACTCAGTGCCTCCCAGACTAGTATCATGCTCATGGCTGCTGGCTGTGCTTCTGAGGTCACAGCAGCCTGAGTGCCTCCTAGACCAGTGTCAGGGTCATGGCTGCTGGCTGTGCTTGTGAGGTCACAGAATCCTGAATGCCTCTGAGGCCAGTGGCAGGCTCATGGCTGCTGGCTGTGCTTGTGAGGTCACAGCAGCCTCAGTGCCTCATAGTTTAGTGTCCAGTGTGCCCTGCTGGTTGTGCTTGTGAGGTCACAGCAGCCTCAGTGCCTCATCGCTTAGTGTCCAGCGTCCCCTGCTGGCTGTGCTTGTGAGGTCACAGCAGCCTCAGTGCCTCCCAGGCCAATATCAGGCTCCTGGCTGCTGGCTGTGCTTGTGACGTCACAGCAGCCTCAGTGCCTCTGAGGCCAGTGGCAGTCTCATGGCTGCTGGCTATGATTGTGAGGTCACAGCAGCCTCAGTGCCTCAGAGGTTAGTGTCCATCGCCCCCTGCTGGCTGTGCTTGTGAGGTCACAGCAGCCTCAGTGCCTCATCGTTTAGTGTCCAGCACCCGCTGCTGGCCGTGCTTCGGAAGTCACAGCAGCCTCAGTGCCTCCTCTGCCAGTGGCAGGCTCATGCCTGCTGGCTGTGTTTGTGAGGTCACAGCCGACTCTGTGCCTCAAAAGTTAGTGTGCAGCGCCCCCTGATGGCTGTGCTTGTGCGGTCACAGCAGCCTCAGTGTCTTCTAGGCCAGTGTCAGGGTCATGGCTGCTGGCTGTGCTTCTGAGGTCACAGAAGCCTGAATGCCTCCTAGGCCAGTGGCAGGCTCCTGGCTGCTGGCTGTGATTGTGAGGTCACAGCAGCCTCAGTGCCTCATCGTTTAGTGTCCAGCTTCCCCTGCTGGCTCTGCTTGTGAGGTCACAGAAGCCTCAGTGCCTCCTCTGCCAGGGGCAGGCTCATGGCTTCTGGCTGTGATTGTGAGGTCACAGCCGACTCTGTGCCTCATAGGTTAGTGTGCAGCGCCCCCTGCTGGCTATGCTTGTGAGGTCACAGCAGCCTGAATGCCTCCTAGACCAGTGTCAGGGTCATGGCTGCTGGCTGTGCTTGTGAGGTCACAGAAGCCTGAATGACTCCTAGGCCAGTGGCAGGCTCATGGCTGCTGGCTGTGATTGTGAGGTCACAGCAGCCTCAGTGCCTCATCGCTTAGTGTCCAGCGTCCCCTGCTGGCTGTGCTTGTGAGGTCACAGCAGCCTCAGTGCCTCCCAGGCCAATATCAGGCTCCTGGCTGCTGGCTGTGCTTGTGAGGTCACAGCAGCCTCAGTGCCTCTGAGGCCAGTATCAGTCTCATGGCTGCTGGCTGTGCTTCTGACGCCACAGCAGCCTCAGTGCCTCCTAGGTTAGTGTCCATCGCCCCCTACTGGCTGTGATTGTGAGGTCACAGCAGACTCAGTGCCTGATAGGTAATCTCCAGTGCCCCCTGCTGGCTGTGCTTGTGAGGTCACAGCAGCCTCAGTGCCTCTGAGGCCAGTATCAGTCTCATGGCTGCTGGCTGTGATTGTGAGGTCACAGCAGCCTCAGTGCCTCAGAGGTTAGTGTCCATCGCCCCCTGCTGGCTGTGCTTGTGAGGTCACAGCAGCCTCAGTGCCTCATAGTTTAGTGTCCAGCACCCCCTGCTGGCCGTGCTTCGGAAGTCACAGCAGCCTCAGTGCCTGCTCTGCCAGTGTCAGGGTCATGCCTGCTGGCTGTGCTTGTGAGGTCACAGCCGACTCTGTGCCTCAAAAGTTAGTGTGCAGCGCCCCCTGATGGCTGTGCTTGTGAGGTCACAGCAGCCTCAGTGTCTTCTAGGCCAGTGTCAGGGTCATGGCTGCTGGCTGTGCTTCTGAGGTCACAGAAGCCTGAATGCCTCCTAGGCCAGTGGCAGGCTCATGGCTGCTGGCTGTGATTGTGAGGTCACAGCAGCCTCAGTGCCTCATCGTTTAGTGTCCAGCGTCCCCTGCTGGATCTGCTTGTGAGGTCACAGCAGACTCAGTGCCTCCTAGGTTAGTGTCCAGCGCCCCCTGCTGGCTCTGCTTCTGAGGTCACAGCAGCCTCAGTGCCTCACAGGCCAGTATCAGGCTCATGGCTGCTGGCTGTGCTTGTGACGCCACAGCAGCCTCAGTGCCTCCTCTGCCAGTGCCATGCTCATGGCTGCTGGCTGTGCTTGTGAGGTCACAGCAGCCTCAGTGCCTCCTAGGCCTGTATCAGGCTCATGGCTGCTGGCTGGGCTTGTCAGGTCACAGCAGCCTCAGTGCCTCCTCTGCCAGTGGCAGGCTCATGGCTTCTGGCTGTGATTGTGAGGTCACAGCAATCTCAGTGCCTCATAGGTTAGTGTCCATCGCCCCCTGCTGGCTATGCTTGTGAGGTCACAGCAGACTCAGTGCCTCCCAGACTAGTATCATGCTCATGGCTGCTGGCTGTGCTTCTGAGGTCACAGCAGCCTGAGTGCCTCCTAGACCAGTGTCAGGGTCATGGCTGCTGGCTGTGATTGTGAGGTCACAGAAGCCTGAATGCCTCTGAGGCCAGTGGCAGGCTCATGGCTGCTGGCTGTGATTGTGAGGTCACAGCAGCCTCAGTGCCTCATAGTTTAGTGTCCAGTGTGCCCTGCTGGTTGTGCTTGTGAGGTCACAGCAGCCTCAGTGCCTCATCGCTTAGTGTCCAGCGTCCCCTGCTGGCTGTGCTTGTGAGGTCACAGCAGCCTCAGTGCCTCCCAGGCCAATATCAGGCTCCTGGCTGCTGGCTGTGCTTGTGACGTCACAGCAGCCTCAGTGCCTCTGAGGCCAGTGGCAGTCTCATGGCTGCTGGCTATGATTGTGAGGTCACAGCAGCCTCAGTGCCTCAGAGGTTAGTGTCCATCGCCCCCTGCTGGCTGTGCTTGTGAGGTCACAGCAGCCTCAGTGCCTCATCGTTTAGTGTCCAGCACCCGCTGCTGGCCGTGCTTCGGAAGTCACAGCAGCCTCAGTGCCTCCTCTGCCAGTGGCAGGCTCATGCCTGCTGGCTGTGTTTGTGAGGTCACAGCCGACTCTGTGCCTCAAAAGTTAGTGTGCAGCGCCCCCTGATGGCTGTGCTTGTGCGGTCACAGCAGCCTCAGTGTCTTCTAGGCCAGTGTCAGGGTCATGGCTGCTGGCTGTGCTTCTGAGGTCACAGAAGCCTGAATGCCTCCTAGGCCAGTGGCAGGCTCCTGGCTGCTGGCTGTGATTGTGAGGTCACAGCAGCCTCAGTGCCTCATCGTTTAGTGTCCAGCTTCCCCTGCTGGCTCTGCTTGTGAGGTCACAGAAGCCTCAGTGCCTCCTCTGCCAGGGGCAGGCTCATGGCTTCTGGCTGTGATTGTGAGGTCACAGCAGTCTCAGTGCCTCATAGGTTAGTGTGCAGCGCCCCCTGCTGGCTATGCTTGTGAGGTCACAGCAGCCTGAATGCCTCCTAGACCAGTGTCAGGGTCATGGCTGCTGGCTGTGCTTGTGAGGTTACAGAAGCCTGAATGACTCCTAGGCCAGTGGCAGGCTCATGGCTGCTGGCTGTGATTGTGAGGTCACAGCAGCCTCAGTGCCTCCCAGGCCAATATCAGGCTCCTGGCTGCTGGCTGTGCTTGTGAGGTCACAGCAGCCTCAGTGCCTCTGAGGCCAGTGGCAGTCTCATGGCTGCTGGCTGTGCTTGTGAGGTCACAGCAGACTCAGTGCCTCCTAGGTTAGTGTCCATCGCCCCCTACTGGCTGTGATTGTGAGGTCACAGCAGACTCAGTGCCTGATAGGTAATCTCCAGTGCCCCCTGCTGGCTATGCTTGTGAGGTCACAGCAGCCTCAGTGCCTCTGAGGCCAGTGTCAGTCTCATGGCTGCTGGCTGTGATTGTGAGGTCACAGCAGCCTCAGTGCCTCAGAGGTTAGTGTCCATCGCCCCCTGCTGGCTGTGCTTGTGAGGTCACAGCAGCCTCAGTGCCTCATAGTTTAGTGTCCAGCACCCCCTGCTGGCCGTGCTTCGGAAGTCACAGCAGCCTCAGTGCCTGCTCTGCCAGTGTCAGGGTCATGCCTGCTGGCTGTGCTTGTGAGGTCACAGCCGACTCTGTGCCTCAAAAGTTAGTGTGCAGCGCCCCCTGATGGATGTGCTTGTGAGGTCACAGCAGCCTCAGTGTCTTCTAGGCCAGTGTCAGGGTCATGGCTGCTGGCTGTGCTTCTGAGGTCACAGAAGCCTGAATGCCTCCTAGGCCAGTGGCAGGCTCATGGCTGCTGGCTGTGATTGTGAGGTCACAGCAGCCTCAGTGCCTCATCGTTTAGTGTCCAGCTTCCCCTGCTGGCTCTGCTTGTGAGGTCACAGCAGCCTCAGTGCCTCATAGTTTAGTGTCCAGCGTCCCCTGCTGGCTGTGCTTGTGAAGTCACAGCAGACTCAATGCCTCATAGGTAAGTGTCCAGCGCCCCCTGCTGGCTGTGCTTGTGAGGTCACAGTAGCCTCAGTGCCTCCCAGGCCAATATCAGGCTCCTGCCTGCTGGCTGTGCTTGTGAGGTCACAGCAGCCACAGTGCCTCTGAGGCCAGTGGCAGGCTCATGGCTGCTGGCTATGACTGTGAGGTCACAGCAGCCTCAGTGCCTCATCGTTTAGTGTCCAGCGTCCCCTGCTGGATCTGCTTGTGAGGTCACAGCAGACTCAGTGCCTCCTAGGTTAGTGTCCAGCGCCCCCTGCTGGCTCTGCTTCTGAGGTCACAGCAGCCTCAGTGCCTCACAGGCCAGTATCAGGCTCATGGCTGCTGGCTGTGCTTGTGAGGTCACAGCAGCCTCAGTGCCTCCTCTGCCAGTGCCATGCTCATGGCTGCTGGCTGTGCTTGTGAGGTCACAGCAGCCTCAGTGCCTCCTAGGCCTGTATCAGGCTCATGGCTGCTGGCTGGGCTTGTGAGGTCACAGAAGCCTCAGTGCCTCCTCTGCCAGGGGCAGGCTCATGGCTTCTGGCTGTGATTGTGAGGTCACAGCAGTCTCAGTGCCTCATAGTTTAGTGTCCAGCGTCCCGTGCTGGCTGTGATTGTGAGGTCACAGCAGACTCAGTGCCTCATAGGTTAGTGTCCAGCGCCCCCTGCTGGCTATGCTTGTGAGGTCACAGCAGCCTCAGTGCCTCCCAGGCCAATATCAGGCTCCTGCCTGCTGGCTGTGCTTGTGACGTCACAGTAGCCTCAGTGCCTCTGAGGCCAGTGGCAGTCTCATGGCTGCTGGCTGTGCTTCTGAGGTCACAGAAGCCTCAGTGCTTCCTAGGCCAGTGCCATGCTCATGGCTGCTGGCTGTGATTGTGAGGTCACAGCAGCCTCAGTGCCTCCTAGGCCAGTATCAGTCTCATGGCTGCTGGCTGTGCTTCTGACGCCACAGCAGCCTCAGTGCCTCCTCTGCCAGTGCCATACTCATGGCTGCTGGCTGTGCTTGTGAGGTCACAGCAGCCTCAGTGCCTCCTAGGCCTGTATCAGGCTCATGGCTGCTGGCTGGGCTTGTGATGTCACAGAAGCCTGTATGCCTCCTCTGCCAGTGGCAGGCTCATGGCTTCTGGCTGTGATTGTGAGGTCACAGCAGTCTCAGTGCCTCATAGGTTAGTGTCCAGCGCCCCCTGCTGGCTATGCTTGTGAGGTCACAGCAGACTCAGTGCCTCCCAGACTAGTATCATGCTCATGGCTGCTGGCTGTGCTTGTGAGGTCACAGCAGCCTGAATGCCTCCTAGACCAGTGTCAGGGTCATGGCTGCTGGCTGTGCTTCTGAGGTCACAGAAGCCTGAATGACTCCTAGGCCAGTGGCAGGCTCATGGCTGCTGGCTGTGCTTGTGAGGTCACAGCAGCCTCAGTGCCTCATAGTTTAGTGTCCAGTGTGCCCTGCTGGCTGTGCTTGTGAGGTCACAGCAGACTCAGTGCCTCATCGCTTAGTGTCCAGCGTCCCCTGCTGGCTGTGCTTGTGAGGTCACAGCAGCCTCAGTGCCTCCCAGGCCAATATCAGGCTCCTGGCTGCTGGCTGTGCTTGTGACGTCACAGCAGCCTCAGTGCCTCTGAGGCCAGTGGCAGTCTCATGGCTGCTGGCTGTGCTTGTGAGGTCACAGCAGACTCAGTGCCTCCTAGGTTAGTGTCCATCGCCCCCTACTGGCTGTGCTCGAGAGGTCACAGCAGACTCAGTGCCTGATAGGTAATCTCCAGTGCCCCCTGCTGGCTATGCTTGTGAGGTCACAGCAGCCTCAGTGCCTCTGAGGCCAGTGTCAGTCTCATGGCTGCTGGCTGTGCTTGTGAGGTCACAGCAGCCTCAGTGTCTTCTAGGCCAGTGTCAGGGTCATGGCTGCTGGCTGTGCTTCTGAGGTCACAGAAGCCTGAATGCCTCCTAGGCCAGTGGCAGGCTCATGGCTGCTGGCTGTGATTGTGAGGTCACAGCAGCCTCAGTGCCTCATCGTTTAGTGTCCAGCTTCCCCTGCTGGCTCTGCTTGTGAGGTCACAGCAGACTCAGTGCCTCATAGTTTAGTGTCCAGCGTCCCCTGCTGGCTGTGCTTGTGAGGTCACAGCAGACTCAATGCCTCATAGGTAAGTGTCCAGCGCCCCCTGCTGGCTGTGCTTGTGAGGTCACAGTAGCCTCAGTTCCTCCCAGGCCAATATCAGGCTCCTGGCTGCTGGCTGTGCTTGTGAGGTCACAGCAGCCACAGTGCCTCTGAGGCCAGTGGCAGGCTCATGGCTGCTGGCTATGACTGTGAGGTCACAGCAGCCTCAGTGCCTCATCGTTTAGTGTCCAGCGTCCCCTGCTGGATCTGCTTGTGAGGTCACAGCAGACTCAGTGCCTCCTAGGTTAGTGTCCAGCGCCCCCTGCTGGCTCTGCTTGTGAGGTCACAGCAGCCTCAGTGCCTCACAGGCCAGTATCAGGCTCATGGCTGCTGGCTGTGCTTGTGACGCCACAGCAGCCTCAGTGCCTCCTCTGCCAGTGCCATGCTCATGGCTGCTGGCTGTGCTTGTGAGGTCACAGCAGCCTCAGTGCCTCCTCTGCCAGGGGCAGGCTCATGGCTTCTGGCTGTGATTGTGAGGTCACAGCAGTCTTAGTGCCTCATAGTTTAGTGTCCAGCGTCCCGTGCTGGCTCTGCTTGTGAGGTCACAGCAGACTCAGTGCCTCATAGGTTAGTGTCCAGCGCCCCCTGCTGGCTATGCTTGTGAGGTCACAGCAGACTCAGTGCCTCCCAGGCCAATATCAGGCTCCTGCCTGCTGGCTGTGCTTGTGACGTCACAGTAGCCTCAGTGCCTCTGAGGCCAGTGGCAGTCTCATGGCTGCTGGCTGTGCTTCTGAGGTCACAGAAGCCTCAGTGCTTCCTAGGCCAGTGGCAGGCTCATGGCTGCTGGCTGTGCTTGTGAGGTCACAGCAGACTCAGTGCCTCATAGGTTAGTGTCCAGCGTCCCCTGCTGGATCTGCTTGTGAGGTCACAGCAGACTCAGTGCCTCACAGGCCAGTATCAGACTCATGGTTGCTCGCTGTGCCTGTGACGTCACAGCAGCCTCCTCTGCCAGTGCCATGCTCATGGCTGCTGGCTGTGATTGTGAGGTCACAGCAGCCTCAGTGCCTCCTAGGCCAGTGGCAGGCTCATGGCTGCTGGCTGTGCCTGTGAGGTCACAGAAGCCTCAGTACTTGATAGTTTAGTGTCCAGCGTCCCCCGCTGGCTATGCTTGTGAGGTCACAGCAGACTCAGTGCCTCAAAAGTTAGTGTGCAGCGCCCCCTGCTGGCTGTGCTTGTGACGTCACAGCAGCCTCAGTGCCTCCTACACCAGTGTCAGGGTCATGGCTGCTGACTGTGCTTCTGAGGTCACAGAAGCCTGAATGACTGCTAGTCCAGTGGCAGGCTCATGGCTGCTGGCTGTGATTGTGAGGTCACAGCAGCCTCAGTGCCTCATAGTTTAGTGTCCAGCGTGCCCTGTTGGCTGTGCTTGTGAGGTCACAGCAGACTCAGTGCCTCATAGGTAAGTGTCCAGCGCCCCCTGCTGGCTGTGCTTCTGAGGTCACAGCAGCCTCAGTGCCTCACAGGCCAGTATCAGGCTCATGGCTGCTGGCTGTGCTTGTGACGCCACAGCAGCCTGAATGACTCCTAGGCCAGTGGCAGTCTCATGGCTGCTGGCTGTGCTTGTGAGGTCACAGCAGACTCAGTGCCTCAAAAGTTAGTGTGCAGCGCCCCCTGCTGGCTGTGCTTGTGACGTCACAGCAGCCTCAGTGCCTCCTAGACCAGTGTCAGGGTCATGGCTGCTGACTGTGCTTCTGAGGTCACAGAAGCCTGAATGACTGCTAGTCCAGTGGCAGGCTCATGGCTGCTGGCTGTGATTGTGAGGTCACAGCAGCCTCAGTGCCTCATAGTTTAGTGTCCAGCGTGCCCTGTTGGCTGTGCTTGTGAGGTCACAGCAGACTCAGTGCCTCATAGGTAAGTGTCCAGCGCCCCCTGCTGGCTGTGCTTCTGAGGTCACAGCAGCCTCAGTGCCTCACAGGCCAGTATCAGGCTCCTGCCTGCTGGCTGTGCTTGTGACGTCACAGTAGCCTCAGTGCCTCTGAGGCCAGTGGCAGTCTCATGGCTGCTGGCTGTGCTTCTGAGGTCACAGAAGCCTCAGTGCCTCTGAGGCCAGTGGCAGTCTCATGGCTGCTGGCTGTGATTGTGAGGTCACAGCAGCCTCAGTGCCTCCTAGGCCAGTATCAGGCTCATGGCTGCTGGCTGTGCTTGTGAGGTCACAGCAGCCTCAGTGCCTCATCGTTTAGTGTCCAGCTTCCCCTGCTGGCTCTGCTTGTGAGGTCACAGCAGCCTCAGTGCCTCATAGTTTAGTGTCCAGCGTCCCCTGCTGGCTGTGCTTGTGAGGTCACAGCAGACTCAATGCCTCATAGGTAAGTGTCCAGCGCCCCCTGCTGGCTGTGCTTGTGAGGTCACAGTAGCCTCAGTGCCTCCCAGGCCAATATCAGGCTCCTGGCTGCTGGCTGTGCTTGTGAGGTCACAGCAGCCACAGTGCCTCTGAGGCCAGTGGCAGGCTCATGGCTGCTGGCTATGACTGTGAGGTCACAGCAGCCTCAGTGCCTCATCGTTTAGTGTCCAGCGTCCCCTGCTGGATCTGCTTGTGAGGTCACAGCAGACTCAGTGCCTCCTAGGTTAGTGTCCAGCGCCCCCTGCTGGCTCTGCTTCTGAGGTCACAGCAGCCTCAGTGCCTCACAGGCCAGTATCAGGCTCATGGCTGCTGGCTGTGCTTGTGACGCCACAGCAGCCTCAGTGCCTCCTCTGCCAGTGCCATGCTCATGGCTGCTGGCTGTGCTTGTGAGGTCACAGCAGCCTCAGTGCCTCCTAGGCCTGTATCAGGCTCATGGCTGCTGGCTGGGCTTGTGAGGTCACAGCAGCCTCAGTGCCTCCTCTGCCAGTGGCAGGCTCATGGCTTCTGGCTGTGATTGTGAGGTCACAGCAATCTCAGTGCCTCATAGGTTAGTCTCCATCGCCCCCTGCTGGCTATGCTTGTGAGGTCACAGCAGACTCAGTGCCTCCCAGACTAGTATCATGCTCATGGCTGCTGGCTGTGCTTCTGAGGTCACAGCAGCCTGAATGACTCCTAGACCAGTGTCAGGGTCATGGCTGCTGGCTGTGCTTGTGAGGTCACAGAAGCCTGAATGCCTCTGAGGCCAGTGGCAGGCTCATGGCTGCTGGCTGTGATTGTGAGGTCACAGCAGCCTCAGTGCCTCATAGTTTAGTGTCCAGTGTGCCCTGCTGGTTGTGCTTGTGAGGTCACAGCAGCCTCAGTGCCTCATCGCTTAGTGTCCAGCGTCCCCTGCTGGCTGTGCTTGTGAGGTCACAGCAGACTCAGTGCCTCCCAGGCCAATATCAGGCTCCTGGCTGCTGGCTGTGCTTGTGACGTCACAGCAGCCTCAGTGCCTCTGAGGCCAGTGGCAGTCTCATGGCTGCTGGCTATGATTGTGAGGTCACAGCAGCCTCAGTGCCTCAGAGGTTAGTGTCCATCGCCCCCTGCTGGCTGTGCTTGTGAGGTCACAGCAGCCTCAGTGCCTCAGAGGTTAGTGTCCAGCACCCGCTGCTGGCCGTGCTTCGGAAATCACAGCAGCCTCAGTGCCTCCTCTGCCAGTGGCAGGCTCATGCCTGCTGGCTGTGTTTGTGAGGTCACAGCCGACTCTGTGCCTCAAAAGTTAGTGTGCAGCGCCCCCTGCTGGCTATGCTTGTGCGGTCACAGCAGACTCAGTGTCTTCTAGGCCAGTGTCAGGGTCATGGCTGCTGGCTGTGCTTCTGAGGTCACAGAAGCCTGAATGCCTCCTAGGCCAGTGGCAGGCTCATGGCTGCTGGCTGTGATTGTGAGGTCACAGCAGCCTCAGTGCCTCATCGTTTAGTGTCCAGCTTCCCCTGCTGGCTCTGCTTGTGAGGTCACAGAAGCCTCAGTGCCTCCTCTGCCAGGGGCAGGCTCATGGCTTCTGGCTGTGATTGTGAGGTCACAGCAGTCTCAGTGCCTCATAGTTTAGTGTCCAGCGTCCCGTGCTGGCTCTGCTTGTGAGGTCACAGCAGACTCAGTGCCTCATAGGTTAGTGTCCAGCGCCCCCTGCTGGCTATGCTTGTGAGGTCACAGCAGACTCAGTGCCTCCCAGGCCAATATCAGGCTCCTGCCTGCTGGCTGTGCTTGTGACGTCACAGTAGCCTCAGTGCCTCTGAGGCCAGTGGCAGTCTCATGGCTGCTGGCTGTGCTTCTGAGGTCACAGAAGCCTCAGTGCTTCCTAGGCCAGTGGCAGGCTCATGGCTGCTGGCTGTGCTTGTGAGGTCACAGCAGACTCAGTGCCTCATAGTTTAGTGTCCAGCGTCCCCTGCTCGATCTGCTTGTGAGGTCACAGCAGACTCAGTGCCTCACAGGCCAGTATCAGACTCATGGCTGCTCGCTGTGCCTGTGACGTCACAGCAGCCTCCTCTGCCAGTGCCATGCTCATGGCTGCTGGCTGTGATTGTGAGGTCACAGCAGCCTCAGTGCCTCCTAGGCCAGTATCAGTCTCATGGCTGCTGGCTGTGCTTGTGACGCCACAGCAGCCTCAGTGCCTCCTCTGCCAGTGCCATGCTCATGGCTGCTGGCTGTGCTTGTGAGGTCACAGCAGCCTCAGTGCCTCCTAGGCCTGTATCAGGCTCATGGCTGCTGGCTGGGCTTGTCAGGTCACAGCAGCCTCAGTGCCTCCTCTGCCAGTGGCAGGCTCATGGCTTCTGGTTGTGATTGTGAGGTCACAGCAGTCTCAGTGCCTCATAGGTTAGTGTCCAGCGCCCCCTGCTGGCTATGCTTGTGAGGTCACAGCAGACTCAGTGCCTCCCAGACTAGGATCATGCTCATGGCTGCTGGCTGTGCTTGTGAGGTCACAGCAGCCTGAATGCCTCCTAGACCAGTGTCAGGGTCATGGCTGCTGGCTGTGCTTGTGAGGTCACAGAAGCCTGAATGACTCCTAGGCCAGTGGCAGTCTCATGGCTGCTGGCTGTGCTTGTGAGGTCACAGCAGCCTCAGTGCCTCATCGCTTAGTGTCCAGCGTCCCCTGCTGGCTGTGCTTGTGAGGTCACAGCAGCCTCAGTGCCTCCCAGGCCAATATCAGGCTCCTGGCTGCTGGCTGTGCTTGTGACGTCACAGCAGCCTCAGTGCCTCTGAGGCCAGTGGCAGTCTCATGGCTGCTGGCTGTGCTTGTGAGGTCACAGCAGACTCAGTGCCTCCTAGGTTAGTGTCCATCGCCCCCTACTGGCTGTGATTGTGAGGTCACAGCAGACTCAGTGCCTGATAGGTAATCTCCAGTGCCCCCTGCTGGCTATGCTTGTGAGGTCACAGCAGCCTCAGTGCCTCTGAGGCCAGTGGCAGTCTCATGGCTGCTGGCTGTGCTTCTGAGGTCACAGAAGCCTGAATGCCTCTGAGGCCAGTGGCAGGCTCCTGGCTGCTGGCTGTGATTGTGAGGTCACAGCAGCCTCAGTGCCTCATCGTTTAGTGTCCAGCTTCCCCTGCTGGCTCTGCTTGTGAGGTCACAGAAGCCTCAGTGCCTCCTCTGCCAGTGGCAGGCTCATGGCTTCTGGCTGTGATTGTGAGGTCACAGCAGTCTCAGTGCCTCATAGGTTAGTGTGCAGCGCCCCCTGCTGGCTATGCTTGTGAGGTCACAGCAGCCTGAATGCCTCCTAGACCAGTGTCAGGGTCATGGCTGCTGGCTGTGCTTGTGAGGTCACAGAAGCCTGAATGACTCCTAGGCCAGTGGCAGGCTCATGGCTGCTGGCTGTGATTGTGAGGTCACAGCAGCCTCAGTGCCTCATCGCTTAGTGTCCAGCGTCCCCTGCTGGCTGTGCTTGTGAGGTCACAGCAGCCTCAGTGCCTCCCAGGCCAATATCAGGCTCCTGGCTGCTGGCTGTGCTTGTGACGTCACAGCAGCCTCAGTGCCTCTGAGGCCAGTGGCAGTCTCATGGCTGCTGGCTGTGCTTGTGAGGTCACAGCAGACTCAGTGCCTGATAGGTAATCTCCAGTGCCCCCTGCTGGCTATGCTTGTGAGGTCACAGCAGCCTCAGTGCCTCTCAGGCCAGTGTCAGTCTCATGGCTGCTGGCTGTGCTTGTGAGGTCACAGCAGCCTCAGTGTCTTCTAGGCCAGTGTCAGGGTCATGGCTGCTGGCTGTGCTTCTGAGGTCACAGAAGCCTGAATGCCTCCTAGGCCAGTGGCAGGCTCATGGCTGCTGGCTGTGATTGTGAGGTCACAGCAGCCTCAGTGCCTCATCGTTTAGTGTCCAGCTTCCCCTGCTGGCTCTGCTTGTGAGGTCACAGCAGCCTCAGTGCCTCATAGTTTAGTGTCCAGCGTCCCCTGCTGGCTGTGCTTGTGAGGTCACAGCAGACTCAATGCCTCATAGGTAAGTGTCCAGCGCCCCCTGCTGGCTGTGCTTGTGAGGTCACAGTAGCCTCAGTGCCTCCCAGGCCAATATCAGGCTCCTGGCTGCTGGCTGTGCTTGTGAGGTCACAGCAGCCACAGTGCCTCTGAGGCCAGTGGCAGGCTCATGGCTGCTGGCTATGACTGTGAGGTCACAGCAGCCTCAGTGCCTCATCGTTTAGTGTCCAGCGTCCCCTGCTGGATCTGCTTGTGAGGTCACAGCAGACTCAGTGCCTCCTAGGTTAGTGTCCAGCGCCCCCTGCTGGCTCTGCTTCTGAGGTCACAGCAGCCTCAGTGCCTCACAGGCCAGTATCAGGCTCATGGCTGCTGGCTGTGCTTGTGACGCCACAGCAGCCTCAGTGCCTCCTCTGCCAGTGCCATGCTCATGGCTGCTGGCTGTGCTTGTGAGGTCACAGCAGCCTCAGTGCCTCCTAGGCCTGTATCAGGCTCATGGCTGCTGGCTGGGCTTGTGAGGTCACAGAAGCCTCAGTGCCTCCTCTGCCAGGGGCAGGCTCATGGCTTCTGGCTGTGATTGTGAGGTCACAGCAGTCTTAGTGCCTCATAGTTTAGTGTCCAGCGTCCCGTGCTGGCTGTGCTTGTGAGGTCACAGCAGACTCAGTGCCTCATAGGTTAGTGTCCAGCGCCCCCTGCTGGCTATGCTTGTGAGGTCACAGCAGACTCAGTGCCTCCCAGGCCAATATCAGGCTCCTGCCTGCTGGCTGTGCTTGTGAGGTCACAGCAGCCTCAGTGCCTCATAGTTTAGTGTCCAGCACCCCCTGCTGGCCGTGCTTCGGAAGTCACAGCAGCCTCAGTGCCTCCTCTGCCAGTGGCAGGCTCATGCCTGCTGGCTGTGCTTGTGAGGTCACAGCCGACTCTGTGCCTCAAAAGTTAGTGTGCAGCGTCCCCTGCTGGCTGTACTTGGGAGGTCACAGCAGCCTCAGTGCCTCTCAGGCCAGTATTATGCTCCTGGCTGCTGGCTGTGCTTGTGAGGTCACAGCAGCCTCAGTGTCTTCCAGGCCAGTGTCAGGGCCATGGCTGCTGGCTGTGCTTCTGAGGTCCCAGAAGCCTGAATGACTCCTAGGCCAGTGGCAGGCTCATGGCTGCTGGCTGTGCTTGTGAGGTCACAGCAGCCTCAGTGCCTCATCGTTTAGTCTCCAGTGTGCCCTGCTGGCTGTGCTTGTGAGGTCACAGCAGCCTCAGTGCCTCATAGTTTAGTGTCCAGCGTCCCCTGCTGGCTGTGCTTGTGAGGTCACAGCAGACTCAATGCCTCATAGGTAAGTGTCCAGCGCCCCCTGCTGGCTGTGCTTGTGATGTCACAGTAGCCTCAGTGCCTCCCAGGACAATATCAGGCTCCTGCCTGCTGGCTGTGCTTGTGAGGTCACAGCAGCCACAGTGCCTCTGAGGCCAGTGGCAGGCTCATGGCTGCTGGCTGTGCTTGTGAGGTCACAGCAGCCTCAGTGCCTCCTAGGTTAGTGTCCAGTGCACCCTGCTGGCTCTGCTTGTGAGGTCACAGCAGCCTCAGTGCCTCACAGGCCAGTATCAGGCTCATGGCTGCTGGCTGTGCTTGTGACGCCACAGCAGCCTCAGTGCCTCCTCTGCCAGTGCCATGCTCATGGCTGCTGGCTGTGCTTGTGAGGTCACAGCAGCCTCAGTGCCTCCTAGGCCTGTATCAGGCTCATGGCTGCTGGCTGGGCCTGTCAGGTCACAGCAGCCTCAGTGCCTCCTCTGCCAGTGGCAGGCTCATGGCTTCTGGCTGTGATTGTGAGGTCACAGCAGTCTCAGTGCCTCATAGGTTAGTGTCCAGCGCCCCCTGCTGGCTATGCTTGTGAGGTCACAGCAGACTCAGTGCCTCCCAGACTAGTATCATGCTCATGGCTGCTGGCTGTGCTTGTGAGGTCACAGCAGCCTGAATGCCTCCTAGACCAGTGTCAGGGTCATGGCTGCTGGCTGTGCTTCTGAGGTCACAGAAGCCTGAATGACTCCTAGGCCAGTGGCAGGCTCATGGCTGCTGGCTGTGATTGTGAGGTCACAGCAGCCTCAGTGCCTCATAGTTTAGTGTCCAGTGTGCCCTGCTGGTTGTGCTTGTGAGGTCACAGCAGCCTCAGTGCCTCCCAGGCCAATATCAGGCTCCTGGCTGCTGGCTGTGCTTGTGACGTCACAGCAGCCTCAGTGCCTCCTCTGCCAGTGGCAGTCTCATGGCTGCTGGCTGTGCTTGTGAGGTCACAGCAGACTCAGTGCTTCCTAGATTGGTGTCCATCGCCCCCTACTGGCTGTGCTCGAGAGGTCACAGCAGACTCAGTGCCTGATAGGTAATCTCCAGTGCCCCCTGCTGGCTATGCTTGTGAGGTCACAGCAGCCTCAGTGCCTCTGAGGCCAGTGTCAGTCTCATGGCTGCTGGCTGTGACTGTGAGGTCACAGCAGCCTCAGTGCCTCAGAGGTTAGTGTCCATCGCCCCCTGCTGGCTGTGCTTGTGAGGTCACAGCAGCCTCAGTGCCTCAGAGGTTAGTGTCCAGCACCCGCTGCTGGCCGTGCTTCGGAAGTCACAGCAGCCTCAGTGCCTCCTCTGCCAGTGGCAGGCTCATGCCTGCTGGCTGTGTTTGTGAGGTCACAGCCGACTCTGTGCCTCAAAAGTTAGTGTGCAGCGCCCCCTGATGGCTGTGCTTGTGCGGTCACAGCAGCCTCAGTGTCTTCTAGGCCAGTGTCAGGGTCATGGCTGCTGGCTGTGCTTCTGAGGTCACAGAAGCCTGAATGCCTCCTAGGCCAGTGGCAGGCTCATGGCTGCTGGCTGTGATTGTGAGGTCACAGCAGCCTCAGTGCCTCATCGTTTAGTGTCCAGCTTCCCCTGCTGGCTCTGCTTGTGAGGTCACAGCAGACTCAGTGCCTCATAGTTTAGTGTCCAGCGTCCCCTGCTGGCTGTGCTTGTGAGGTCACAGCAGACTCAATGCCTCATAGGTAAGTGTCCAGCGCCCCCTGCTGGCTGTGCTTGTGAGGTCACAGGAGCCTCAGTGCCTCCCAGGCCAATATCAGGCTCCTGGCTGCTGGCTGTGCTTGTGAGGTCACAGCAGCCACAGTGCCTCTGAGGCCAGTGGCAGGCTCATGGCTGCTGGCTATGACTGTGAGGTCACAGCAGCCTCAGTGCCTCATCGTTTAGTGTCCAGCGTCCCCTGCTGGATCTGCTTGTGAGGTCACAGCAGACTCAGTGCCTCCTAGGTTAGTGTCCAGCGCCCCCTGCTGGCTCTGCTTCTGAGGTCACAGCAGCCTCAGTGCCTCACAGGCCAGTATCAGGCTCATGGCTGCTGGCTGTGCTTGTGACGCCACAGCAGCCTCAGTGCCTCCTCTGCCAGTGCCATGCTCATGGCTGCTGGCTGTGCTTGTGAGGTCACAGCAGCCTCAGTGCCTCCTCTGCCAGGGGCAGGCTCATGGCTTCTGGCTGTGATTGTGAGGTCACAGCAGTCTTAGTGCCTCATAGTTTAGTGTCCAGCGTCCCGTGCTGGCTCTGCTTGTGAGGTCACAGCAGACTCAGTGCCTCATAGGTTAGTGTCCAGCGCCCCCTGCTGGCTATGCTTGTGAGGTCACAGCAGCCTCAGTGCCTCTGAGGCCAGTGGCAGTCTCATGGCTGCTGGCTGTGTTTCTGAGGTCACAGAAGCCTCAGTGCTTCCTAGGCCAGTGGCAGGCTCATGACTGCTGGCTGTGCTTGTGAGGTCACAGCAGACTCAGTGCCTCATAGTTTAGTGCCAGCGTCCCCTGCTGGCTATGCTTGTGAGGTCACAGCAGACTCAGTGCCTCACAGGCCAGTATCAGACTCATGGTTGCTCGCTGTGCCTGTGACGTCACAGCAGCCTCCTCTGCCAGTGCCATGCTCATGGCTGCTGGCTGTGATTGTGAGGTCACAGCAGCCTCAGTGCCTCCTAGGCCAGTGGCAGGCTCATGGCTGCTGGCTGTGCCTGTGAGGTCACAGAAGCCTCAGTACTTGATAGTTTAGTGTCCAGCGTGCCCCGCTGGCTCTGCTTGTGAGGTCACAGCAGCCTCAGTGCCTCAAAAGTTAGTGTGCCGCGCCCCCTGCTGGCTGTGCTTGTGACGTCACAGCAGCCTCAGTGCCTCCTAGACCAGTGTCAGGGTCATGGCTGCTGACTGTGCTTCTGAGGTCACAGAAGCCTGAATGACTGCTAGTCCAGTGGCAGGTTCATGGCTGCTGGCTGTGATTGTGAGGTCACAGCAGCCTCAGTGCCTCAGAGGTTAGTGTCCAGCGTGCCCTGTTGGCTGTGCTTGTGAGGTCACAGCAGCCTCAGTGCCTCATAGTTTAGTGTCCAGCGCCCCCTGCTGGCTGTGCTTGTGAGGTCACAGCAGCCTCAGTGCCTCACAGGCCAGTATCAGGCTCATGGCTGCTGGCTGTGCTTGTGACGCCACAGCAGCCTCAGTGCCTCCTCTGCCAGTGCCATGCTCATGGCTGCTGGCTGTGCTTGTGAGGTCACAGCAGCCTCAGTGCCTCCTAGGCCTGTATCAGGCTCATGGCTGCTGGCTGGGCTTGTGAGGTCACAGAAGCCTCAGTGCCTCCTCTGCCAGGGGCAGGCTCATGGCTGCTGGCTGTGCTTGTGAGGTCACAGCAGCCTCAGTGCCTCATAGTTTAGTGTCCAGCGTCCCGTGCTGGCTGTGCTTGTGAGGTCACAGCAGACTCAGTGCCTCATAGGTTAGTGTCCAGCGCCCCCTGCTGGCTATGCTTGTGAGGTCACAGCAGACTCAGTGCCTCCCAGGCCAATATCAGGCTCCTGCCTGCTGGCTGTGCTTGTGACGTCACAGTAGCCTCAGTGCCTCTGAGGCCAGTGGCAGTCTCATGGCTGCTGGCTGTGCTTCTGAGGTCACAGAAGCCTCAGTGCTTCCTAGGCCAGTGGCAGGCTCATGGCTGCTGGCTGTGCTTGTGAGGTCACAGCAGCCTCAGTGCCTCATCGTTTAGTGTCCAGCTTCCCCTGCTGGCTCTGCTTGTGAGGTCACAGCAGCCTCAGTGCCTCATAGTTTAGTGTCCAGCGTCCCCTGCTGGCTGTGCTTGTGAGGTCACAGCAGACTCAATGCCTCATAGGTAAGTGTCCAGCGTCCCCTGCTGGCTGTGCTTGTGAGGTCACAGTAGCCTCAGTGCCTCCCAGGCCAATATCAGGCTCCTGGCTGCTGGCTGTGCTTGTGAGGTCACAGCAGCCACAGTGCCTCTGAGGCCAGTGGCAGGCTCATGGCTGCTGGCTATGACTGTGAGGTCACAGCAGCCTCAGTGCCTCATCGTTTAGTGTCCAGCGTCCCCTGCTGGATCTGCTTGTGAGGTCACAGCAGACTCAGTGCCTCCTAGGTTAGTGTCCAGCGCCCCCTGCTGGCTCTGCTTCTGAGGTCACAGCAGCCTCAGTGCCTCACAGGCCAGTATCAGGCTCATGGCTGCTGGCTGTGCTTGTGACGCCACAGCAGCCTCAGTGCCTCCTCTGCCAGTGCCATGCTCATGGCTGCTGGCTGTGCTTGTGAGGTCACAGCAGCCTCAGTGCCTCCTAGGCCTGTATCAGGCTCATGGCTGCTGGCTGGGCTTGTCAGGTCACAGCAGCCTCAGTGCCTCCTCTGCCAGTGGCAGGCTCATGGCTTCTGGCTGTGATTGTGAGGTCACAGCAATCTCAGTGCCTCATAGGTTAGTCTCCATCGCCCCCTGCTGGCTATGCTTGTGAGGTCACAGCAGACTCAGTGCCTCCCAGACTAGTATCATGCTCATGGCTGCTGGCTGTGCTTCTGAGGTCACAGCAGCCTGAGTGCCTCCTAGACCAGTGTCAGGGTCATGGCTGCTGGCTGTGCTTGTGAGGTCACAGAATCCTGAATGCCTCTGAGGCCAGTGGCAGGCTCATGGCTGCTGGCTGTGCTTGTGAGGTCACAGCAGCCTCAGTGCCTCATAGTTTAGTGTCCAGTGTGCCCTGCTGGTTGTGCTTGTGAGGTCACAGCAGCCTCAGTGCCTCATCGCTTAGTGTCCAGCGTCCCCTGCTGGCTGTGCTTGTGAGGTCACAGCAGCCTCAGTGCCTCCCAGGCCAATATCAGGCTCCTGGCTGCTGGCTGTGCTTGTGACGTCACAGCAGCCTCAGTGCCTCTGAGGCCAGTGGCAGTCTCATGGCTGCTGGCTATGATTGTGAGGTCACAGCAGCCTCAGTGCCTCAGAGTTTAGTGTCCATCGCCCCCTGCTGGCTGTGCTTGTGAGGTCACAGCAGCCTCAGTGCCTCATCGTTTAGTGTCCAGCACCCGCTGCTGGCCGTGCTTCGGAAGTCACAGCAGCCTCAGTGCCTCCTCTGCCAGTGGCAGGCTCATGCCTGCTGGCTGTGTTTGTGAGGTCACAGCCGACTCTGTGCCTCAAAAGTTAGTGTGCAGCGCCCCCTGATGGCTGTGCTTGTGCGGTCACAGCAGCCTCAGTGTCTTCTAGGCCAGTGTCAGGGTCATGGCTGCTGGCTGTGCTTCTGAGGTCACAGAAGCCTGAATGCCTCCTAGGCCAGTGGCAGGCTCCTGGCTGCTGGCTGTGATTGTGAGGTCACAGCAGCCTCAGTGCCTCATCGTTTAGTGTCCAGCTTCCCCTGCTGGCTCTGCTTGTGAGGTCACAGAAGCCTCAGTGCCTCCTCTGCCAGGGGCAGGCTCATGGCTTCTGGCTGTGATTGTGAGGTCACAGCCGACTCTGTGCCTCATAGGTTAGTGTGCAGCGCCCCCTGCTGGCTATGCTTGTGAGGTCACAGCAGCCTGAATGCCTCCTAGACCAGTGTCAGGGTCATGGCTGCTGGCTGTGCTTGTGAGGTCACAGAAGCCTGAATGACTCCTAGGCCAGTGGCAGGCTCATGGCTGCTGGCTGTGATTGTGAGGTCACAGCAGCCTCAGTGCCTCATCGCTTAGTGTCCAGCGTCCCCTGCTGGCTGTGCTTGTGAGGTCACAGCAGCCTCAGTGCCTCCCAGGCCAATATCAGGCTCCTGGCTGCTGGCTGTGCTTGTGAGGTCACAGCAGCCTCAGTGCCTCTGAGGCCAGTATCAGTCTCATGGCTGCTGGCTGTGCTTCTGACGCCACAGCAGCCTCAGTGCCTCCTAGGTTAGTGTCCATCGCCCCCTACTGGCTGTGATTGTGAGGTCACAGCAGACTCAGTGCCTGATAGGTAATCTCCAGTGCCCCCTGCTGGCTGTGCTTGTGAGGTCACAGCAGCCTCAGTGCCTCTGAGGCCAGTATCAGTCTCATGGCTGCTGGCTGTGATTGTGAGGTCACAGCAGCCTCAGTGCCTCAGAGGTTAGTGTCCATCGCCCCCTGCTGGCTGTGCTTGTGAGGTCACAGCAGCCTCAGTGCCTCATAGTTTAGTGTCCAGCACCCCCTGCTGGCCGTGCTTCGGAAGTCACAGCAGCCTCAGTGCCTGCTCTGCCAGTGTCAGGGTCATGCCTGCTGGCTGTGCTTGTGAGGTCACAGCCGACTCTGTGCCTCAAAAGTTAGTGTGCAGCGCCCCCTGATGGCTGTGCTTGTGAGGTCACAGCAGCCTCAGTGTCTTCTAGGCCAGTGTCAGGGTCATGGCTGCTGGCTGTGCTTCTGAGGTCACAGAAGCCTGAATGCCTCCTAGGCCAGTGGCAGGCTCATGGCTGCTGGCTGTGATTGTGAGGTCACAGCAGCCTCAGTGCCTCATCGTTTAGTGTCCAGCGTCCCCTGCTGGATCTGCTTGTGAGGTCACAGCAGACTCAGTGCCTCCTAGGTTAGTGTCCAGCGCCCCCTGCTGGCTCTGCTTCTGAGGTCACAGCAGCCTCAGTGCCTCACAGGCCAGTATCAGGCTCATGGCTGCTGGCTGTGCTTGTGACGCCACAGCAGCCTCAGTGCCTCCTCTGCCAGTGCCATGCTCATGGCTGCTGGCTGTGCTTGTGAGGTCACAGCAGCCTCAGTGCCTCCTAGGCCTGTATCAGGCTCATGGCTGCTGGCTGGGCTTGTCAGGTCACAGCAGCCTCAGTGCCTCCTCTGCCAGTGGCAGGCTCATGGCTTCTGGCTGTGATTGTGAGGTCACAGCAATCTCAGTGCCTCATAGGTTAGTGTCCATCGCCCCCTGCTGGCTATGCTTGTGAGGTCACAGCAGACTCAGTGCCTCCCAGACTAGTATCATGCTCATGGCTGCTGGCTGTGCTTCTGAGGTCACAGCAGCCTGAGTGCCTCCTAGACCAGTGTCAGGGTCATGGCTGCTGGCTGTGATTGTGAGGTCACAGAAGCCTGAATGCCTCTGAGGCCAGTGGCAGGCTCATGGCTGCTGGCTGTGATTGTGAGGTCACAGCAGCCTCAGTGCCTCATAGTTTAGTGTCCAGTGTGCCCTGCTGGCTGTGCTTGTGAGGTCACAGCAGCCTCAGTGCCTCATCGCTTAGTGTCCAGCGTCCCCTGCTGGCTGTGCTTGTGAGGTCACAGCAGCCTCAGTGCCTCCCAGGCCAATATCAGGCTCCTGGCTGCTGGCTGTGCTTGTGACGTCACAGCAGCCTCAGTGCCTCTGAGGCCAGTGGCAGTCTCATGGCTGCTGGCTATGATTGTGAGGTCACAGCAGCCTCAGTGCCTCAGAGGTTAGTGTCCATCGCCCCCTGCTGGCTGTGCTTGTGAGGTCACAGCAGCCTCAGTGCCTCATCGTTTAGTGTCCAGCACCCGCTGCTGGCCGTGCTTCGGAAGTCACAGCAGCCTCAGTGCCTCCTCTGCCAGTGGCAGGCTCATGCCTGCTGGCTGTGTTTGTGAGGTCACAGCCGACTCTGTGCCTCAAAAGTTAGTGTGCAGCGCCCCCTGATGGCTGTGCTTGTGCGGTCACAGCAGCCTCAGTGTCTTCTAGGCCAGTGTCAGGGTCATGGCTGCTGGCTGTGCTTCTGAGGTCACAGAAGCCTGAATGCCTCCTAGGCCAGTGGCAGGCTCCTGGCTGCTGGCTGTGATTGTGAGGTCACAGCAGCCTCAGTGCCTCATCGTTTAGTGTCCAGCTTCCCCTGCTGGCTCTGCTTGTGAGGTCACAGAAGCCTCAGTGCCTCCTCTGCCAGGGGCAGGCTCATGGCTTCTGGCTGTGATTGTGAGGTCACAGCAGTCTCAGTGCCTCATAGGTTAGTGTGCAGCGCCCCCTGCTGGCTATGCTTGTGAGGTCACAGCAGCCTGAATGCCTCCTAGACCAGTGTCAGGGTCATGGCTGCTGGCTGTGCTTGTGAGGTTACAGAAGCCTGAATGACTCCTAGGCCAGTGGCAGGCTCATGGCTGCTGGCTGTGATTGTGAGGTCACAGCAGCCTCAGTGCCTCCCAGGCCAATATCAGGCTCCTGGCTGCTGGCTGTGCTTGTGAGGTCACAGCAGCCTCAGTGCCTCTGAGGCCAGTGGCAGTCTCATGGCTGCTGGCTGTGCTTGTGAGGTCACAGCAGACTCAGTGCCTCCTAGGTTAGTGTCCATCGCCCCCTACTGGCTGTGATTGTGAGGTCACAGCAGACTCAGTGCCTGATAGGTAATCTCCAGTGCCCCCTGCTGGCTATGCTTGTGAGGTCACAGCAGCCTCAGTGCCTCTGAGGCCAGTGTCAGTCTCATGGCTGCTGGCTGTGATTGTGAGGTCACAGCAGCCTCAGTGCCTCAGAGGTTAGTGTCCATCGCCCCCTGCTGGCTGTGCTTGTGAGGTCACAGCAGCCTCAGTGCCTCATAGTTTAGTGTCCAGCACCCCCTGCTGGCCGTGCTTCGGAAGTCACAGCAGCCTCAGTGCCTGCTCTGCCAGTGTCAGGGTCATGCCTGCTGGCTGTGCTTGTGAGGTCACAGCCGACTCTGTGCCTCAAAAGTTAGTGTGCAGCGCCCCCTGATGGATGTGCTTGTGAGGTCACAGCAGCCTCAGTGTCTTCTAGGCCAGTGTCAGGGTCATGGCTGCTGGCTGTGCTTCTGAGGTCACAGAAGCCTGAATGCCTCCTAGGCCAGTGGCAGGCTCATGGCTGCTGGCTGTGATTGTGAGGTCACAGCAGCCTCAGTGCCTCATCGTTTAGTGTCCAGCTTCCCCTGCTGGCTCTGCTTGTGAGGTCACAGCAGCCTCAGTGCCTCATAGTTTAGTGTCCAGCGTCCCCTGCTGGCTGTGCTTGTGAAGTCACAGCAGACTCAATGCCTCATAGGTAAGTGTCCAGCGCCCCCTGCTGGCTGTGCTTGTGAGGTCACAGTAGCCTCAGTGCCTCCCAGGCCAATATCAGGCTCCTGCCTGCTGGCTGTGCTTGTGAGGTCACAGCAGCCACAGTGCCTCTGAGGCCAGTGGCAGGCTCATGGCTGCTGGCTATGACTGTGAGGTCACAGCAGCCTCAGTGCCTCATCGTTTAGTGTCCAGCGTCCCCTGCTGGATCTGCTTGTGAGGTCACAGCAGACTCAGTGCCTCCTAGGTTAGTGTCCAGCGCCCCCTGCTGGCTCTGCTTCTGAGGTCACAGCAGCCTCAGTGCCTCACAGGCCAGTATCAGGCTCATGGCTGCTGGCTGTGCTTGTGAGGTCACAGCAGCCTCAGTGCCTCCTCTGCCAGTGCCATGCTCATGGCTGCTGGCTGTGCTTGTGAGGTCACAGCAGCCTCAGTGCCTCCTAGGCCTGTATCAGGCTCATGGCTGCTGGCTGGGCTTGTGAGGTCACAGAAGCCTCAGTGCCTCCTCTGCCAGGGGCAGGCTCATGGCTTCTGGCTGTGATTGTGAGGTCACAGCAGTCTCAGTGCCTCATAGTTTAGTGTCCAGCGTCCCGTGCTGGCTGTGATTGTGAGGTCACAGCAGACTCAGTGCCTCATAGGTTAGTGTCCAGCGCCCCCTGCTGGCTATGCTTGTGAGGTCACAGCAGCCTCAGTGCCTCCCAGGCCAATATCAGGCTCCTGCCTGCTGGCTGTGCTTGTGACGTCACAGTAGCCTCAGTGCCTCTGAGGCCAGTGGCAGTCTCATGGCTGCTGGCTGTGCTTCTGAGGTCACAGAAGCCTCAGTGCTTCCTAGGCCAGTGCCATGCTCATGGCTGCTGGCTGTGATTGTGAGGTCACAGCAGCCTCAGTGCCTCCTAGGCCAGTATCAGTCTCATGGCTGCTGGCTGTGCTTCTGACGCCACAGCAGCCTCAGTGCCTCCTCTGCCAGTGCCATGCTCATGGCTGCTGGCTGTGCTTGTGAGGTCACAGCAGCCTCAGTGCCTCCTAGGCCTGTATCAGGCTCATGGCTGCTGGCTGGGCTTGTGATGTCACAGAAGCCTGTATGCCTCCTCTGCCAGTGGCAGGCTCATGGCTTCTGGCTGTGATTGTGAGGTCACAGCAGTCTCAGTGCCTCATAGGTTAGTGTCCAGCGCCCCCTGCTGGCTATGCTTGTGAGGTCACAGCAGACTCAGTGCCTCCCAGACTAGTATCATGCTCATGGCTGCTGGCTGTGCTTGTGAGGTCACAGCAGCCTGAATGCCTCCTAGACCAGTGTCAGGGTCATGGCTGCTGGCTGTGCTTCTGAGGTCACAGAAGCCTGAATGACTCCTAGGCCAGTGGCAGGCTCATGGCTGCTGGCTGTGCTTGTGAGGTCACAGCAGCCTCAGTGCCTCATAGTTTAGTGTCCAGTGTGCCCTGCTGGCTGTGCTTGTGAGGTCACAGCAGACTCAGTGCCTCATCGCTTAGTGTCCAGCGTCCCCTGCTGGCTGTGCTTGTGAGGTCACAGCAGCCTCAGTGCCTCCCAGGCCAATATCAGGCTCCTGGCTGCTGGCTGTGCTTGTGACGTCACAGCAGCCTCAGTGCCTCTGAGGCCAGTGGCAGTCTCATGGCTGCTGGCTGTGCTTGTGAGGTCACAGCAGACTCAGTGCCTCCTAGGTTAGTGTCCATCGCCCCCTACTGGCTGTGCTCGAGAGGTCACAGCAGACTCAGTGCCTGATAGGTAATCTCCAGTGCCCCCTGCTGGCTATGCTTGTGAGGTCACAGCAGCCTCAGTGCCTCTGAGGCCAGTGTCAGTCTCATGGCTGCTGGCTGTGCTTGTGAGGTCACAGCAGCCTCAGTGTCTTCTAGGCCAGTGTCAGGGTCATGGCTGCTGGCTGTGCTTCTGAGGTCACAGAAGCCTGAATGCCTCCTAGGCCAGTGGCAGGCTCATGGCTGCTGGCTGTGATTGTGAGGTCACAGCAGCCTCAGTGCCTCATCGTTTAGTGTCCAGCTTCCCCTGCTGGCTCTGCTTGTGAGGTCACAGCAGACTCAGTGCCTCATAGTTTAGTGTCCAGCGTCCCCTGCTGGCTGTGCTTGTGAGGTCACAGCAGACTCAATGCCTCATAGGTAAGTGTCCAGCGCCCCCTGCTGGCTGTGCTTGTGAGGTCACAGTAGCCTCAGTTCCTCCCAGGCCAATATCAGGCTCCTGGCTGCTGGCTGTGCTTGTGAGGTCACAGCAGCCACAGTGCCTCTGAGGCCAGTGGCAGGCTCATGGCTGCTGGCTATGACTGTGAGGTCACAGCAGCCTCAGTGCCTCATCGTTTAGTGTCCAGCGTCCCCTGCTGGATCTGCTTGTGAGGTCACAGCAGACTCAGTGCCTCCTAGGTTAGTGTCCAGCGCCCCCTGCTGGCTCTGCTTGTGAGGTCACAGCAGCCTCAGTGCCTCACAGGCCAGTATCAGGCTCATGGCTGCTGGCTGTGCTTGTGACGCCACAGCAGCCTCAGTGCCTCCTCTGCCAGTGCCATGCTCATGGCTGCTGGCTGTGCTTGTGAGGTCACAGCAGCCTCAGTGCCTCCTCTGCCAGGGGCAGGCTCATGGCTTCTGGCTGTGATTGTGAGGTCACAGCAGTCTTAGTGCCTCATAGTTTAGTGTCCAGCGTCCCGTGCTGGCTCTGCTTGTGAGGTCACAGCAGACTCAGTGCCTCATAGGTTAGTGTCCAGCGCCCCCTGCTGGCTATGCTTGTGAGGTCACAGCAGACTCAGTGCCTCCCAGGCCAATATCAGGCTCCTGCCTGCTGGCTGTGCTTGTGACGTCACAGTAGCCTCAGTGCCTCTGAGGCCAGTGGCAGTCTCATGGCTGCTGGCTGTGCTTCTGAGGTCACAGAAGCCTCAGTGCTTCCTAGGCCAGTGGCAGGCTCATGGCTGCTGGCTGTGCTTGTGAGGTCACAGCAGACTCAGTGCCTCATAGGTTAGTGTCCAGCGTCCCCTGCTGGATCTGCTTGTGAGGTCACAGCAGACTCAGTGCCTCACAGGCCAGTATCAGACTCATGGTTGCTCGCTGTGCCTGTGACGTCACAGCAGCCTCCTCTGCCAGTGCCATGCTCATGGCTGCTGGCTGTGATTGTGAGGTCACAGCAGCCTCAGTGCCTCCTAGGCCAGTGGCAGGCTCATGGCTGCTGGCTGTGCCTGTGAGGTCACAGAAGCCTCAGTACTTGATAGTTTAGTGTCCAGCGTCCCCCGCTGGCTATGCTTGTGAGGTCACAGCAGACTCAGTGCCTCAAAAGTTAGTGTGCAGCGCCCCCTGCTGGCTGTGCTTGTGACGTCACAGCAGCCTCAGTGCCTCCTAGACCAGTGTCAGGGTCATGGCTGCTGACTGTGCTTCTGAGGTCACAGAAGCCTGAATGACTGCTAGTCCAGTGGCAGGCTCATGGCTGCTGGCTGTGATTGTGAGGTCACAGCAGCCTCAGTGCCTCATAGTTTAGTGTCCAGCGTGCCCTGTTGGCTGTGCTTGTGAGGTCACAGCAGACTCAGTGCCTCATAGGTAAGTGTCCAGCGCCCCCTGCTGGCTGTGCTTCTGAGGTCACAGCAGCCTCAGTGCCTCACAGGCCAGTATCAGGCTCATGGCTGCTGGCTGTGCTTGTGACCCCACAGCAGCCTGAATGACTCCTAGGCCAGTGGCAGTCTCATGGCTGCTGGCTGTGCTTGTGAGGTCACAGCAGACTCAGTGCCTCAAAAGTTAGTGTGCAGCGCCCCCTGCTGGCTGTGCTTGTGACGTCACAGCAGCCTCAGTGCCTCCTAGACCAGTGTCAGGGTCATGGCTGCTGACTGTGCTTCTGAGGTCACAGAAGCCTGAATGACTGCTAGTCCAGTGGCAGGCTCATGGCTGCTGGCTGTGATTGTGAGGTCACAGCAGCCTCAGTGCCTCATAGTTTAGTGTCCAGCGTGCCCTGTTGGCTGTGCTTGTGAGGTCACAGCAGACTCAGTGCCTCATAGGTAAGTGTCCAGCGCCCCCTGCTGGCTGTGCTTCTGAGGTCACAGCAGCCTCAGTGCCTCACAGGCCAGTATCAGGCTCCTGCCTGCTGGCTGTGCTTGTGACGTCACAGTAGCCTCAGTGCCTCTGAGGCCAGTGGCAGTCTCATGGCTGCTGGCTGTGCTTCTGAGGTCACAGAAGCCTCAGTGCCTCTGAGGCCAGTGGCAGTCTCATGGCTGCTGGCTGTGATTGTGAGGTCACAGCAGCCTCAGTGCCTCCTAGGCCAGTATCAGCCTCATGGCTGCTGGCTGTGCTTGTGAGGTCACAGCAGCCTCAGTGCCTCATCGTTTAGTGTCCAGCTTCCCCTGCTGGCTCTGCTTGTGAGGTCACAGCAGCCTCAGTGCCTCATAGTTTAGTGTCCAGCGTCCCCTGCTGGCTGTGCTTGTGAGGTCACAGCAGACTCAATGCCTCATAGGTAAGTGTCCAGCGCCCCCTGCTGGCTGTGCTTGTGAGGTCACAGTAGCCTCAGTGCCTCCCAGGCCAATATCAGGCTCCTGGCTGCTGGCTGTGCTTGTGAGGTCACAGCAGCCACAGTGCCTCTGAGGCCAGTGGCAGGCTCATGGCTGCTGGCTATGACTGTGAGGTCACAGCAGCCTCAGTGCCTCATCGTTTAGTGTCCAGCGTCCCCTGCTGGATCTGCTTGTGAGGTCACAGCAGACTCAGTGCCTCCTAGGTTAGTGTCCAGCGCCCCCTGCTGGCTCTGCTTCTGAGGTCACAGCAGCCTCAGTGCCTCACAGGCCAGTATCAGGCTCATGGCTGCTGGCTGTGCTTGTGACGCCACAGCAGCCTCAGTGCCTCCTCTGCCAGTGCCATGCTCATGGCTGCTGGCTGTGCTTGTGAGGTCACAGCAGCCTCAGTGCCTCCTAGGCCTGTATCAGGCTCATGGCTGCTGGCTGGGCTTGTGAGGTCACAGCAGCCTCAGTGCCTCCTCTGCCAGTGGCAGGCTCATGGCTTCTGGCTGTGATTGTGAGGTCACAGCAATCTCAGTGCCTCATAGGTTAGTCTCCATCGCCCCCTGCTGGCTATGCTTGTGAGGTCACAGCAGACTCAGTGCCTCCCAGACTAGTATCATGCTCATGGCTGCTGGCTGTGCTTGTGAGGTCACAGCAGCCTGAATGCCTCCTAGACCAGTGTCAGGGTCATGGCTGCTGGCTGTGCTTGTGAGGTCACAGAAGCCTGAATGCCTCTGAGGCCAGTGGCAGGCTCATGGCTGCTGGCTGTGATTGTGAGGTCACAGCAGCCTCAGTGCCTCATAGTTTAGTGTCCAGTGTGCCCTGCTGGTTGTGCTTGTGAGGTCACAGCAGCCTCAGTGCCTCATCGCTTAGTGTCCAGCGTCCCCTGCTGGCTGTGCTTGTGAGGTCACAGCAGACTCAGTGCCTCCCAGGCCAATATCAGGCTCCTGGCTGCTGGCTGTGCTTGTGACGTCACAGCAGCCTCAGTGCCTCTGAGGCCAGTGGCAGTCTCATGGCTGCTGGCTATGATTGTGAGGTCACAGCAGCCTCAGTGCCTCAGAGGTTAGTGTCCATCGCCCCCTGCTGGCTGTGCTTGTGAGGTCACAGCAGCCTCAGTGCCTCAGAGGTTAGTGTCCAGCACCCGCTGCTGGCCGTGCTTCGGAAATCACAGCAGCCTCAGTGCCTCCTCTGCCAGTGGCAGGCTCATGCCTGCTGGCTGTGTTTGTGAGGTCACAGCCGACTCTGTGCCTCAAAAGTTAGTGTGCAGCGCCCCCTGCTGGCTATGCTTGTGCGGTCACAGCAGACTCAGTGTCTTCTAGGCCAGTGTCAGGGTCATGGCTGCTGGCTGTGCTTCTGAGGTCACAGAAGCCTGAATGCCTCCTAGGCCAGTGGCAGGCTCATGGCTGCTGGCTGTGATTGTGAGGTCACAGCAGCCTCAGTGCCTCATCGTTTAGTGTCCAGCTTCCCCTGCTGGCTCTGCTTGTGAGGTCACAGAAGCCTCAGTGCCTCCTCTGCCAGGGGCAGGCTCATGGCTTCTGGCTGTGATTGTGAGGTCACAGCAGTCTCAGTGCCTCATAGTTTAGTGTCCAGCGTCCCGTGCTGGCTCTGCTTGTGAGGTCACAGCAGACTCAGTGCCTCATAGGTTAGTGTCCAGCGCCCCCTGCTGGCTATGCTTGTGAGGTCACAGCAGACTCAGTGCCTCCCAGGCCAATATCAGGCTCCTGCCTGCTGGCTGTGCTTGTGACGTCACAGTAGCCTCAGTGCCTCTGAGGCCAGTGGCAGTCTCATGGCTGCTGGCTGTGCTTCTGAGGTCACAGAAGCCTCAGTGCTTCCTAGGCCAGTGGCAGGCTCATGGCTGCTGGCTGTGCTTGTGAGGTCACAGCAGACTCAGTGCCTCATAGTTTAGTGTCCAGCGTCCCCTGCTCGATCTGCTTGTGAGGTCACAGCAGACTCAGTGCCTCACAGGCCAGTATCAGACTCATGGCTGCTCGCTGTGCCTGTGACGTCACAGCAGCCTCCTCTGCCAGTGCCATGCTCATGGCTGCTGGCTGTGATTGTGAGGTCACAGCAGCCTCAGTGCCTCCTAGGCCAGTATCAGTCTCATGGCTGCTGGCTGTGCTTGTGACGCCACAGCAGCCTCAGTGCCTCCTCTGCCAGTGCCATGCTCATGGCTGCTGGCTGTGCTTGTGAGGTCACAGCAGCCTCAGTGCCTCCTAGGCCTGTATCAGGCTCATGGCTGCTGGCTGGGCTTGTCAGGTCACAGCAGCCTCAGTGCCTCCTCTGCCAGTGGCAGGCTCATGGCTTCTGGTTGTGATTGTGAGGTCACAGCAGTCTCAGTGCCTCATAGGTTAGTGTCCAGCGCCCCCTGCTGGCTATGCTTGTGAGGTCACAGCAGACTCAGTGCCTCCCAGACTAGGATCATGCTCATGGCTGCTGGCTGTGCTTGTGAGGTCACAGCAGCCTGAATGCCTCCTAGACCAGTGTCAGGGTCATGGCTGCTGGCTGTGCTTGTGAGGTCACAGAAGCCTGAATGACTCCTAGGCCAGTGGCAGTCTCATGGCTGCTGGCTGTGCTTGTGAGGTCACAGCAGCCTCAGTGCCTCATCGCTTAGTGTCCAGCGTCCCCTGCTGGCTGTGCTTGTGAGGTCACAGCAGCCTCAGTGCCTCCCAGGCCAATATCAGGCTCCTGGCTGCTGGCTGTGCTTGTGACGTCACAGCAGCCTCAGTGCCTCTGAGGCCAGTGGCAGTCTCATGGCTGCTGGCTGTGCTTGTGAGGTCACAGCAGACTCAGTGCCTCCTAGGTTAGTGTCCATCGCCCCCTACTGGCTGTGATTGTGAGGTCACAGCAGACTCAGTGCCTGATAGGTAATCTCCAGTGCCCCCTGCTGGCTATGCTTGTGAGGTCACAGCAGCCTCAGTGCCTCTGAGGCCAGTGGCAGTCTCATGGCTGCTGGCTGTGATTGTGAGGTCACAGTAGCCTCAGTGCCTCAGAGGTTAGTGTCCAGCACCCGCTGCTGGCCGTGCTTCGGAAGTCACAGCAGCCTCAGTGCCTCCTCTGCCAGTGTCAGGGTCTTGCCTGCTGGCTGTGCTTGTGAGGTCACAGCCGACTCTGTGCCTCAAAAGTTAGTGTGCAGCGCCCCCTGATGGCTGTGCTTGTGAGGTCACAGCAGCCTCAGTGTCTTCTAGGCCAGTGTCATGCTCATGGCTGCTGGCTGTGCTTCTGAGGTCACAGAAGCCTGAATGCCTCTGAGGCCAGTGGCAGGCTCATGGCTGCTGGCTGTGATTGTGAGGTCACAGCAGCCTCAGTGCCTCATCGTTTAGTGTCCAGCTTCCCCTGCTGGCTCTGCTTGTGAGGTCACAGCAGACTCAATGCCTCATAGGTAAGTGTCCAGCGCCCCCTGCTGGCTGTGCTTGTGAGGTCACAGTAGCCTCAGTGCCTCCCAGGCCAATATCAGGCTCCTGGCTGCTGCCGGTGCTTGTGAGGTCACAGCAGCCACAGTGCCTCTGAGGCCAGTGGCAGTCTCATGGCTGCTGGCTGTGCTTGTGAGGTCACAGCAGACTCAGTGCCTCCTAGGTTAGTGTCCATCGCCCCCTACTGGCTGTGCTCGAGAGGTCACAGCAGACTCAGTGCCTGATAGGTAATCTCCAGTGCCCCCTGCTGGCTATGCTTGTGAGGTCACAGCAGCCTCAGTGCCTCTCAGGCCAGTGTCAGTCTCATGGCTGCTGGCTGTGCTTGTGAGGTCACAGCAGCCTCAGTGTCTTCTAGGCCAGTGTCAGGGTCATGGCTGCTGGCTGTGCTTCTGAGGTCACAGAAGCCTGAATGCCTCCTAGGCCAGTGGCAGGCTCATGGCTGCTGGCTGTGATTGTGAGGTCACAGCAGCCTCCGTGCCTCATCGTTTAGTGTCCAGCTTCCCCTGCTGGCTCTGCTTGTGAGGTCACAGCAGCCTCAGTGCCTCATAGTTTAGTGTCCAGCGTCCCCTGCTGGCTGTGCTTGTGAGGTCACAGCAGACTCAATGCCTCATAGGTAAGTGTCCAGCGCCCCCTGCTGGCTGTGCTTGTGAGGTCACAGTAGCCTCAGTGCCTCCCAGGCCAATATCAGGCTCCTGGCTGCTGGCTGTGCTTGTGAGGTCACAGCAGCCACAGTGCCTCTGAGGCCAGTGGCAGGCTCATGGCTGCTGGCTATGACTGTGAGGTCACAGCAGCCTCAGTGCCTCATCGTTTAGTGTCCAGCGTCCCCTGCTGGATCTGCTTGTGAGGTCACAGCAGACTCAGTGCCTCCTAGGTTAGTGTCCAGCGCCCCCTGCTGGCTCTGCTTCTGAGGTCACAGCAGCCTCAGTGCCTCACAGGCCAGTATCAGGCTCATGGCTGCTGGCTGTGCTTGTGACGCCACAGCAGCCTCAGTGCCTCCTCTGCCAGTGCCATGCTCATGGCTGCTGGCTGTGCTTGTGAGGTCACAGCAGCCTCAGTGCCTCCTCTGCCAGGGGCAGGCTCATGGCTGCTGGCTGTGCTTGTGAGGTCACAGCAGCCTCAGTGCCTCATCGTTTAGTGTCCAGCTTCCCCTGCTGGCTCTGCTTGTGAGGTCACAGCAGCCTCAGTGCCTCCTAGGTTAGTGTCCAGCGTCCCGTGCTGGCTCTGCTTGTGAGGTCACAGCAGACTCAGTGCCTCATAGGTTAGTGTCCAGCGCCCCCTGCTGGCTATGCTTGTGAGGTCACAGCAGACTCAGTGCCTCCCAGGCCAATATCAGGCTCCTGCCTGCTGGCTGTGCTTGTGACGTCACAGTAGCCTCAGTGCCTCTGAGGCCAGTGGCAGTCTCATGGCTGCTGGCTGTGCTTCTGAGGTCACAGAAGCCTCAGTGCTTCCTAGGCCAGTGGCAGGCTCATGGCTGCTGGCTGTGCTTGTGAGGTCACAGCAGACTCAGTGCCTCATAGTTTAGTGTCCAGCGTCCCCTGCTGGATCTGCTTGTGAGGTCACAGCAGACTCAGTGCCTCACAGGCCAGTATCAGACTCATGGTTGCTCGCTGTGCCTGTGACGTCACAGCAGCCTCCTCTGCCAGTGCCATCCTCATGGCTGCTGGCTGTGATTGTGAGGTCACAGCAGCCTCAGTGCCTCCTAGGCCAGTGGCAGGCTCATGGCTGCTGGCTGTGCCTGTGAGGTCACAGAAGCCTCAGTACTTGATAGTTTAGTGTCCAGCGTCCCCCGCTGGCTCTGCTTGTGAGGTCACAGCAGACTCAGTGCCTCAAAAGTTAGTGTGCAGCGCCCCCTGCTGGCTGTGCTTGTGACGTCACAGCAGCCTCAGTGCCTCCTAGACCAGTGTCAGGGTCATGGCTGCTGACTGTGCTTCTGAGGTCACAGAAGCCTGAATGACTGCTAGTCCAGTGGCAGGCTCATGGCTGCTGGCTGTGATTGTGAGGTCACAGCAGCCTCAGTGCCTCATAGTTTAGTGTCCAGCGTGCCCTGTTGGCTGTGCTTGTGAGGTCACAGCAGACTCAGTGCCTCATAGGTAAGTGTCCAGCGCCCCCTGCTGGCTGTGCTTCTGAGGTCACAGCAGCCTCAGTGCCTCACAGGCCAGTATCAGGCTCATGGCTGCTGGCTGTGCTTGTGACGCCACAGCAGCCTCAGTGCCTCCTAGGCCTGTATCAGGCTCATGGCTGCTGGCTGGGCTTGTGAGGTCACAGAAGCCTCAGTGCCTCCTCTGCCAAAGGCAGGCTCATGGCTGCTGGCTGTGATTGTGAGGTCACAGCAGCCTCAGTGCCTCCTAGGCCAGTATCAGCCTCATGGCTGCTGGCTGTGCTTGTGAGGTCACAGCAGCCTCAGTGCCTCATCGTTTAGTGTCCAGCTTCCCCTGCTGGCTCTGCTTGTGAGGTCACAGCAGCCTCAGTGCCTCATAGTTTAGTGTCCAGCGTCCCCTGCTGGCTGTGCTTGTGAGGTCACAGCAGACTCAATGCCTCATAGGTAAGTGTCCAGCGCCCCCTGCTGGCTGTGCTTGTGAGGTCACAGTAGCCTCAGTGCCTCCCAGGCCAATATCAGGCTCCTGCCTGCTGGCTGTGCTTGTGAGGTCACAGCAGCCACAGTGCCTCTGAGGCCAGTGGCAGGCTCATGGCTGCTGGCTATGACTGTGAGGTCACAGCAGCCTCAGTGCCTCATCGTTTAGTGTCCAGCGTCCCCTGCTGGATCTGCTTGTGAGGTCACAGCAGACTCAGTGCCTCCTAGGTTAGTGTCCAGCGCCCCCTGCTGGCTCTGCTTCTGAGGTCACAGCAGCCTCAGTGCCTCACAGGCCAGTATCAGGCTCATGGCTGCTGGCTGTGCTTGTGAGGTCACAGCAGCCTCAGTGCCTCCTCTGCCAGTGCCATGCTCATGGCTGCTGGCTGTGCTTGTGAGGTCACAGCAGCCTCAGTGCCTCCTAGGCCTGTATCAGGCTCATGGCTGCTGGCTGGGCTTGTGAGGTCACAGCAGCCTCAGTGCCTCCTCTGCCAGTGGCAGGCTCATGGCTTCTGGCTGTGATTGTGAGGTCACAGCAATCTCAGTGCCTCATAGGTTAGTGTCCATCGCCCCCTGCTGGCTATGCTTGTGAGGTCACAGCAGACTCAGTGCCTCCCAGACTAGTATCAGGCTCATGGCTGCTGGCTGTGCTTCTGAGGTCACAGCAGACTCAGTGCCTCCTAGGTTAGTGTCCATCGCCCCCTACTGGCTGTGATTGTGAGGTCACAGCAGACTCAGTGCCTGATAGTTAATCTCCAGTGCCCCCTGCTGGCTATGCTTGTGAGGTCACAGCAGCCTCAGTGCCTCTGAGGCCAGTGGCAGTCTCATGGCTGCTGGCTGTGATTGTGAGGTCACAGCAGCCTCAGTGCCTCAGAGGTTAGTGTCCAGCACCCGCTGCTGGCCGTGCTTCGGAAGTCACAGCAGCCTCAGTGCCTCCTCTGCCAGTGTCAGGGTCTTGCCTGCTGGCTGTGCTTGTGAGGTCACAGCCGACTCTGTGCCTCAAAAGTTAGTGTGCAGCGCCCCCTGATGGCTGTGCTTGTGAGGTCACAGCAGCCTCAGTGTCTTCTAGGCCAGTGTCATGCTCATGGCTGCTGGCTGTGCTTCTGAGGTCACAGAAGCCTGAATGCCTCTGAGGCCAGTGGCAGGCTCATGGCTGCTGGCTGTGATTGTGAGGTCACAGCAGCCTCAGTGCCTCATCGTTTAGTGTCCAGCTTCCCCTGCTGGCTCTGCTTGTGAGGTCACAGCAGACTCAATGCCTCATAGGTAAGTATCCAGCGCCCCCTGCTGGCTGTGCTTGTGAGGTCACAGTAGCCTCAGTGCCTCCCAGGCCAATATCAGGCTCCTGGCTGCTGGCTGTGCTTGTGAGGTCACAGCAGCCACAGTGCCTCTGAGGCCAGTGTCAGTCTCATGGCTGCTGGCTGTGATTGTGAGGTCACAGCAGCCTCAGTGCCTCAGAGGTTAGTGTCCAGCACCCGCTGCTGGCCGTGCTTCGGAAGTCACAGCAGCCTCAGTGCCTCCTCTGCCAGTGTCAGGGTCATGCCTGCTGGCTGTGCTTGTGAGGTCACAGCCGACTCTGTGCCTCAAAAGTTAGTGTGCAGCGCCCCCTGATGGCTGTGCTTGTGAGGTCACAGCAGCCTCAGTGTCTTCTAGGCCAGTGTCAGGGTCATGGCTGCTGGCTGTGCTTCTGAGGTCACAGAAGCCTGAATGCCTCCTAGGCCAGTGGCAGGCTCATGGCTGCTGGCTGTGATTGTGAGGTCACAGCAGCCTCAGTGCCTCATCGTTTAGTGTCCAGCTTCCCCTGCTGGCTCTGCTTGTGAGGTCACAGCAGCCTCAGTGCCTCATAGTTTAGTGTCCAGCGTCCCCTGCTGGCTGTGCTTGTGAGGTCACAGCAGACTCAATGCCTCATAGGTAAGTGTCCAGCGCCCCCTGCTGGCTGTGCTTGTGAGGTCACAGTAGCCTCAGTGCCTCCCAGGCCAATATCAGGCTCCTGCCTGCTGGCTGTGCTTGTGAGGTCACAGCAGCCACAGTGCCTCTGAGGCCAGTGGCAGGCTCATGGCTGCTGGCTATGACTGTGAGGTCACAGCAGCCTCAGTGCCTCATCGTTTAGTGTCCAGCGTCCCCTGCTGGATCTGCTTGTGAGGTCACAGCAGACTCAGTGTCTCCTAGGTTAGTGTCCAGCGCCCCCTGCTGGCTCTGCTTCTGAGGTCACAGCAGCCTCAGTGCCTCACAGGCCAGTATCAGGCTCATGGCTGCTGGCTGTGCTTGTGAGGTCACAGCAGCCTCAGTGCCTCCTCTGCCAGTGCCATGCTCATGGCTGCTGGCTGTGCTTGTGAGGTCACAGCAGCCTCAGTGCCTCCTAGGCCTGTATCAGGCTCATGGCTGCTGGCTGTGCTTGTGAGGTCACAGAAGCCTCAGTGCCTCCTCTGCCAGTGGCAGGCTCATGGCTTCTGGCTGTGATTGTGAGGTCACAGCAGTCTTAGTGCCTCATAGTTTAGTGTCCAGCGTCCCGTGCTGGCTCTGCTTGTGAGGTCACAGCAGACTCAGTGCCTCATAGGTTAGTGTCCAGCGCCCCCTGCTGGCTATGCTTGTGAGGTCACAGCAGACTCAGTGCCTCCCAGGCCAATATCAGGTTCCTGCCTGCTGGCTGTGCTTGTGACGTCACAGTAGCCTCAGTGCCTCTGAGGCCAGTATCAGTCTCATGGCTGCTGGCTGTGCTTCTGACGCCACAGCAGCCTCAGTGCCTCCTCTGCCAGTGCCATGCTCATGGCTGCTGGCTGTGCTTGTGAGGTCACAGCAGCCTCAGTGCCTCCTAGGCCTGTATCAGGCTCATGGCTGCTGGCTGGGCTTGTGATGTCACAGAAGCCTGTATGCCTCCTCTGCCAGTGGCAGGCTCATGGCTTCTGGCTGTGATTGTGAGGTCACAGCAGTCTCAGTGCCTCATAGGTTAGTGTCCCGCGCCCCCTGCTGGCTATGCTTGTGAGGTCACAGCAGACTCAGTGCCTCCCAGACTAGTATCATGCTCATGGCTGCTGGCTGTGCTTGTGAGGTCACAGCAGCCTGAATGCCTCCTAGACCAGTGTCAGGGTCATGGCTGCTGGCTGTGCTTCTGAGGTCACAGAAGCCTGAATGACTCCTAGGCCAGTGGCAGGCTCATGGCTGCTGGCTGTGATTGTGAGGTCACAGCAGCCTCAGTGCCTCAGAGGTTAGTGTCCAGTGTGCCCTGCTGGCTGTGCTTGTGAGGTCACAGCAGCCTCAGTGCCTCATCGCTTAGTGTCCAGCGTCCCCTGCTGGCTGTGCTTGTGAGGTCACAGCAGCCTCAGTGCCTCCCAGGCCAATATCAGGCTCCTGGCTGCTGGCTGTGCTTGTGACGTCACAGTAGCCTCAGTGCCTCCTCTGCCAGTGGCAGTCTCATGGCTGCTGGCTGTGCTTGTGAGGTCACAGAAGCCTGAATGACTCCTAGGCCAGTGGCAGGCTCATGGCTGCTGGCTGTGATTGTGAGGTCACAGCAGCCTCAGTGCCTGAGAGGTTAGTGTCCAGCGTGCCCTGTTGGCTGTGCTTTTGAGGTCACAGCAGACTCAGTGCCTCATAGGTAAGTGTCCAGCGCCCCCTGCTGGCTGTGCTTGTGAGGTCACAGCAGCCTCAGTGCCTCACAGGCCAGTATCAGGCTCATGGCTGCTGGCTGTGCTTGTGACGCCACAGCAGCCTCAGTGCCTCCTCTGCCAGTGCCATGCTCATGGCTGCTGGCTGTGCTTGTGAGGTCACAGCAGCCTCAGTGCCTCCTAGGCCTGTATCAGGCTCATGGCTGCTGGCTGGGCTTGTGAGGTCACAGAAGCCTCAGTGCCTCCTCTGCCAGGGGCAGGCTCATGGCTGCTGGCTGTGATTGTGAGGTCACAGCAGCCTCAGTGCCTCATAGTTTAGTGTCCAGCGTCCCGTGCTGGCTCTGCTTGTGAGGTCACAGCAGACTCAGTGCCTCATAGGTTAGTGTCCAGCGCCCCCTGCTGGCTATGCTTGTGAGGTCACAGCAGACTCAGTGCCTCCCAGGCCAATATCAGGCTCCTGCCTGCTGGCTGTGCTTGTGACGTCACAGTAGCCTCAGTGCCTCTGAGGCCAGTGGCAGTCTCATGGCTGCTGGCTGTGCTTCTGAGGTCACAGAAGCCTCAGTGCTTCCTAGGCCAGTGGCAGGCTCATGGCTGCTGGCTATGCTTGTGAGGTCACAGCAGACTCAGTGCCTCATAGGTTAGTGTCCAGCGTCCCCTGCTCGATCTGCTTGTGAGGTCACAGCAGACTCAGTGCCTCACAGGCCAGTATCAGACTCATGGCTGCTCGCTGTGCCTGTGACGTCACAGCAGCCTCCTCTGCCAGTGCCATGCTCATGGCTGCTGGCTGTGATTGTGAGGTCACAGCAGCCTCAGTGCCTCCTAGGCCAGTATCAGTCTCATGGCTGCTGGCTGTGCTTGTGACGCCACAGCAGCCTCAGTGCCTCCTCTGCCAGTGCCATGCTCATGGCTGCTGGCTGTGCTTGTGAGGTCACAGCAGCCTCAGTGCCTCCCAGGCCTGTATCAGGCTCATGGCTGCTGGCTGGGCTTGTCAGGTCACAGCAGCCTCAGTGCCTCCTCTGCCAGTGGCAGGCTCATGGCTTCTGGCTGTGATTGTGAGGTCACAGCAGTCTCAGTGCCTCATAGGTTAGTGTCCAGCGCCCCCTGCTGGCTATGCTTGTGAGGTCACAGCAGACTCAGTGCCTCCCAGACTAGTATCATGCTCATGGCTGCTGGCTGTGCTTCTGAGGTCACAGAAGCCTGAATGACTCCTAGGCCAGTGGCAGGCTCATGGCTGCTGGCTGTGCTTGTGAGGTCACAGCAGCCTCAGTGCCTCATAGTTTAGTGTCCAGTGTCCCCTGCTGGATCTGCTTGTGAGGTCACAGCAGACTCAGTGCCTCCTAGGTTAGTGTCCAGCGTCCCCTGCTGGCTCTGCTTGTGAGGTCACAGCAGCCTCAGTGCCTCACAGGCCAGTATCAGGCGCATGGCTGCTGGCTGTGATTGTGAAACACAGCAGCCTCAGTGCCTCCTCTGCCAGTGCCATGCTCATGGCTGCTGGCTGGGTTTGTGAGGTCACAGCAGCCTCAGTGCCTCCTCTGCCAGGGGCAGGCTCATGGCTTCTGGCTGTGATTGTGAGGTCACAGCAGTCTCAGTGCCTCATAGTTTAGTGTCCAGCGTCCCGTGCTGGCTCTGCTTGTGAGGTCACAGCAGACTCAGTGCCTCATAGGTTAGTGTCCAGCGCCCCCTGCTGGCTATAATTGTGAGGTCACAGCAGCCTCAGTGCCTCCCAGGCCAATATCAGGCTCCTGCCTGCTGGCTGTGCTTGTGACGTCACAGTAGCCTCAGTGCCTCTGAGGCCAGTGTCAGTCTCATGGCTGCTGGCTGTGCTTCTGACGCCACAGCAGCCTCAGTGCCTCCTCTGCCAGTGCCATGCTCATGGCTGCTGGCTGTGCTTGTGAGGTCACAGCAGCCTCAGTGCCTCATCGTTTAGTGTCCAGCTTCCCCTGCTGGCTGTGCTTGTGAGGTCACAGCAGCCTCAGTGCCTCATAGTTTAGTGTCCAGCGTCCCCTGCTGGCTCTGCTTCTGAGGTCACAGCAGACTCAGTGCCTCATAGGTTAGTGTCCAGCGCCCCCTGCTGGCTATGCTTGTGAGGTCACAGCAGACTCAGTGCCTCCCAGGCCAATATCAGGCTCCTGCCTGCTGGCTGTGCTTGTGACGTCACAGTAGCCTCAGTGCCTCTGAGGCCAGTGGCAGTCTCATGGCTGCTGGCTGTGCTTCTGAGGTCACAGAAGCCTGAATGCCTCCTAGGCCAGTGGCAGGCTCATGGCTGCTGGCTGTGATTGTGAGGTCACAGCAGCCTCAGTGCCTCATCGTTTAGTGTCCAGCTTCCCCTGCTGGCTCTGCTTGTGAGGTCACAGCAGCCTCAGTGCCTCATAGTTTAGTGTCCAGCGTCCCCTGCTGGCTGTGCTTGTGAGGTCACAGCAGACTCAATGCCTCATAGGTAAGTGTCCAGCGCCCCCTGCTGGCTGTGCTTGTGAGGTCACAGTAGCCTCAGTGCCTCCCAGGCCAATATCAGGCTCCTGCCTGCTGGCTGTGCTTGTGAGGTCACAGCAGCCACAGTGCCTCTGAGGCCAGTGGCAGGCTCATGGCTGCTGGCTATGACTGTGAGGTCACAGCAGCCTCAGTGCCTCATCGTTTAGTGTCCAGCGTCCCCTGCTGGATCTGCTTGTGAGGTCACAGCAGACTCAGTGTCTCCTAGGTTAGTGTCCAGCGCCCCCTGCTGGCTCTGCTTCTGAGGTCACAGCAGCCTCAGTGCCTCACAGGCCAGTATCAGGCTCATGGCTGCTGGCTGTGCTTGTGAGGTCACAGCAGCCTCAGTGCCTCCTCTGCCAGTGCCATGCTCATGGCTGCTGGCTGTGCTTGTGAGGTCACAGCAGCCTCAGTGCCTCCTAGGCCTGTATCAGGCTCATGGCTGCTGGCTGTGCTTGTGAGGTCACAGAAGCCTCAGTGCCTCCTCTGCCAGTGGCAGGCTCATGGCTTCTGGCTGTGATTGTGAGGTCACAGCAGTCTTAGTGCCTCATAGTTTAGTGTCCAGCGTCCCGTGCTGGCTCTGCTTGTGAGGTCACAGCAGACTCAGTGCCTCATAGGTTAGTGTCCAGCGCCCCCTGCTGGCTATGCTTGTGAGGTCACAGCAGACTCAGTGCCTCCCAGGCCAATATCAGGTTCCTGCCTGCTGGCTGTGCTTGTGACGTCACAGTAGCCTCAGTGCCTCTGAGGCCAGTATCAGTCTCATGGCTGCTGGCTGTGCTTCTGACGCCACAGCAGCCTCAGTGCCTCCTCTGCCAGTGCCATGCTCATGGCTGCTGGCTGTGCTTGTGAGGTCACAGCAGCCTCAGTGCCTCCTAGGCCTGTATCAGGCTCATGGCTGCTGGCTGGGCTTGTGATGTCACAGAAGCCTGTATGCCTCCTCTGCCAGTGGCAGGCTCATGGCTTCTGGCTGTGATTGTGAGGTCACAGCAGTCTCAGTGCCTCATAGGTTAGTGTCCCGCGCCCCCTGCTGGCTATGCTTGTGAGGTCACAGCAGACTCAGTGCCTCCCAGACTAGTATCATGCTCATGGCTGCTGGCTGTGCTTGTGAGGTCACAGCAGCCTGAATGCCTCCTAGACCAGTGTCAGGGTCATGGCTGCTGGCTGTGCTTCTGAGGTCACAGAAGCCTGAATGACTCCTAGGCCAGTGGCAGGCTCATGGCTGCTGGCTGTGATTGTGAGGTCACAGCAGCCTCAGTGCCTCAGAGGTTAGTGTCCAGTGTGCCCTGCTGGCTGTGCTTGTGAGGTCACAGCAGCCTCAGTGCCTCATCGCTTAGTGTCCAGCGTCCCCTGCTGGCTGTGCTTGTGAGGTCACAGCAGCCTCAGTGCCTCCCAGGCCAATATCAGGCTCCTGGCTGCTGGCTGTGCTTGTGACGTCACAGCAGCCTCAGTGCCTCCTCTGCCAGTGGCAGTCTCATGGCTGCTGGCTGTGCTTGTGAGGTCACAGAAGCCTGAATGACTCCTAGGCCAGTGGCAGGCTCATGGCTGCTGGCTGTGATTGTGAGGTCACAGCAGCCTCAGTGCCTGAGAGGTTAGTGTCCAGCGTGCCCTGTTGGCTGTGCTTTTGAGGTCACAGCAGACTCAGTGCCTCATAGGTAAGTGTCCAGCGCCCCCTGCTGGCTGTGCTTGTGAGGTCACAGCAGCCTCAGTGCCTCACAGGCCAGTATCAGGCTCATGGCTGCTGGCTGTGCTTGTGACGCCACAGCAGCCTCAGTGCCTCCTCTGCCAGTGCCATGCTCATGGCTGCTGGCTGTGCTTGTGAGGTCACAGCAGCCTCAGTGCCTCCTAGGCCTGTATCAGGCTCATGGCTGCTGGCTGGGCTTGTGAGGTCACAGAAGCCTCAGTGCCTCCTCTGCCAGGGGCAGGCTCATGGCTGCTGGCTGTGATTGTGAGGTCACAGCAGCCTCAGTGCCTCATAGTTTAGTGTCCAGCGTCCCGTGCTGGCTCTGCTTGTGAGGTCACAGCAGACTCAGTGCCTCATAGGTTAGTGTCCAGCGCCCCCTGCTGGCTATGCTTGTGAGGTCACAGCAGACTCAGTGCCTCCCAGGCCAATATCAGGCTCCTGCCTGCTGGCTGTGCTTGTGACGTCACAGTAGCCTCAGTGCCTCATAGTTTAGTGTCCAGCGTCCCCTGCTGGCTGTGCTTGTGAGGTCACAGCAGACTCAATGCCTCATAGGTAAGTGTCCAGCGCCCCCTGCTGGCTGTGCTTGTGAGGTCACAGTAGCCTCAGTGCCTCCCAGGCCAATATCAGGCTCCTGGCTGCTGGCTGTGCTTGTGAGGTCACAGCAGCCACAGTGCCTCTGAGGCCAGTGGCAGGCTCATGGCTGCTGGCTATGACTGTGAGGTCACAGCAGCCTCAGTGCCTCATCGTTTAGTGTCCAGCGTCCCCTGCTGGATCTGCTTGTGAGGTCACAGCAGACTCAGTGTCTCCTAGGTTAGTGTCCAGCGCCCCCTGCTGGCTCTGCTTCTGAGGTCACAGCAGCCTCAGTGCCTCACAGGCCAGTATCAGGCTCATGGCTGCTGGCTGTGCTTGTGAGGTCACAGCAGCCTCAGTGCCTCCTCTGCCAGTGCCATGCTCATGGCTGCTGGCTGTGCTTGTGAGGTCACAGCAGCCTCAGTGCCTCCTAGGCCTGTATCAGGCTCATGGCTGCTGGCTGTGCTTGTGAGGTCACAGAAGCCTCAGTGCCTCCTCTGCCAGTGGCAGGCTCATGGCTTCTGGCTGTGATTGTGAGGTCACAGCAGTCTTAGTGCCTCATAGTTTAGTGTCCAGCGTCCCGTGCTGGCTCTGCTTGTGAGGTCACAGCAGACTCAGTGCCTCATAGGTTAGTGTCCAGCGCCCCCTGCTGGCTATAATTGTGAGGTCACAGCAGACTCAGTGCCTCCCAGGCCAATATCAGGTTCCTGCCTGCTGGCTGTGCTTGTGACGTCACAGTAGCCTCAGTGCCTCTGAGGCCAGTATCAGTCTCATGGCTGCTGGCTGTGCTTCTGACGCCACAGCAGCCTCAGTGCCTCCTCTGCCAGTGCCATGCTCATGGCTGCTGGCTGTGCTTGTGAGGTCACAGCAGCCTCAGTGCCTCCTAGGCCTGTATCAGGCTCATGGCTGCTGGCTGGGCTTGTGATGTCACAGAAGCCTGTATGCCTCCTCTGCCAGTGGCAGGCTCATGGCTTCTGGCTGTGATTGTGAGGTCACAGCAGTCTCAGTGCCTCATAGGTTAGTGTCCCGCGCCCCCTGCTGGCTATGCTTGTGAGGTCACAGCAGACTCAGTGCCTCCCAGACTAGTATCATGCTCATGGCTGCTGGCTGTGCTTGTGAGGTCACAGCAGCCTGAATGCCTCCTAGACCAGTGTCAGGGTCATGGCTGCTGGCTGTGCTTCTGAGGTCACAGAAGCCTGAATGACTCCTAGGCCAGTGGCAGGCTCATGGCTGCTGGCTGTGATTGTGAGGTCACAGCAGCCTCAGTGCCTCAGAGGTTAGTGTCCAGTGTGCCCTGCTGGCTGTGCTTGTGAGGTCACAGCAGCCTCAGTGCCTCATCGCTTAGTGTCCAGCGTCCCCTGCTGGCTGTGCTTGTGAGGTCACAGCAGCCTCAGTGCCTCCCAGGCCAATATCAGGCTCCTGGCTGCTGGCTGTGCTTGTGACGTCACAGCAGCCTCAGTGCCTCCTCTGCCAGTGGCAGTCTCATGGCTGCTGGCTGTGCTTGTGAGGTCACAGAAGCCTGAATGACTCCTAGGCCAGTGGCAGGCTCATGGCTGCTGGCTGTGATTGTGAGGTCACAGCAGCCTCAGTGCCTGAGAGGTTAGTGTCCAGCGTGCCCTGTTGGCTGTGCTTTTGAGGTCACAGCAGACTCAGTGCCTCATAGGTAAGTGTCCAGCGCCCCCTGCTGGCTGTGCTTGTGAGGTCACAGCAGCCTCAGTGCCTCACAGGCCAGTATCAGGCTCATGGCTGCTGGCTGTGCTTGTGACGCCACAGCAGCCTCAGTGCCTCCTCTGCCAGTGCCATGCTCATGGCTGCTGGCTGTGCTTGTGAGGTCACAGCAGCCTCAGTGCCTCCTAGGCCTGTATCAGGCTCATGGCTGCTGGCTGGGCTTGTGAGGTCACAGAAGCCTCAGTGCCTCCTCTGCCAGGGGCAGGCTCATGGCTGCTGGCTGTGATTGTGAGGTCACAGCAGCCTCAGTGCCTCATAGTTTAGTGTCCAGCGTCCCGTGCTGGCTCTGCTTGTGAGGTCACAGCAGACTCAGTGCCTCATAGGTTAGTGTCCAGCGCCCCCTGCTGGCTATGCTTGTGAGGTCACAGCAGACTCAGTGCCTCCCAGGCCAATATCAGGCTCCTGCCTGCTGGCTGTGCTTGTGACGTCACAGTAGCCTCAGTGCCTCTGAGGCCAGTGGCAGTCTCATGGCTGCTGGCTGTGCTTCTGAGGTCACAGAAGCCTCAGTGCTTCCTAGGCCAGTGGCAGGCTCATGGCTGCTGGCTATGCTTGTGAGGTCACAGCAGACTCAGTGCCTCATAGGTTAGTGTCCAGCGTCCCCTGCTCGATCTGCTTGTGAGGTCACAGCAGACTCAGTGCCTCACAGGCCAGTATCAGACTCATGGCTGCTCGCTGTGCCTGTGACGTCACAGCAGCCTCCTCTGCCAGTGCCATGCTCATGGCTGCTGGCTGTGATTGTGAGGTCACAGCAGCCTCAGTGCCTCCTAGGCCAGTATCAGTCTCATGGCTGCTGGCTGTGCTTGTGACGCCAGAGCAGCCTCAGTGCCTCCTCTGCCAGTGCCATGCTCATGGCTGCTGGCTGTGCTTGTGAGGTCACAGCAGCCTCAGTGCCTCCCAGGCCTGTATCAGGCTCATGGCTGCTGGCTGGGCTTGTCAGGTCACAGCAGCCTCAGTGCCTCCTCTGCCAGTGGCAGGCTCATGGCTTCTGGCTGTGATTGTGAGGTCACAGCAGTCTCAGTGCCTCATAGGTTAGTGTCCAGCGCCCCCTGCTGGCTATGCTTGTGAGGTCACAGCAGACTCAGTGCCTCCCAGACTAGTATCATGCTCATGGCTGCTGGCTGTGCTTCTGAGGTCACAGAAGCCTGAATGACTCCTAGGCCAGTGGCAGGCTCATGGCTGCTGGCTGTGATTGTGAGGTCACAGCAGCCTCAGTGCCTCATAGTTTAGTGTCCAGCGTCCCCTGCTGGATCTGCTTGTGAGGTCACAGCAGACTCAGTGCCTCCTAGGTTAGTGTCCAGCGTCCCCTGCTGGCTCTGCTTGTGAGGTCACAGCAGCCTCAGTGCCTCACAGGCCAGTATCAGGCGCATGGCTGCTGGCTGTGATTGTGAAACACAGCAGCCTCAGTGCCTCCTCTGCCAGTGCCATGCTCATGGCTGCTGGCTGGGTTTGTGAGGTCACAGAAGCCTCAGTGCCTCCTCTGCCAGGGGCAGGCTCATGGCTTCTGGCTGTGATTGTGAGGTCACAGCTGTCTCAGTGCCTCATAGTTTAGTGTCCAGCGTCCCGTGCTGGCTCTGCTTGTGAGGTCACAGCAGACTCAGTGCCTCATAGGTTAGTGTCCAGCGCCCCCTGCTGGCTATAATTGTGAGGTCACAGCAGCCTCAGTGCCTCCCAGGCCAATATCAGGCTCCTGCCTGCTGGCTGTGCTTGTGACGTCACAGTAGCCTCAGTGCCTCTGAGGCCAGTGTCAGTCTCATGGCTGCTGGCTGTGCTTCTGACGCCACAGCAGCCTCAGTGCCTCCTCTGCCAGTGCCATGCTCATGGCTGCTGGCTGTGCTTGTGAGGTCACAGCAGCCTCAGTGCCTCATCGTTTAGTGTCCAGCTTCCCCTGCTGGCTCTGCTTGTGAGGTCACAGCAGCCTCAGTGCCTCATAGTTTAGTGTCCAGCGTCCCCTGCTGGCTGTGCTTGTGAGGTCACAGCAGACTCAATGCCTCATAGGTAAGTGTCCAGCGCCCCCTGCTGGCTGTGCTTGTGAGGTCACAGGAGCCTCAGTGCCTCCCAGGCCAATATCAGGCTCCTGGCTGCTGGCTGTGCTTGTGAGGTCACAGCAGCCACAGTGCCTCTGAGGCCAGTGGAAGGCTCATGGCTGCTGGCTATGACTGTGAGGTCACAGCAGCCTCAGTGCCTCCTAGGTTAGTGTCCAGCGCCCCCTGCTGGATCTGCTTGTGAGGTCACAGCAGACTCAGTGCCTCATAGGTTAGGGTCCATCGCCCCCTACTGGCTGTGCTTGTGAGTTCACAGCAGCCTCAGTGCCTCCCAGGCCAATATCAGGCTCATGGCTGCTGGCTGTGATTGTGAGGTCACAGCAGCCTCAGTGCCTCCTAGGCCAGTATCAGTCTCATGGCTGCTGGCTGTGCTTGTGACGCCACAGCAGCCTCAGTGCCTCCTCTGCCAGTGCCATGCTCATGGCTGCTGGCTGTGCTTGTGAGGTCACAGCAGCCTCAGTGCCTCCTAGGCCTGTATCAGGCTCATGGCTGCTGGCTGGGCTTGTCAGGTCACAGCAGCCTCAGTGCCTCCTCTGCCAGTGGCAGGCTCATGGCTTCTGGCTGTGATTGTGAGGTCACAGCAGTCTCAGTGCCTCATAGGTTAGTGTCCATCGCCCCCTGCTGGCTATGCTTGTGAGGTCACAGCAGACTCAAGGCCTCTCAGGCTAGTATCATGCTCATGGCTGCTGGCTGTGCTTGTGAGGTCACAGCAGTCTGAGTGCCTCCTAGACCAGTGTCAGGGTCATGGCTGCTGGCTGTGCTTGTGAGGTCGCAGAAGCCTGAATGCCTCTGAGGCCAGTGGCAGGCTCATGGCTGCTGGCTGTGATTGTGAGGTCACAGCAGCCTCAGTGCCTCATAGTTTAGTGTCCAGTGTGCCCTGCTGGTTGTGCTTGTGAGGTCACAGCAGCCTCAGTGCCTCATCGCTTAGTGTCCAGCGTCCCCTGCTGGCTGTGCTTGTGAGGTCACAGCAGCCTCAGTGCCTCCCAGGCCAATATCAGGCTCCTGGCTGCTGGCTGTGCTTGTGACGTCACAGCAGCCTCAGTGCCTCTGAGGCCAGTGGCAGTCTCATGGCTGCTGGCTATGATTGTGAGGTCACAGCAGCCTCAGTGCCTCAGAGGTTAGTGTCCAGCACCCGCTGCTGGCCGTGCTTCGGAACTCACAGCAGCCTCAGTGCCTCCTCTGCCAGTGGCAGGCTCATGCCTGCTGGCTGTGTTTGTGAGGTCACAGCCGACTCTGTGCCTCAAAAGTTAGTGTGCAGCGCCCCCTGATGGCTGTGCTTGTGCGGTCACAGCAGCCTCAGTGTCTTCTAGGCCAGTGTCAGGGTCATGGCTGCTGGCTGTGCTTCTGAGGTCACAGAAGCCTGAATGCCTCCTAGGCCAGTGGCAGGCTCATGGCTGCTGGCTGTGATTGTGAGGTCACAGCAGCCTCAGTGCCTCATCGTTTAGTGTCCAGCTTCCCCTGCTGGCTCTGCTTGTGAGGTCACAGAAGCCTCAGTGCCTCCTCTGCCAGGGGCAGGCTCATGGCTTCTGGCTGTGATTGTGAGGTCACAGCAGTCTCAGTGCCTCATAGTTTAGTGTCCAGCGTCCCGTGCTGGCTCTGCTTGTGAGGTCACAGCAGACTCAGTGCCTCATAGGTTAGTGTCCAGCGCCCCCTGCTGGCTATGCTTGTGAGGTCACAGCAGACTCAGTGCCTCCCAGGCCAATATCAGGCTCCTGCCTGCTGGCTGTGCTTGTGACGTCACAGTAGCCTCAGTGCCTCTGAGGCCAGTGGCAGTCTCATGGCTGCTGGCTGTGCTTCTGAGGTCACAGCAGACTCAGTGCTTCCTAGGCCAGTGGCAGGCTCATGGCTGCTGGCTGTGCTTGTGAGGTCACAGCAGACTCAGTGCCTCACAGGCCAGTATCAGACTCATGGCTGCTCGCTGTGCCTGTGACGTCACAGCAGCCTCCTCTGCCAGTGCCATGCTCATGGCTGCTGGCTGTGATTGTGAGGTCACAGCAGCCTCAGTGCCTCCTAGGCCAGTATCAGTCTCATGGCTGCTGGCTGTGCTTGTGACGCCACAGCAGCCTCAGTGCCTCCTCTGCCAGTGCCATGCTCATGGCTGCTGGCTGTGCTTGTGAGGTCACAGCAGCCTCAGTGCCTCCTAGGCCTGTATCAGGCTCATGGCTGCTGGCTGGGCTTGTCAGGTCACAGCAGCCTCAGTGCCTCCTCTGCCAGTGCCATGCTCATGGCTGCTGGCTGTGCTTGTGAGGTCACAGCAGCCTCAGTGCCTCCCAGGCCTGTATCAGGCTCATGGCTGCTGGCTGGGCTTGTCAGGTCACAGCAGCCTCAGTGCCTCCTCTGCCAGTGGCAGGCTCATGGCTTCTGGCTGTGATTGTGAGGTCACAGCAGTCTCAGTGCCTCATAGGTTAGTGTCCATCGCCCCCTGCTGGCTATGCTTGTGAGGTCACAGCAGACTCAGTGCCTCCCAGACTAGTATCATGCTCATGGCTGCTGGCTGTGCTTCTGAGGTCACAGAAGCCTGAATGACTCCTAGGCCAGTGGCAGGCTCATGGCTGCTGGCTGTGATTGTGAGGTCACAGCAGCCTCAGTGCCTCAGAGGTTAGTGTCCAGCGTCCCCTGCTGGATCTGCTTGTGAGGTCACAGCAGACTCAGTGCCTCCTAGGTTAGTGTCCAGCGTCCCCTGCTGGCTCTGCTTGTGAGGTCACAGCAGCCTCAGTGCCTCACAGGCCAGTATCAGGCGCATGGCTGCTGGCTGTGATTGTGAAACACAGCAGCCTCAGTGCCTCCTCTGCCAGTGCCATGCTCATGGCTGCTGGCTGGGTTTGTGAGGTCACAGAAGCCTCAGTGCCTCCTCTGCCAGGGGCAGGCTCATGGCTTCTGGCTGTGATTGTGAGGTCACAGCAGTCTCAGTGCCTCATAGTTTAGTGTCCAGCGTCCCGTGCTGGCTCTGCTTGTGAGGTCACAGCAGACTCAGTGCCTCATAGGTTAGTGTCCAGCGCCCCCTGCTGGCTATACTTGTGAGGTCACAGCAGCCTCAGTGCCTCCCAGGCCAATATCAGGCTCCTGCCTGCTGGCTGTGCTTGTGACGTCACAGTAGCCTCAGTGCCTCTGAGGCCAGTGTCAGTCTCATGGCTGCTGGCTGTGCTTCTGACGCCACAGCAGCCTCAGTGCCTCCTCTGCCAGTGCCATGCTCATGGCTGCTGGCTGTGCTTGTGAGGTCACAGCAGCCTCAGTGCCTCATCGTTTAGTGTCCAGCTTCCCCTGCTGGCTCTGCTTGTGAGGTCACAGCAGCCTCAGTGCCTCATAGTTTAGTGTCCAGCGTCCCCTGCTGGCTGTGCTTGTGAGGTCACAGCAGACTCAATGCCTCATAGGTAAGTGTCCAGCGCCCCCTGCTGGCTGTGCTTGTGAGGTCACAGTAGCCTCAGTGCCTCCCAGGCCAATATCAGGCTCCTGGCTGCTGGCTGTGCTTGTGAGGTCACAGCAGCCACAGTGCCTCTGAGGCCAGTGGCAGGCTCATGGCTGCTGGCTATGACTGTGAGGTCACAGCAGCCTCAGTGCCTCCTAGGTTAGTGTCCAGCGCCCCCTGCTGGATCTGCTTGTGAGGTCACAGCAGACTCAGTGCCTCCTAGGTTAGTGTCCAGCGCCCCCTGCTGGCTCTGCTTCTGAGGTCACAGCAGCCTCAGTGCCTCACAGGCCAGTATCAGGCTCATGGCTGCTGGCTGTGCTTGTGACGCCACAGCAGCCTCAGTGCCTCCTCTGCCAGTGCCATGCTCATGGCTGCTGGCTGTGCTTGTGAGGTCACAGCAGCCTCAGTGCCTCCTAGGCCTGTATCAGGCTCATGGCTGCTGGCTGGGCTTGTGAGGTCACAGCAGCCTCAGTGCCTCCTCTGCCAGTGGCAGGCTCATGGCTTCTGGCTGTGATTGTGAGGTCACAGCAGTCTCAGTGCCTCATAGGTTAGTGTCCATCGCCCCCTGCTGGCTATGCTTGTGAGGTCACAGCAGACTCAAGGCCTCTCAGGCTAGTGGCAGGCTCATGGCTGCTGGCTGTGCTTGTGAGGTCACAGCAGTCTGAGTGCCTCCTAGACCAGTGTCAGGGTCATGGCTGCTGGCTGTGCTTGTGAGGTCACAGAAGCCTGAATGCCTCTGAGGCCAGTGGCAGGCTCATGGCTGCTGGCTGTGATTGTGAGGTCACAGCAGCCTCAGTGCCTCATAGTTTAGTGTCCAGTGTGCCCTGCTGGTTGTGCTTGTGAGGTCACAGCAGCCTCAGTGCCTCATCGCTTAGTGTCCAGCGTCCCCTGCTGGCTGTGCTTGTGAGGTCACAGCAGCCTCAGTGCCTCCCAGGCCAATATCAGGCTCCTGGCTGCTGGCTGTGCTTGTGACGTCACAGCAGCCTCAGTGCCTCTGAGGCCAGTGGCAGTCTCATGGCTGCTGGCTATGATTGTGAGGTCACAGCAGCCTCAGTGCCTCAGAGGTTAGTGTCCATCGCCCCCTGCTGGCTGTGCTTGTGAGGTCACAGCAGCCTCAGTGCCTCAGAGGTTAGTGTCCAGCACCCGCTGCTGGCCGTGCTTCGGAAGTCACAGCAGCCTCAGTGCCTCCTCTGCCAGTGGCAGGCTCATGCCTGCTGGCTGTGTTTGTGAGGTCACAGCCGACTCTGTGCCTCAAAAGTTAGTGTGCAGCGCCCCCTGATGGCTGTGCTTGTGCGGTCACAGCAGCCTCAGTGTCTTCTAGGCCAGTGTCAGGGTCATGGCTGCTGGCTGTGCTTCTGAGGTCACAGAAGCCTGAATGCCTCCTAGGCCAGTGGCAGGCTCATGGCTGCTGGCTGTGATTGTGAGGTCACAGCAGCCTCAGTGCCTCATCGTTTAGTGTCCAGCTTCCCCTGCTGGCTCTGCTTGTGAGGTCACAGAAGCCTCAGTGCCTCCTCTGCCAGGGGCAGGCTCATGGCTTCTGGCTGTGATTGTGAGGTCACAGCAGTCTCAGTGCCTCATAGTTTAGTGTCCAGCGTCCCGTGCTGGCTCTGCTTGTGAGGTCACAGCAGACTCAGTGCCTCATAGGTTAGTGTCCAGCGCCCCCTGCTGGCTATGCTTGTGAGGTCACAGCAGACTCAGTGCCTCCCAGGCCAATATCAGGCTCCTGCCTGCTGGCTGTGCTTGTGACGTCACAGTAGCCTCAGTGCCTCTGAGGCCAGTGGCAGTCTCATGGCTGCTGGCTGTGCTTCTGAGGTCACAGAAGCCTCAGTGCTTCCTAGGCCAGTGGCAGGCTCATGGCTGCTGGCTGTGCTTGTGAGGTCACAGCAGACTCAGTGCCTCATAGGTTAGTGTCCAGCGTCCCCTGCTCGATCTGCTTGTGAGGTCACAGCAGACTCAGTGCCTCACAGGCCAGTATCAGACTCATGGCTGCTCGCTGTGCCTGTGACGTCACAGCAGCCTCCTCTGCCAGTGCCATGCTCATGGCTACTGGCTGTGATTGTGAGGTCACAGCAGCCTCAGTGCCTCCTAGGCCAGTATCAGTCTCATGGCTGCTGGCTGTGCTTGTGACGCCACAGCAGCCTCAGTGCCTCCTCTGCCAGTGCCATGCTCATGGCTGCTGGCTGTGCTTGTGAGGTCACAGCAGCCTCAGTGCCTCCTAGGCCTGTATCAGGCTCATGGCTGCTGGCTGGGCTTGTCAGGTCACAGCAGCCTCAGTGCCTCCTCTGCCAGTGGCAGGCTCATGGCTTCTGGCTGTGATTGTGAGGTCACAGCAGTCTCAGTGCCTCATAGGTTAGTGTCCCGCGCCCCCTGCTGGCTATGCTTGTGAGGTCACAGCAGACTCAGTGCCTCCCAGACTAGTATCATGCTCATGGCTGCTGGCTGTGCTTGTGAGGTCACAGCAGCCTGAATGCCTCCTAGACCAGTGTCAGGGTCATGGCTGCTGGCTGTGCTTGTGAGGTCACAGAAGCCTGAATGACTCCTAGGCCAGTGGCAGTCTCATGGCTGCTGGCTGTGCTTGTGAGGTCACAGCAGCCTCAGTGCCTCATCGCTTAGTGTCCAGCGTCCCCTGCTGGCTGTGCTTGTGAGGTCACAGCAGCCTCAGTGCCTCACAGGCCAATATCAGGCTCCTGGCTGCTGGCTGTGCTTGTGACGTCACAGCAGCCTCAGTGCCTCCTCTGCCAGTGGCAGTCTCATGGCTGCTGGCTGTGCTTGTGAGGTCACAGCAGACTCAGTGCCTCCTAGGTTAGTGTCCATCGCCCCCTACTGGCTGTGCTCGAGAGGTCACAGCAGACTCAGTGCCTGATAGGTAATCTCCAGTGCCCCCTGCTGGCTATGCTTGTGAGGTCACAGCAGCCTCAGTGCCTCTGAGGCCAGTGGCAGTCTCATGGCTGCTGGCTGTGATTGTGAGGTCACAGCAGCCTCAGTGCCTCAGAGGTTAGTGTCCATCGCCCCCTGCTGGCTGTGCTTGTGAGGTCACAGCAGCCTCAGTGCCTCCTCTGCCAGTGTCAGGGTCATGCCTGCTGGCTGTGCTTGTGAGGTCACAGCCGACTCTGTGCCTCAAAAGTTAGTGTGCAGCGCCCCCTGATGGCTGTGCTTGTGAGGTCACAGCAGCCTCAGTGTCTTCTAGGCCAGTGTCAGGGTCATGGCTGCTGGCTGTGCTTCTGAGGTCACAGAAGCCTGAATGCCTCCTAGGCCAGTGGCAGGCTCATGGCTGCTGGCTGTGATTGTGAGGTCACAGCAGCCTCAGTGCCTCCTCTGCCAGTGCCATGCTCATGGCTGCTGGCTGTGCTTGTGAGGTCACAGCAGCCTCAGTGCCTCCTAGGCCTGTATCAGGCTCATGGCTGCTGGCTGGGCTTGTGAGGTCACAGAAGCCTCAGTGCCTCCTCTGCCAGGGGCAGGCTCATGGCTTCTGGCTGTGATTGTGAGGTCACAGCAGTCTTAGTGCCTCATAGTTTAGTGTCCAGCGTCCCGTGCTGGCTCTGCTTGTGAGGTCACAGCAGACTCAGTGCCTCATAGGTTAGTGTCCAGCGCCCCCTGCTGGCTATGCTTGTGAGGTCACAGCAGACTCAGTGCCTCCCAGGCCAATATCAGGCTCCTGCCTGCTGGCTGTGCTTGTGACGTCACAGTAGCCTCAGTGCCTCTGAGGCCAGTGGCAGTCTCATGGCTGCTGGCTGTGCTTCTGAGGTCACAGAAGCCTCAGTGCTTCCTAGGCCAGTGCCATGCTCATGGCTGCTGGCTGTGATTGTGAGGTCACAGCAGCCTCAGTGCCTCCTAGGCCAGTATCAGTCTCATGGCTGCTGGCTGTGCTTCTGACGCCACAGCAGCCTCAGTGCCTCCTCTGCCAGTGCCATGCTCATGGCTGCTGGCTGTGCTTGTGAGGTCACAGCAGCCTCAGTGCCTCCTAGGCCTGTATCAGGCTCATGGCTGCTGGCTGGGCTTGTGATGTCACAGAAGCCTGTATGCCTCCTCTGCCAGTGGCAGGCTCATGGCTTCTGGCTGTGATTGTGAGGTCACAGCAGTCTCAGTGCCTCATAGGTTAGTGTCCAGCGCCCCCTGCTGGCTATGCTTGTGAGGTCACAGCAGACTCAGTGCCTCCCAGACTAGTATCATGCTCATGGCTGCTGGCTGTGCTTGTGAGGTCACAGCAGCCTGAATGCCTCCTAGACCAGTGTCAGGGTCATGGCTGCTGGCTGTGCTTGTGAGGTCACAGAAGCCTGAATGACTCCTAGGCCAGTGGCAGGCTCATGGCTGCTGGCTGTGCTTGTGAGGTCACAGCAGCCTCAGTGCCTCATAGTTTAGTGTCCAGTGTGCCCTGCTGGCTGTGCTTGTGAGGTCACAGCAGCCTCAGTGCCTCATCGCTTAGTGTCCAGCGTCCCCTGCTGGCTGTGCTTGTGAGGTCACAGCAGCCTCAGTGCCTCCCAGGCCAATATCAGGCTCCTGGCTGCTGGCTGTGCTTGTGACGTCACAGCAGCCTCAGTGCCTCTGAGGCCAGTGGCAGTCTCATGGCTGCTGGCTGTGCTTGTGAGGTCACAGCAGACTCAGTGCCTCCTAGGTTAGTGTCCATCGCCCCTTACTGGCTGTGCTCGAGAGGTCACAGCAGACTCAGTGCCTGATAGGTAATCTCCAGTGCCCCCTGCTGGCTATGCTTGTGAGGTCACAGCAGCCTCAGTGCCTCTGAGGCCAGTGTCAGTCTCATGGCTGCTGGCTGTGCTTGTGAGGTCACAGCAGCCTCAGTGTCTTCTAGGCCAGTGTCAGGGTCATGGCTGCTGGCTGTGCTTCTGAGGTCACAGAAGCCTGAATGCCTCCTAGGCCAGTGGCAGGCTCATGGCTGCTGGCTGTGATTGTGAGGTCACAGCAGCCTCAGTGCCTCATCGTTTAGTGTCCAGCTTCCCCTGCTGGCTCTGCTTGTGAGGTCACAGCAGACTCAGTGCCTCATAGTTTAGTGTCCAGCGTCCCCTGCTGGCTGTGCTTGTGAGGTCACAGCAGACTCAATGCCTCATAGGTAAGTGTCCAGCGCCCCCTGCTGGCTGTGCTTGTGAGGTCACAGTAGCCTCAGTTCCTCCCAGGCCAATATCAGGCTCCTGGCTGCTGGCTGTGCTTGTGAGGTCACAGCAGCCACAGTGCCTCTGAGGCCAGTGGCAGGCTCATGGCTGCTGGCTATGACTGTGAGGTCACAGCAGCCTCAGTGCCTCATCGTTTAGTGTCCAGCGTCCCCTGCTGGATCTGCTTGTGAGGTCACAGCAGACTCAGTGCCTCCTAGGTTAGTGTCCAGCGCCCCCTGCTGGCTCTGCTTGTGAGGTCACAGCAGCCTCAGTGCCTCACAGGCCAGTATCAGGCTCATGGCTGCTGGCTGTGCTTGTGACGCCACAGCAGCCTCAGTGCCTCCTCTGCCAGTGCCATGCTCATGGCTGCTGGCTGGGTTTGTGAGGTCACAGCAGCCTCAGTGCCTCCTCTGCCAGGGGCAGGCTCATGGCTTCTGGCTGTGATTGTGAGGTCACAGCAGTCTTAGTGCCTCATAGTTTAGTGTCCAGCGTCCCGTGCTGGCTCTGCTTGTGAGGTCACAGCAGACTCAGTGCCTCATAGGTTAGTGTCCAGCGCCCCCTGCTGGCTATGCTTGTGAGGTCACAGCAGACTCAGTGCCTCCCAGGCCAATATCAGGCTCCTGCCTGCTGGCTGTGCTTGTGACGTCACAGTAGCCTCAGTGCCTCTGAGGCCAGTGGCAGTCTCATGGCTGCTGGCTGTGCTTCTGAGGTCACAGAAGCCTCAGTGCTTCCTAGGCCAGTGGCAGGCTCATGGCTGCTGGCTGTGCTTGTGAGGTCACAGCAGACTCAGTGCCTCATAGGTTAGTGTCCAGCGTCCCCTGCTGGATCTGCTTGTGAGGTCACAGCAGACTCAGTGCCTCACAGGCCAGTATCAGACTCATGGTTGCTCGCTGTGCCTGTGACGTCACAGCAGCCTCCTCTGCCAGTGCCATGCTCATGGCTGCTGGCTGTGATTGTGAGGTCACAGCAGCCTCAGTGCCTCCTAGGCCAGTGGCAGGCTCATGGCTGCTGGCTGTGCCTGTGAGGTCACAGAAGCCTCAGTACTTGATAGTTTAGTGTCCAGCGTCCCCCGCTGGCTCTGCTTGTGAGGTCACAGCAGACTCAGTGCCTCAAAAGTTAGTGTGCAGCGCCCCCTGCTGGCTGTGCTTGTGACGTCACAGCAGCCTCAGTGCCTCCTAGACCAGTGTCAGGGTCATGGCTGCTGACTGTGCTTCTGAGGTCACAGAAGCCTGAATGACTGCTAGTCCAGTGGCAGGCTCATGGCTGCTGGCTGTGATTGTGAGGTCACAGCAGCCTCAGTGCCTCATAGTTTAGTGTCCAGCGTGTCCTGTTGGCTGTGCTTGTGAGGTCACAGCAGACTCAGTGCCTCATAGGTAAGTGTCCAGCGCCCCCTGCTGGCTGTGCTTCTGAGGTCACAGCAGCCTCAGTGCCTCACAGGCCAGTATCAGGCTCATGGCTGCTGGCTGTGCTTGTGACGCCACAGCAGCCTGAATGACTCCTAGGCCAGTGGCAGTCTCATGGCTGCTGGCTGTGCTTGTGAGGTCACAGCAGACTCAGTGCCTCAAAAGTTAGTGTGCAGCGCCCCCTGCTGGCTGTGCTTGTGACGTCACAGCAGCCTCAGTGCCTCCTAGACCAGTGTCAGGGTCATGGCTGCTGACTGTGCTTCTGAGGTCACAGAAGCCTGAATGACTGCTAGTCCAGTGGCAGGCTCATGGCTGCTGGCTGTGATTGTGAGGTCACAGCAGCCTCAGTGCCTCAGAGGTTAGTGTCCAGCGTGCCCTGTTGGCTGTGCTTGTGAGGTCACAGCAGACTCAGTGCCTCATAGGTAAGTGTCCAGCGCCCCCTGCTGGCTGTGCTTCTGAGGTCACAGCAGCCTCAGTGCCTCACAGGCCAGTATCAGGCTCCTGCCTGCTGGCTGTGCTTGTGACGTCACAGTAGCCTCAGTGCCTCTGAGGCCAGTGGCAGTCTCATGGCTGCTGGCTGTGCTTCTGAGGTCACAGAAGCCTCAGTGCCTCTGAGGCCAGTGCCATGCTCATGGCTGCTGGCTGTGATTGTGAGGTCACAGCAGCCTCAGTGCCTCCTAGGCCAGTATCAGCCTCATGGCTGCTGGCTGTGCTTGTGAGGTCACAGCAGCCTCAGTGCCTCATCGTTTAGTGTCCAGCTTCCCCTGCTGGCTCTGCTTGTGAGGTCACAGCAGCCTCAGTGCCTCATAGTTTAGTGTCCAGCGTCCCCTGCTGGCTGTGCTTGTGAGGTCACAGCAGACTCAATGCCTCATAGGTAAGTGTCCAGCGCCCCCTGCTGGCTGTGCTTGTGAGGTCACAGTAGCCTCAGTGCCTCCCAGGCCAATATCAGGCTCCTGCCTGCTGGCTGTGCTTGTGAGGTCACAGCAGCCACAGTGCCTCTGAGGCCAGTGGCAGGCTCATGGCTGCTGGCTATGACTGTGAGGTCACAGCAGCCTCAGTGCCTCATCGTTTAGTGTCCAGCGTCCCCTGCTGGATCTGTTTGTGAGGTCACAGCAGACTCAGTGCCTCCTAGGTTAGTGTCCAGCGCCCCCTGCTGGCTCTGCTTCTGAGGTCACAGCAGCCTCAGTGCCTCACAGGCCAGTATCAGGCTCATGGCTGCTGGCTGTGCTTGTGACGCCACAGCAGCCTCAGTGCCTCCTCTGCCAGTGCCATGCTCATGGCTGCTGGCTGTGCTTGTGAGGTCACAGCAGCCTCAGTGCCTCCTAGGCCTGTATCAGGCTCATGGCTGCTGGCTGGGCTTGTGAGGTCACAGCAGCCTCAGTGCCTCCTCTGCCAGTGGCAGGCTCATGGCTTCTGGCTGTGATTGTGAGGTCACAGCAATCTCAGTGCCTCATAGGTTAGTCTCCATCGCCCCCTGCTGGCTATGCTTGTGAGGTCACAGCAGACTCAGTGCCTCCCAGACTAGTATCATGCTCATGGCTGCTGGCTGTGCTTCTGAGGTCACAGCAGCCTGAGTGCCTCCTAGACCAGTGTCAGGGTCATGGCTGCTGGCTGTGCTTGTGAGGTCACAGAAGCCTGAATGCCTCTGAGGCCAGTGGCAGGCTCATGGCTGCTGGCTGTGATTGTGAGGTCACAGCAGCCTCAGTGCCTCATAGTTTAGTGTCCAGTGTGCCCTGCTGGTTGTGCTTGTGAGGTCACAGCAGCCTCAGTGCCTCATCGCTTAGTGTCCAGCGTCCCCTGCTGGCTGTGCTTGTGAGGTCACAGCAGACTCAGTGCCTCCCAGGCCAATATCAGGCTCCTGGCTGCTGGCTGTGCTTGTGACGTCACAGCAGCCTCAGTGCCTCTGAGGCCAGTGGCAGTCTCATGGCTGCTGGCTATGATTGTGAGGTCACAGCAGCCTCAGTGCCTCAGAGGTTAGTGTCCATCGCCCCCTGCTGGCTGTGCTTGTGAGGTCACAGCAGCCTCAGTGCCTCAGAGGTTAGTGTCCAGCACCCGCTGCTGGCCGTGCTTCGGAAGTCACAGCAGCCTCAGTGCCTCCTCTGCCAGTGGCAGGCTCATGCCTGCTGGCTGTGTTTGTGAGGTCACAGCCGACTCTGTGCCTCAAAAGTTAGTGTGCAGCGCCCCCTGCTGGCTATGCTTGTGCGGTCACAGCAGCCTCAGTGTCTTCTAGGCCAGTGTCAGGGTCATGGCTGCTGGCTGTGCTTCTGAGGTCACAGAAGCCTGAATGCCTCCTAGGCCAGTGGCAGGCTCATGGCTGCTGGCTGTGATTGTGAGGTCACAGCAGCCTCAGTGCCTCATCGTTTAGTGTCCAGCTTCCCCTGCTGGCTCTGCTTGTGAGGTCACAGAAGCCTCAGTGCCTCCTCTGCCAGGGGCAGGCTCATGGCTTCTGGCTGTGATTGTGAGGTCACAGCAGTCTCAGTGCCTCATAGTTTAGTGTCCAGCGTCCCGTGCTGGCTGTGATTGTGAGGTCACAGCAGACTCAGTGCCTCATAGGTTAGTGTCCAGCGCCCCCTGCTGGCTATGCTTGTGAGGTCACAGCAGACTCAGTGCCTCCCAGACCAATATCAGGCTCCTGCCTGCTGGCTGTGCTTGTGACGTCACAGTAGCCTCAGTGCCTCTGAGGCCAGTGGCAGTCTCATGGCTGCTGGCTGTGCTTCTGAGGTCACAGAAGCCTCAGTGCTTCCTAGGCCAGTGGCAGGCTCATGGCTGCTGGCTGTGCTTGTGAGGTCACAGCAGACTCAGTGCCTCATAGGTTAGTGTCCAGCGTCCCCTGCTCGATCTGCTTGTGAGGTCACAGCAGACTCAGTGCCTCACAGGCCAGTATCAGACTCATGGCTGCTCGCTGTGCCTGTGACGTCACAGCAGCCTCCTCTGCCAGTGCCATGCTCATGGCTGCTGGCTGTGATTGTGAGGTCACAGCAGCCTCAGTGCCTCCTAGGCCAGTATCAGTCTCATGGCTGCTGGCTGTGCTTGTGACGCCACAGCAGCCTCAGTGCCTCCTCTGCCAGTGCCATGCTCATGGCTGCTGGCTGTGCTTGTGAGGTCACAGCAGCCTCAGTGCCTCCTAGGCCTGTATCAGGCTCATGGCTGCTGGCTGGGCTTGTCAGGTCACAGCAGCCTCAGTGCCTCCTCTGCCAGTGGCAGGCTCATGGCTTCTGGCTGTGATTGTGAGGTCACAGCAGTCTCAGTGCCTCATAGGTTAGTGTCCAGCGCCCCCTGCTGGCTATGCTTGTGAGGTCACAGCAGACTCAGTGCCTCCCAGACTAGTATCATGCTCATGGCTGCTGGCTGTGCTTGTGAGGTCACAGCAGCCTGAATGCCTCCTAGACCAGTGTCAGGGTCATGGCTGCTGGCTGTGCTTGTGAGGTCACAGAAGCCTGAATGACTCCTAGGCCAGTGGCAGTCTCATGGCTGCTGGCTGTGCTTGTGAGGTCACAGCAGCCTCAGTGCCTCATCGCTTAGTGTCCAGCGTCCCCTGCTGGCTGTGCTTGTGAGGTCACAGCAGCCTCAGTGCCTCCCAGGCCAATATCAGGCTCCTGCCTGCTGGCTGTGCTTGTGACGTCACAGCAGCCTCAGTGCCTCTGAGGCCAGTGTCAGTCTCATGGCTGCTGGCTGTGCTTGTGAGGTCACAGCAGACTCAGTGCCTCCTAGGTTAGTGTCCATCGCCCCCTACTGGCTGTGATTGTGAGGTCACAGCAGACTCAGTGCCTGATAGGTAATCTCCAGTGCCCCCTGCTGGCTATGCTTGTGAGGTCACAGCAGCCTCAGTGCCTCTGAGGCCAGTGGCAGTCTCATGGCTGCTGGCTGTGATTGTGAGGTCACAGCAGCCTCAGTGCCTCAGAGGTTAGTGTCCAGCACCCGCTGCTGGCCGTGCTTCGGAAGTCACAGCAGCCTCAGTGCCTCCTCTGCCAGTGTCAGGGTCTTGCCTGCTGGCTGTGCTTGTGAGGTCACAGCCGACTCTGTGCCTCAAAAGTTAGTGTGCAGCGCCCCCTGATGGCTATGCTTGTGAGGTCACAGCAGCCTCAGTGTCTTCTAGGCCAGTGTCAGGGTCATGGCTGCTGGCTGTGCTTCTGAGGTCACAGAAGCCTGAATGCCTCTGAGGCCAGTGGCAGGCTCATGGCTGCTGGCTGTGATTGTGAGGTCACAGCAGCCTCAGTGCCTCATCGTTTAGTGTCCAGCTTCCCCTGCTGGCTCTGCTTGTGAGGTCACAGCAGACTCAATGCCTCATAGGTAAGTGTCCAGCGCCCCCTGCTGGCTGTGCTTGTGAGGTCACAGTAGCCTCAGTGCCTCCCAGGCCAATATCAGGCTCCTGGCTGCTGCCGGTGCTTGTGAGGTCACAGCAGCCACAGTGCCTCTGAGGCCAGTGGCAGTCTCATGGCTGCTGGCTGTGCTTGTGAGGTCACAGCAGACTCAGTGCCTCCTAGGTTAGTGTCCATCGCCCCCTACTGGCTGTGCTCGAGAGGTCACAGCAGACTCAGTGCCTGATAGGTAATCTCCAGTGCCCCCTGCTGGCTATGCTTGTGAGGTCACAGCAGCCTCAGTGCCTCTGAGGCCAGTGTCAGTCTCATGGCTGCTGGCTGTGCTTGTGAGGTCACAGCAGCCTCAGTGTCTTCTAGGCCAGTGTCAGGGTCATGGCTGCTGGCTGTGCTTCTGAGGTCACAGAAGCCTGAATGCCTCCTAGGCCAGTGGCAGGCTCATGGCTGCTGGCTGTGATTGTGAGGTCACAGCAGCCTCAGTGCCTCATCGTTTAGTGTCCAGCTTCCCCTGCTGGCTCTGCTTGTGAGGTCACAGCAGCCTCAGTGCCTCATAGTTTAGTGTCCAGCGTCCCCTGCTGGCTGTGCTTGTGAGGTCACAGCAGACTCAATGCCTCATAGGTAAGTGTCCAGCGCCCCCTGCTGGCTGTGCTTGTGAGGTCACAGTAGCCTCAGTGCCTCCCAGGCCAATATCAGGCTCCTGGCTGCTGGCTGTGCTTGTGAGGTCACAGCAGCCACAGTGCCTCTGAGGCCAGTGGCAGGCTCATGGCTGCTGGCTATGACTGTGAGGTCACAGCAGCCTCAGTGCCTCATCGTTTAGTGTCCAGCGTCCCCTGCTGGATCTGCTTGTGAGGTCACAGCAGACTCAATGCCTCATAGGTAAGTGTCCAGCGCCCCCTGCTGGCTGTGCTTGTGAGGTCACAGCAGCCACAGTGCCTCTGAGGCCAGTGGCAGGCTCATGGCTGCTGGCTATGACTGTGAGGTCACAGCAGCCTCAGTGCCTCATCGTTTAGTGTCCAGCGTCCCCTGCTGGATCTGCTTGTGAGGTCACAGCAGACTCAGTGCCTCCTAGGTTAGTGTCCAGCGCCCCCTGCTGGCTCTGCTTCTGAGGTCACAGCAGCCTCAGTGCCTCACAGGCCAGTATCAGGCTCATGGCTGCTGGCTGTGCTTGTGACGCCACAGCAGCCTCAGTGCCTCCTCTGCCAGTGCCATGCTCATGGCTGCTGGCTGTGCTTGTGAGGTCACAGCAGCCTCAGTGCCTCCTCTGCCAGGGGCAGGCTCATGGCTGCTGGCTGTGCTTGTGAGGTCACAGCAGCCTCAGTGCCTCATCGTTTAGTGTCCAGCTTCCCCTGCTGGCTCTGCTTGTGAGGTCACAGCAGCCTCAGTGCCTCCTAGGTTAGTGTCCAGCGTCCCGTGCTGGCTCTGCTTGTGAGGTCACAGCAGACTCAGTGCCTCATAGGTTAGTGTCCAGCGCCCCCTGCTGGCTATGCTTGTGAGGTCACAGCAGCCTCAGTGCCTCATAGTTTAGTGTCCAGCGTCCCCTGCTAGCTGTGCTTGTGAGGTCACAGCAGACTCAATGCCTCATAGGTAAGTGTCCAGCGCCCCCTGCTGGCTGTGCTTGTGAGGTCACAGTAGCCTCAGTGCCTCCCAGGCCAATATCAGGCTCCTGGCTGCTGGCTGTGCTTGTGAGGTCACAGCAGCCACAGTGCCTCTGAGGCCAGTGGCAGGCTCATGGCTGCTGGCTATGACTGTGAGGTCACAGCAGCCTCAGTGCCTCATCGTTTAGTGTCCAGCGTCCCCTGCTGGATCTGCTTGTGAGGTCACAGCAGACTCAGTGTCTCCTAGGTTAGTGTCCAGCGCCCCCTGCTGGCTCTGCTTCTGAGGTCACAGCAGCCTCAGTGCCTCACAGGCCAGTATCAGGCTCATGGCTGCTGGCTGTGCTTGTGAGGTCACAGCAGCCTCAGTGCCTCCTCTGCCAGTGCCATGCTCATGGCTGCTGGCTGTGCTTGTGAGGTCACAGCAGCCTCAGTGCCTCCTAGGCCTGTATCAGGCTCATGGCTGCTGGCTGGGCTTGTGAGGTCACAGCAGCCTCAGTGCCTCCTCTGCCAGTGGCAGGCTCATGGCTTCTGGCTGTGATTGTGAGGTCACAGCAATCTCAGTGCCTCATAGGTTAGTGTCCATCGCCCCCTGCTGGCTATGCTTGTGAGGTCACAGCAGACTCAGTGCCTCCCAGACTAGTATCATGCTCATGGCTGCTGGCTGTGCTTCTGAGGTCACAGCAGACTCAGTGCCTCCTAGGTTAGTGTCCATCGCCCCCTACTGGCTGTGATTGTGAGGTCACAGCAGACTCAGTGCCTGATAGGTAATCTCCAGTGCCCCCTGCTGGCTATGCTTGTGAGGTCACAGCAGCCTCAGTGCCTCTGAGGCCAGTGTCAGTCTCATGGCTGCTGGCTGTGATTGTGAGGTCACAGCAGCCTCAGTGCCTCAGAGGTTAGTGTCCAGCACCCGCTGCTGGCCGTGCTTCGGAAGTCACAGCAGCCTCAGTGCCTCCTCTGCCAGTGTCAGGGTCTTGCCTGCTGGCTGTGCTTGTGAGGTCACAGCCGACTCTGTGCCTCAAAAGTTAGTGTGCAGCGCCCCCTGATGGCTGTGCTTGTGAGGTCACAGCAGCCTCAGTGTCTTCTAGGCCAGTGTCATGCTCATGGCTGCTGGCTGTGCTTCTGAGGTCACAGAAGCCTGAATGCCTCTGAGGCCAGTGGCAGGCTCATGGCTGCTGGCTGTGATTGTGAGGTCACAGCAGCCTCAGTGCCTCATCGTTTAGTGTCCAGCTTCCCCTGCTGGCTCTGCTTGTGAGGTCACAGCAGACTCAATGCCTCATAGGTAAGTATCCAGCGCCCCCTGCTGGCTGTGCTTGTGAGGTCACAGTAGCCTCAGTGCCTCCCAGGCCAATATCAGGCTCCTGGCTGCTGGCTGTGCTTGTGAGGTCACAGCAGCCACAGTGCCTCTGAGGCCAGTGTCAGTCTCATGGCTGCTGGCTGTGATTGTGAGGTCACAGCAGCCTCAGTGCCTCAGAGGTTAGTGTCCAGCACCCGCTGCTGGCCGTGCTTCGGAAGTCACAGCAGCCTCAGTGCCTCCTCTGCCAGTGTCAGGGTCATGCCTGCTGGCTGTGCTTGTGAGGTCACAGCCGACTCTGTGCCTCAAAAGTTAGTGTGCAGCGCCCCCTGATGGCTGTGCTTGTGAGGTCACAGCAGCCTCAGTGTCTTCTAGGCCAGTGTCAGGGTCATGGCTGCTGGCTGTGCTTCTGAGGTCACAGAAGCCTGAATGCCTCCTAGGCCAGTGGCAGGCTCATGGCTGCTGGCTGTGATTGTGAGGTCACAGCAGCCTCAGTGCCTCATCGTTTAGTGTCCAGCTTCCCCTGCTGGCTCTGCTTGTGAGGTCACAGCAGCCTCAGTGCCTCATAGTTTAGTGTCCAGAGTCCCCTGCTGGCTGTGCTTGTGAGGTCACAGCAGACTCAATGCCTCATAGGTAAGTGTCCAGCGCCCCCTGCTGGCTGTGCTTGTGAGGTCACAGTAGCCTCAGTGCCTCCCAGGCCAATATCAGGCTCCTGCCTGCTGGCTGTGCTTGTGAGGTCACAGCAGCCACAGTGCCTCTGAGGCCAGTGGCAGGCTCATGGCTGCTGGCTATGACTGTGAGGTCACAGCAGCCTCAGTGCCTCATCGTTTAGTGTCCAGCGTCCCCTGCTGGATCTGCTTGTGAGGTCACAGCAGACTCAGTGTCTCCTAGGTTAGTGTCCAGCGCCCCCTGCTGGCTCTGCTTCTGAGGTCACAGCAGCCTCAGTGCCTCACAGGCCAGTATCAGGCTCATGGCTGCTGGCTGTGCTTGTGAGGTCACAGCAGCCTCAGTGCCTCCTCTGCCAGTGCCATGCTCATGGCTGCTGGCTGTGCTTGTGAGGTCACAGCAGCCTCAGTGCCTCCTAGGCCTGTATCAGGCTCATGGCTGCTGGCTGGGCTTGTCAGGTCACAGAAGCCTCAGTGCCTCCTCTGCCAGGGGCAGGCTCATGGCTTCTGGCTGTGATTGTGAGGTCACAGCAGTCTTAGTGCCTCATAGTTTAGTGTCCAGCGTCCCGTGCTGGCTCTGCTTGTGAGGTCACAGCAGACTCAGTGCCTCATAGGTTAGTGTCCAGCGCCCCCTGCTGGCTATGCTTGTGAGGTCACAGCAGACTCAGTGCCTCCCAGGCCAATATCAGGTTCCTGCCTGCTGGCTGTGCTTGTGACGTCACAGTAGCCTCAGTGCCTCTGAGGCCAGTAGCAGTCTCATGGCTGCTGGCTGTGCTTCTGAGGTCACAGCAGCCTCAGTGCCTCCTCTGCCAGTGCCATGCTCATGGCTGCTGGCTGTGCTTGTGAGGTCACAGCAGCCTCAGTGCCTCCTAGGCCTGTATCAGGCTCATGGCTGCTGGCTGGGCTTGTGATGTCACAGAAGCCTGTATGCCTCCTCTGCCAGTGGCAGGCTCATGGCTTCTGGCTGTGATTGTGAGGTCACAGCAGTCTCAGTGCCTCATAGGTTAGTGTCCCGCGCCCCCTGCTGGCTATGCTTGTGAGGTCACAGCAGACTCAGTGCCTCCCAGACTAGTATCATGCTCATGGCTGCTGGCTGTGCTTGTGAGGTCACAGCAGCCTGAATGCCTCCTAGACCAGTGTCAGGGTCATGGCTGCTGGCTGTGCTTCTGAGGTCACAGAAGCCTGAATGACTCCTAGGCCAGTGGCAGGCTCATGGCTGCTGGCTGTGATTGTGAGGTCACAGCAGCCTCAGTGCCTCAGAGGTTAGTGTCCAGTGTGCCCTGCTGGCTGTGCTTGTGAGGTCACAGCAGCCTCAGTGCCTCATCGCTTAGTGTCCAGCGTCCCCTGCTGGCTGTGCTTGTGAGGTCACAGCAGCCTCAGTGCCTCCCAGGCCAATATCAGGCTCCTGGCTGCTGGCTGTGCTTGTGACGTCACAGCAGCCTCAGTGCCTCCTCTGCCAGTGGCAGTCTCATGGCTGCTGGCTGTGCTTGTGAGGTCACAGAAGCCTGAATGACTCCTAGGCCAGTGGCAGGCTCATGGCTGCTGGCTGTGATTGTGAGGTCACAGCAGCCTCAGTGCCTGAGAGGTTAGTGTCCAGCGTGCCCTGTTGGCTGTGCTTTTGAGGTCACAGCAGACTCAGTGCCTCATAGGTAAGTGTCCAGCGCCCCCTGCTGGCTGTGCTTGTGAGGTCACAGCAGCCTCAGTGCCTCACAGGCCAGTATCAGGCTCATGGCTGCTGGCTGTGCTTGTGACGCCACAGCAGCCTCAGTGCCTCCTCTGCCAGTGCCATGCTCATGGCTGCTGGCTGTGCTTGTGAGGTCACAGCAGCCTCAGTGCCTCCTAGGCCTGTATCAGGCTCATGGCTGCTGGCTGGGCTTGTGAGGTCACAGAAGCCTCAGTGCCTCCTCTGCCAGGGGCAGGCTCATGGCTGCTGGCTGTGATTGTGAGGTCACAGCAGCCTCAGTGCCTCATAGTTTAGTGTCCAGCGTCCCGTGCTGGCTCTGCTTGTGAGGTCACAGCAGACTCAGTGCCTCATAGGTTAGTGTCCAGCGCCCCCTGCTGGCTATGCTTGTGAGGTCACAGCAGACTCAGTGCCTCCCAGGCCAATATCAGGCTCCTGCCTGCTGGCTGTGCTTGTGACGTCACAGTAGCCTCAGTGCCTCTGAGGCCAGTGGCAGTCTCATGGCTGCTGGCTGTGCTTGTGAGGTCACAGAAGCCTGAATGACTCCTAGGCCAGTGGCAGTCTCATGGCTGCTGGCTGTGCTTGTGAGGTCACAGCAGCCTCAGTGCCTCATCGCTTAGTGTCCAGCGTCCCGTGCTGGCTCTGCTTGTGAGGTCACAGCAGACTCAGTGCCTCATAGTTTAGTGTCCAGCGTCCCCTGCTGGCTGTGCTTGTGAGGTCACAGCAGCCTCAGTTCCTCCTCTGCCAGTGGCAGGCTCATGGCTTCTGGCTGTGATTGTGAGGTCACAGCAGTCTCAGTGCCTCATAGGTTAGTGTCCAGCGCCCCCTGCTGGCTATGCTTGTGAGGTCACAGCAGACTCAGTGCCTCCCAGACTAGTATCATGCTCATGGCTGCTGGCTGTGCTTCTGAGGTCACAGAAGCCTGAATGACTCCTAGGCCAGTGGCAGGCTCATGGCTGCTGGCTGTGATTGTGAGGTCACAGCAGCCTCAGTGCCTCATAGTTTAGTGTCCAGCGTCCCCTGCTGGATCTGCTTGTGAGGTCACAGCAGACTCAGTGCCTCCTAGGTTAGTGTCCAGCGTCCCCTGCTGGCTCTGCTTGTGCGGTCACAGCAGCCTCAGTGCCTCACAGGCCAGTATCAGGCGCATGGCTGCTGGCTGTGATTGTGAAACACAGCAGCCTCAGTGCCTCCTCTGCCAGTGCCATGCTCATGGCTGCTGGCTGGGTTTGTGAGGTCACAGAAGCCTCAGTGCCTCCTCTGCCAGGGGCAGGCTCATGGCTTCTGGCTGTGATTGTGAGGTCACAGCAGTCTCAGTGCCTCATAGTTTAGTGTCCAGCGTCCCGTGCTAGCTCTGCTTGTGAGGTCACAGCAGACTCAGTGCCTCATAGGTTAGTGTCCAGCGCCCCCTGCTGGCTATACTTGTGAGGTCACAGCAGCCTCAGTGCCTCCCAGGCCAATATCAGGCTCCTGCCTGCTGGCTGTGCTTGTGACGTCACAGTAGCCTCAGTGCCTCTGAGGCCAGTGTCAGTCTCATGGCTGCTGGCTGTGCTTCTGACGCCACAGCAGCCTCAGTGCCTCCTCTGCCAGTGCCATGCTCATGGCTGCTGGCTGTGCTTGTGAGGTCACAGCAGCCTCAGTGCCTCATCGTTTAGTGTCCAGCTTCCCCTGCTGGCTCTGCTTGTGAGGTCACAGCAGCCTCAGTGCCTCATAGTTTAGTGTCCAGCGTCCCCTGCTGGCTGTGCTTGTGAGGTCACAGCAGACTCAATGCCTCATAGGTAAGTGTCCAGCGCCCCCTGCTGGCTGTGCTTGTGAGGTCACAGTAGCCTCAGTGCCTCCCAGGCCAATATCAGGCTCCTGGCTGCTGGCTGTGCTTGTGAGGTCACAGCAGCCACAGTGCCTCTGAGGCCAGTGGCAGGCTCATGGCTGCTGGCTATGACTGTGAGGTCACAGCAGCCTCAGTGCCTCCTAGGTTAGTGTCCAGCGCCCCCTGCTGGATCTGCTTGTGAGGTCACAGCAGACTCAGTGCCTCCTAGGTTAGTGTCCAGCGCCCCCTGCTGGCTCTGCTTCTGAGGTCACAGCAGCCTCAGTGCCTCACAGGCCAGTATCAGGCTCATGGCTGCTGGCTGTGCTTGTGACGCCACAGCAGCCTCAGTGCCTCCTCTGCCAGTGCCATGCTCATGGCTGCTGGCTGTGCTTGTGAGGTCACAGCAGCCTCAGTGCCTCCTAGGCCTGTATCAGGCTCATGGCTGCTGGCTGGGCTTGTCAGGTCACAGCAGCCTCAGTGCCTCCTCTGCCAGTGGCAGGCTCATGGCTTCTGGCTGTGATTGTGAGGTCACAGCAGTCTCAGTGCCTCATAGGTTAGTGTCCCGCGCCCCCTGCTGGCTATGCTTGTGAGGTCACAGCAGACTCAAGGCCTCTCAGGCTAGTATCATGCTCATGGCTGCTGGCTGTGCTTGTGAGGTCACAGCAGTCTGAGTGCCTCCTAGACCAGTGTCAGGGTCATGGCTGCTGGCTGTGCTTGTGAGGTCACAGAAGCCTGAATGCCTCTGAGGCCAGTGGCAGGCTCATGGCTGCTGGCTGTGATTGTGAGGTCACAGCAGCCTCAGTGCCTCATAGTTTAGTGTCCAGTGTGCCCTGCTGGTTGTGCTTGTGAGGTCACAGCAGCCTCAGTGCCTCATCGCTTAGTGTCCAGCGTCCCCTGCTGGCTGTGCTTGTGAGGTCACAGCAGCCTCAGTGCCTCCCAGGCCAATATCAGGCTCCTGGCTGCTGGCTGTGCTTGTGACGTCACAGCAGCCTCAGTGCCTCTGAGGCCAGTGGCAGTCTCATGGCTGCTGGCTATGATTGTGAGGTCACAGCAGCCTCAGTGCCTCAGAGGTTAGTGTCCATCGCCCCCTGCTGGCTGTGCTTGTGAGGTCACAGCAGCCTCAGTGCCTCAGAGGTTAGTGTCCAGCACCCGCTGCTGGCCGTGCTTCGGAAGTCACAGCAGCCTCAGTGCCTCCTCTGCCAGTGGCAGGCTCATGCCTGCTGGCTGTGTTTGTGAGGTCACAGCCGACTCTGTGCCTCAAAAGTTAGTATGCAGCGCCCCCTGATGGCTGTGCTTGTGCGGTCACAGCAGCCTCAGTGTCTTCTAGGCCAGTGTCAGGGTCATGGCTGCTGGCTGTGCTTCTGAGGTCACAGAAGCCTGAATGCCTCCTAGGCCAGTGGCAGGCTCATGGCTGCTGGCTGTGATTGTGAGGTCACAGCAGCCTCAGTGCCTCATCGTTTAGTGTCCAGCTTCCCCTGCTGGCTCTGCTTGTGAGGTCACAGAAGCCTCAGTGCCTCCTCTGCCAGGGGCAGGCTCATGGCTTCTGGCTGTGATTGTGAGGTCACAGCAGTCTCAGTGCCTCATAGTTTAGTGTCCAGCGTCCCGTGCTGGCTCTGCTTGTGAGGTCACAGCAGACTCAGTGCCTCATAGGTTAGTGTCCAGCGCCCCCTGCTGGCTATGCTTGTGAGGTCACAGCAGACTCAGTGCCTCCCAGGCCAATATCAGGCTCCTGCCTGCTGGCTGTGCTTGTGACGTCACAGTAGCCTCAGTGCCTCTGAGGCCAGTGGCAGTCTCATGGCTGCTGGCTGTGCTTCTGAGGTCACAGAAGCCTCAGTGCTTCCTAGGCCAGTGGCAGGCTCATGGCTGCTGGCTGTGCTTGTGAGGTCACAGCAGACTCAGTGCCTCATAGGTTAGTGTCCAGCGTCCCCTGCTCGATCTGCTTGTGAGGTCACAGCAGACTCAGTGCCTCACAGGCCAGTATCAGACTCATGGCTGCTCGCTGTGCCTGTGACGTCACAGCAGCCTCCTCTGCCAGTGCCATGCTCATGGCTGCTGGCTGTGATTGTGAGGTCACAGCAGCCTCAGTGCCTCCTAGGCCAGTATCAGTCTCATGGCTGCTGGCTGTGCTTGTGACGCCACAGCAGCCTCAGTGCCTCCTCTGCCAGTGCCATGCTCATGGCTGCTGGCTGTGCTTGTGAGGTCACAGCAGCCTCAGTGCCTCCTAGGCCTGTATCAGGCTCATGGCTGCTGGCTGGGCTTGTCAGGTCACAGCAGCCTCAGTGCCTCCTCTGCCAGTGGCAGGCTCATGGCTTCTGGCTGTGATTGTGAGGTCACAGCAGTCTCAGTGCCTCATAGGTTAGTGTCCCGCGCCCCCTGCTGGCTATGCTTGTGAGGTCACAGCAGACTCAGTGCCTCCCAGACTAGTATCATGCTCATGGCTGCTGGCTGTGCTTGTGAGGTCACAGCAGCCTGAATGCCTCCTAGACCAGTGTCAGGGTCATGGCTGCTGGCTGTGCTTGTGAGGTCACAGAAGCCTGAATGACTCCTAGGCCAGTGGCAGTCTCATGGCTGCTGGCTGTGCTTGTGAGGTCACAGCAGCCTCAGTGCCTCATCGCTTAGTGTCCAGCGTCCCCTGCTGGCTGTGCTTGTGAGGTCACAGCAGCCTCAGTGCCTCACAGGCCAATATCAGGCTCCTGGCTGCTGGCTGTGCTTGTGACGTCACAGCAGCCTCAGTGCCTCCTCTGCCAGTGGCAGTCTCATGGCTGCTGGCTGTGCTTGTGAGGTCACAGCAGACTCAGTGCCTCCTAGGTTAGTGTCCATCGCCCCCTACTGGCTGTGCTCGAGAGGTCACAGCAGACTCAGTGCCTGATAGGTAATCTCCAGTGCCCCCTGCTGGCTATGCTTGTGAGGTCACAGCAGCCTCAGTGCCTCTGAGGCCAGTGGCAGTCTCATGGCTGCTGGCTGTGATTGTGAGGTCACAGCAGCCTCAGTGCCTCAGAGGTTAGTGTCCATCGCCCCCTGCTGGCTGTGCTTGTGAGGTCACAGCAGCCTCAGTGCCTCCTCTGCCAGTGTCAGGGTCATGCCTGCTGGCTGTGCTTGTGAGGTCACAGCCGACTCTGTGCCTCAAAAGTTAGTGTGCAGCGCCCCCTGATGGCTGTGCTTGTGAGGTCACAGCAGCCTCAGTGTCTTCTAGGCCAGTGTCAGGGTCATGGCTGCTGGCTGTGCTTCTGAGGTCACAGAAGCCTGAATGCCTCCTAGGCCAGTGGCAGGCTCATGGCTGCTGGCTGTGATTGTGAGGTCACAGCAGCCTCAGTGCCTCATAGTTTAGTGTCCAGCGTCCCCTGCTGGCTGTGCTTGTGAGGTCACAGCAGACTCAATGCCTCATAGGTAAGTGTCCAGCGCCCCCTGCTGGCTGTGCTTGTGAGGTCACAGTAGCCTCAGTGCCTCCCAGGCCAATATCAGGCTCCTGGCTGCTGGCTGTGCTTGTGAGGTCACAGCAGCCACAGTGCCTCTGAGGCCAGTGTCAGTCTCATGGCTGCTGGCTGTGATTGTGAGGTCACAGCAGCCTCAGTGCCTCAGAGGTTAGTGTCCAGCACCCCCTGCTGGCTATGCTTGTGAGGTCACAGCAGCCTCAGTGCCTCCTCTGCCAGTGTCAGGGTCATGCCTGCTGGCTGTGCTTGTGAGGTCACAGCCGACTCTGTGCCTCAAAAGTTAGTGTGCAGCGCCCCCTGATGGCTGTGCTTGTGAGGTCACAGCAGCCTCAGTGTCTTCTAGGCCAGTGTCAGGGTCATGGCTGCTGGCTGTGCTTCTGAGGTCACAGAAGCCTGAATGCCTCCTAGGCCAGTGCCAGGCTCATGGCTGCTGGCTGTGATTGTGAGGTCACAGCAGCCTCAGTGCCTCATCGTTTAGTGTCCAGCTTCCCCTGCTGGCTCTGCTTGTGAGGTCACAGCAGCCTCAGTGCCTCATAGTTTAGTGTCCAGCGTCCCCTGCTGGCTGTGCTTGTGAGGTCACAGCAGACTCAATGCCTCATAGGTAAGTGTCCAGCGCCCCCTGCTGGCTGTGCTTGTGAGGTCACAGTAGCCTCAGTGCCTCCCAGGCCAATATCAGGCTCATGGCTGCTGGCTGTGCTTGTGAGGTCACAGCAGCCACAGTGCCTCTGAGGCCAGTGGCAGGCTCATGGCTGCTGGCTATGACTGTGAGGTCACAGCAGCCTCAGTGCCTCATCGTTTAGTGTCCAGCGTCCCCTGCTGGATCTGCTTGTGAGGTCACAGCAGACTCAGTGCCTCCTAGGTTAGTGTCCAGCGCCCCCTGCTGGCTCTGCTTCTGAGGTCACAGCAGCCTCAGTGCCTCACAGGCCAGTATCAGGCTCATGGCTGCTGGCTGTGCTTGTGAGGTCACAGCAGCCTCAGTGCCTCCTCTGCCAGTGCCATGCTCATGGCTGCTGGCTGTGCTTGTGAGGTCACAGCAGCCTCAATGCCTCCTAGGCCTGTATCAGGCTCATGGCTGCTGGCTGGGCTTGTCAGGTCACAGCAGCCTCAGTGCCTCCTCTGCCAGTGGCAGGCTCATGGCTTCTGGCTGTGATTGTGAGGTCACAGCAGTCTCAGTGCCTCATAGGTTAGTGTCCATCGCCCCCTGCTGGCTATGCTTGTGAGGTCACAGCAGACTCAGTGCCTCATAGGTTAGTGTCCAGCGCCCCCTGCTGGCTATGCTTGTGAGGTCACAGCAGACTCAGTGCCTCCCAGGCCAATATCAGGTTCCTGCCTGCTGGCTGTGCTTGTGACGTCACAGTAGCCTCAGTGCCTCTGAGGCCAGTATCAGTCTCATGGCTGCTGGCTGTGCTTCTGAAACCACAGCAGCCTCAGTGCCTCCTCTGCCAGTGCCATGCTCATGGCTGCTGGCTGTGCTTGTGAGGTCACAGCAGCCTCAGTGCCTCCTCTGCCAGTGGCAGGCTCATGCCTGCTGGCTGTGTTTGTGAGGTCACAGCCGACTCTGTGCCTCAGAAGTTAGTGTGCAGCGCCCCCTGATGGCTGTGCTTGTGCGGTCACAGCAGCCTCAGTGTCTTCTAGGCCAGTGTCAGGGTCATGGCTGCTGGCTGTGCTTCTGAGGTCACAGAAGCCTGAATGCCTCCTAGGCCAGTGGCAGGCTCATGGCTGCTGGCTGTGATTGTGAGGTCACAGCAGCCTCAGTGCCTCATCGTTTAGTGTCCAGCTTCCCCTGCTGGCTCTGCTTGTGAGGTCACAGCAGCCTCAGTGCCTCATAGTTTAGTGTCCAGCGTCCCCTGCTGGCTGTGCTTGTGAGGTCACAGCAGACTCAATGCCTCATAGGTAAGTGTCCAGCGCCCCCTGCTGGCTGTGCTTGTGAGGTCACAGTAGCCTCAGTGCCTCCCAGGCCAATATCAGGCTCCTGGCTGCTGGCTGTGCTTGTGAGGTCACAGCAGCCACAGTGCCTCTGAGGCCAGTGGCAGGCTCATGGCTGCTGGCTATGACTGTGAGGTCACAGCAGCCTCAGTGCCTCATCGTTTAGTGTCCAGCGTCCCCTGCTGGATCTGCTTGTGAGGTCACAGCAGACTCAGTGTCTCCTAGGTTAGTGTCCAGCGCCCCCTGCTGGCTCTGCTTCTGAGGTCACAGCAGCCTCAGTGCCTCACAGGCCAGTATCAGGCTCATGGCTGCTGGCTGTGCTTGTGAGGTCACAGCAGCCTCAGTGCCTCCTCTGCCAGTGCCATGCTCATGGCTGCTGGCTGTGCTTGTGAGGTCACAGCAGCCTCAGTGCCTCCTAGGCCTGTATCAGGCTCATGGCTGCTGGCTGTGCTTGTGAGGTCACAGAAGCCTCAGTGCCTCCTCTGCCAGGGGCAGGCTCATGGCTTCTGGCTGTGATTGTGAGGTCACAGCAGTCTTAGTGCCTCATAGTTTAGTGTCCAGCGTCCCGTGCTGGCTCTGCTTGTGAGGTCACAGCAGACTCAGTGCCTCATAGGTTAGTGTCCAGCGCCCCCTGCTGGCTATGCTTGTGAGGTCACAGCAGACTCAGTGCCTCCCAGGCCAATATCAGGTTCCTGCCTGCTGGCTGTGCTTGTGACGTCACAGTAGCCTCAGTGCCTCTGAGGCCAGTATCAGTCTCATGGCTGCTGGCTGTGCTTCTGACGCCACAGCAGCCTCAGTGCCTCCTCTGCCAGTGCCATGCTCATGGCTGCTGGCTGTGCTTGTGAGGTCACAGCAGCCTCAGTGCCTTCTAGGCCTGTATCAGGCTCATGGCTGCTGGCTGGGCTTGTGATGTCACAGAAGCCTGTATGTCTCCTCTGCCAGTGGCAGGCTCATGGCTTCTGGCTGTGATTGTGAGGTCACAGCAGTCTCAGTGCCTCATACGTTAGTGTCCAGCGCCCCCTGCTGGCTATGCTTGTGAGGTCACAGCAGACTCAGTGCCTCCCAGACTAGTATCATGCTCATGGCTGCTGGCTGTGCTTGTGAGGTCACAGCAGCCTGAATGCCTCCTAGACCAGTGTCAGGGTCATGGCTGCTGGCTGTGCTTCTGAGGTCACAGAAGCCTGAATGACTCCTAGGCCAGTGGCAGGCTCATGGCTGCTGGCTGTGATTGTGAGGTCACAGCAGCCTCAGTGCCTCAGAGGTTAGTGTCCAGTGTGCCCTGCTGGCTGTGCTTGTGAGGTCACAGCAGCCTCAGTGCCTCATCGCTTAGTGTCCAGCGTCCCCTGCTGGCTGTGCTTGTGAGGTCACAGCAGCCTCAGTGCCTCCCAGGCCAATATCAGGCTCCTGGCTGCTGGCTGTGCTTGTGACGTCACAGCAGCCTCAGTGCCTCCTCTGCCAGTGGCAGTCTCATGGCTGCTGGCTGTGCTTGTGAGGTCACAGAAGCCTGAATGACTGCTAGTCCAGTGGCAGGCTCATGGCTGCTGGCTGTGATTGTGAGGTCACAGCAGCCTCAGTGCCTGAGAGGTTAGTGTCCAGCGTGCCCTGTTGGCTGTGCTTTTGAGGTCACAGCAGACTCAGTGCCTCATAGGTAAGTGTCCAGCGCCCCCTGCTGGCTGTGCTTGTGAGGTCACAGCAGCCTCAGTGCCTCCTAGGCCTGTATCAGGCTCATGGCTGCTGGCTGTGCTTGTGACGCCACAGCAGCCTCAGTGCCTCCTCTGCCAGTGCCATGCTCATGGCTGCTGGCTGTGCTTGTGAGGTCACAGCAGCCTCAGTGCCTCCTAGGCCTGTATCAGGCTCATGGCTGCTGGCTGGGCTTGTGAGGTCACAGAAGCCTCAGTGCCTCCTCTGCCAGGGGCAGGCTCATGGCTTCTGGCTGTGATTGTGAGGTCACAGCAGCCTCAGTGCCTCATAGTTTAGTGTCCAGCGTCCCGTGCTGGCTCTGCTTGTGAGGTCACAGCAGACTCAGTGCCTCATAGGTTAGTGTCCAGCGCCCCCTGCTGGCTAGGCTTGTGAGGTCACAGCAGACTCAGTGCCTCCCAGGCCAATATCAGGCTCCTGCCTGCTGGCTGTGCTTGTGACGTCACCGTAGCCTCAGTGCCTCTGAGGCCAGTGGCAGTCTCATGGCTGCTGGCTGTGCTTCTGAGGTCACAGAAGCCTCAGTGCTTCCTAGGCCAGTGGCAGGCTCATGGCTGCTGGCTATGCTTGTGAGGTCACAGCAGACTCAGTGCCTCATAGGTTAGTGTCCAGCGTCCCCTGCTCGATCTGCTTGTGAGGTCACAGCAGACTCAGTGCCTCACAGGCCAGTATCAGACTCATGGCTGCTCGCTGTGCCTGTGACGTCACAGCAGCCTCCTCTGCCAGTGCCATGCTCATGGCTGCTGGCTGTGATTGTGAGGTCACAGCAGCATCAGTGCCTCCTAGGCCAGTATCAGTCTCATGGCTGCTGGCTGTGCTTGTGACGCCACAGCAGCCTCAGTGCCTCCTCTGCCAGTGCCATGCTCATGGCTGCTGGCTGTGATTGTGAGGTCACAGCAGCCTCAGTGCCTCCCAGGCCTGTATCAGGCTCATGGCTGCTGGCTGGGCTTGTCAGGTCACAGCAGCCTCAGTGCCTCCTCTGCCAGTGGCAGGCTCATGGCTTCTGGCTGTGATTGTGAGGTCACAGCAGTCTCAGTGCCTCAGAGGTTAGTGTCCAGCGCCCCCTGCTGGCTATGCTTGTGAGGTCACAGCAGACTCAGTGCCTCCCAGACTAGTATCATGCTCATGGCTGCTGGCTGTGCTTCTGAGGTCACAGAAGCCTGAATGACTCCTAGGCCAGTGGCAGGCTCATGGCTGCTGGCTGTGTTTGTGAGGTCACAGCCGACTCTGTGCCTCAAAAGTTAGTGTGCAGCGCCCCCTGATGGCTGTGCTTGTGCGGTCACAGCAGCCTCAGTGTCTTCTAGGCCAGTGTCAGGGTCATGGCTGCTGGCTGTGCTTCTGAGGTCACAGAAGCCTGAATGCCTCCTCTGCCAGGGGCAGGCTCATGGCTGCTGGCTGTGATTGTGAGGTCACAGCAGCCTCAGTGCCTCATCTTTTAGTGTCCAGCTTCCCCTGCTGGCTCTGCTTGTGAGGTCACAGCAGCCTCAGTGCCTCATAGTTTAGTGTCCAGCGTCCCCTGCTGGCTGTGCTTGTGAGGTCACAGCAGACTCAATGCCTCATAGGTAAGTGTCCAGCGCCCCCTGCTGGCTGTGCTTGTGAGGTCACAGTAGCCTCAGTGCCTCCCAGGCCAATATCAGGCTCCTGGCTGCTGGCTGTGTTTGTGAGGTCACAGCAGCCACAGTGCCTCTGAGGCCAGTGGCAGGCTCATGGCTGCTGGCTATGACTGTGAGGTCACAGCAGCCTCAGTGCCTCATCGTTTAGTGTCCAGCGTCCCCTGCTGGATCTGCTTGTGAGGTCACAGCAGACTCAGTGTCTCCTAGGTTAGTGTCCAGCGCCCCCTGCTGGCTCTGCTTCTGAGGTCACAGCAGCCTCAGTGCCTCACAGGCCAGTATCAGGCTCATGGCTGCTGGCTGTGCTTGTGAGGTCACAGCAGCCTCAGTGCCTCCTCTGCCAGTGCCATGCTCATGGCTGCTGGCTGTGCTTGTGAGGTCACAGCAGCCTCAGTGCCTCCTAGGCCTGTATCAGGCTCATGGCTGCTGGCTGTGCTTGTGAGGTCACAGAAGCCTCAGTGCCTCCTCTGCCAGGGGCAGGCTCATGGCTTCTGGCTGTGATTGTGAGGTCACAGCAGTCTTAGTGCCTCATAGTTTAGTGTCCAGCGTCCCGTGCTGGCTCTGCTTGTGAGGTCACAGCAGACTCAGTGCCTCATAGGTTAGTGTCCAGCGCCCCCTGCTGGATCTGCTTGTGAGGTCACAGCAGACTCAGTGCCTCCCAGGCCAATATCAGGTTCCTGCCTGCTGGCTGTGCTTGTGACGTCACAGTAGCCTCAGTGCCTCTGAGGCCAGTATCAGTCTCATGGCTGCTGGCTGTGCTTCTGACGCCACAGCAGCCTCAGTGCCTCCTCTGCCAGTGCCATGCTCATGGCTGCTGGCTGTGCTTGTGAGGTCACAGCAGCCTCAGTGCCTCCTAGGCCTGTATCAGGCTCATGGCTGCTGGCTGGGCTTGTCAGGTCACAGAAGCCTGTATGCCTCCTCTGCCAGTGGCAGGCTCATGGCTTCTGGCTGTGATTGTGAGGTCACAGCAGTCTCAGTGCCTCATACGTTAGTGTCCAGCGCCCCCTGCTGGCTATGCTTGTGAGGTCACAGCAGACTCAGTGCCTCCCAGACTAGTATCATGCTCATGGCTGCTGGCTGTGCTTGTGAGGTCACAGCAGCCTGAATGCCTCCTAGACCAGTGTCAGGGTCATGGCTGCTGGCTGTGCTTCTGAGGTCACAGAAGCCTGAATGACTCCTAGGCCAGTGGCAGGCTCATGGCTGCTGGCTGTGATTGTGAGGTCACAGCAGCCTCAGTGCCTCAGAGGTTAGTGTCCAGTGTGCCCTGCTGGCTGTGCTTGTGAGGTCACAGCAGCCTCAGTGCCTCATCGCTTAGTGTCCAGCGTCCCCTGCTGGCTGTGCTTGTGAGGTCACAGCAGCCTCAGTGCCTCCCAGGCCAATATCAGGCTCCTGGCTGCTGGCTGTGCTTGTGAGGTCACAGCAGCCTCAGTGCCTCCTCTGCCAGTGGCAGTCTCATGGCTGCTGGCTGTGCTTGTGAGGTCACAGAAGCCTGAATGACTGCTAGTCCAGTGGCAGGCTCATGGCTGCTGGCTGTGATTGTGAGGTCACAGCAGCCTCAGTGCCTCATAGTTTAGTGTCCAGCGTGCCCTGTTGGCTGTGCTTTTGAGGTCACAGCAGACTCAGTGCCTCATAGGTAAGTGTCCAGCGCCCCCTGATGGCTGTGCTTGTGAGGTCACAGCAGCCTCAGTGCCTCCTAGGCCTGTATCAGGCTCATGGCTGCTGGCTGTGCTTGTGACGCCACAGCAGCCTCAGTGCCTCCTCTGCCAGTGCCATGCTCATGGCTGCTGGCTGTGCTTGTGAGGTCACAGCAGCCTCAGTGCCTCCTAGGCCTGTATCAGGCTCATGGCTGCTGGCTGGGCTTGTGAGGTCACAGAAGCCTCAGTGCCTCCTCTGCCAGGGGCAGGCTCATGGCTTCTGGCTGTGATTGTGAGGTCACAGCAGCCTCAGTGCCTCATAGTTTAGTGTCCAGCGTCCCGTGCTGGCTCTGCTTGTGAGGTCACAGCAGACTCAGTGCCTCATAGGTTAGTGTCCAGCGCCCCCTGCTGGCTATGCTTGTGAGGTCACAGCAGACTCAGTGCCTCCCAGGCCAATATCAGGCTCCTGCCTGCTGGCTGTGCTTGTGACGTCACAGTAGCCTCAGTGCCTCTGAGGCCAGTGGCAGTCTCATGGCTGCTGGCTGTGCTTCTGAGGTCACAGAAGCCTCAGTGCTTCCTAGGCCAGTGGCAGGCTCATGGCTGCTGGCTATGCTTGTGAGGTCACAGCAGACTCAGTGCCTCATAGGTTAGTGTCCAGCGTCCCCTGCTCGATCTGCTTGTGAGGTCACAGCAGACTCAGTGCCTCACAGGCCAGTATCAGACTCATGGCTGCTCGCTGTGCCTGTGACGTCACAGCAGCCTCCTCTGCCAGTGCCATGCTCATGGCTGCTGGCTGTGATTGTGAGGTCACAGCAGCATCAGTGCCTCCTAGGCCAGTATCAGTCTCATGGCTGCTGGCTGTGCTTGTGACGCCACAGCAGCCTCAGTGCCTCCTCTGCCAGTGCCATGCTCATGGCTGCTGGCTGTGATTGTGAGGTCACAGCAGCCTCAGTGCCTCCCAGGCCTGTATCAGGCTCATGGCTGCTGGCTGGGCTTGTCAGGTCACAGCAGCCTCAGTGCCTCCTCTGCCAGTGGCAGGCTCATGGCTTCTGGCTGTGATTGTGAGGTCACAGCAGTCTCAGTGCCTCAGAGGTTAGTGTCCAGCGCCCCCTGCTGGCTATGCTTGTGAGGTCACAGCAGACTCAGTGCCTCCCAGACTAGTATCATGCTCATGGCTGCTGGCTGTGCTTCTGAGGTCACAGAAGCCTGAATGACTCCTAGGCCAGTGGCAGGCTCATGGCTGCTGGCTGTGTTTGTGAGGTCACAGCCGACTCTGTGCCTCAAAAGTTAGTGTGCAGCGCCCCCTGATGGCTGTGCTTGTGACGTCACAGCAGCCTCAGTGTCTTCTAGGCCAGTGTCAGGGTCATGGCTGCTGGCTGTGCTTCTGAGGTCACAGAAGCCTGAATGCCTCCTCTGCCAGGGGCAGGCTCATGGCTGCTGGCTGTGATTGTGAGGTCACAGCAGCCTCAGTGCCTCATCTTTTAGTGTCCAGCTTCCCCTGCTGGCTCTGCTTGTGAGGTCACAGCAGCCTCAGTGCCTCATAGTTTAGTGTCCAGCGTCCCCTGCTGGCTGTGCTTGTGAGGTCACAGCAGACTCAATGCCTCATAGGTAAGTGTCCAGCGCCCCCTGCTGGCTGTGCTTGTGAGGTCACAGTAGCCTCAGTGCCTCCCAGGCCAATATCAGGCTCCTGGCTGCTGGCTGTGTTTGTGAGGTCACAGCAGCCACAGTGCCTCTGAGGCCAGTGGCAGGCTCATGGCTGCTGGCTATGACTGTGAGGTCACAGCAGCCTCAGTGCCTCATCGTTTAGTGTCCAGCGTCCCCTGCTGGATCTGCTTGTGAGGTCACAGCAGACTCAGTGTCTCCTAGGTTAGTGTCCAGCGCCCCCTGCTGGCTCTGCTTCTGAGGTCACAGCAGCCTCAGTGCCTCACAGGCCAGTATCAGGCTCATGGCTGCTGGCTGTGCTTGTGAGGTCACAGCAGCCTCAGTGCCTCCTCTGCCAGTGCCATGCTCATGGCTGCTGGCTGTGCTTGTGAGGTCACAGCAGCCTCAGTGCCTCCTAGGCCTGTATCAGGCTCATGGCTGCTGGCTGTGCTTGTGAGGTCACAGAAGCCTCAGTGCCTCCTCTGCCAGGGGCAGGCTCATGGCTTCTGGCTGTGATTGTGAGGTCACAGCAGTCTCAGTGCCTCATAGTTTAGTGTCCAGCGTCCCGTGCTGGCTCTGCTTGTGAGGTCACAGCAGACTCAGTGCCTCATAGGTTAGTGTCCAGCGCCCCCTGCTGGATCTGCTTGTGAGGTCACACCAGACTCAGTGCCTCCCAGGCCAATATCAGGTTCCTGCCTGCTGGCTGTGCTTGTGACGTCACAGTAGCCTCAGTGCCTCTGAGGCCAGTATCAGTCTCATGGCTGCTGGCTGTGCTTCTGACGCCACAGCAGCCTCAGTGCCTCCTCTGCCAGTGCCATGCTCATGGCTGCTGGCTGTGCTTGTGAGGTCACAGCAGCCTCAGTGCCTCCTAGGCCTGTATCAGGCTCATGGCTGCTGGCTGGGCTTGTCAGGTCACAGAAGCCTGTATGCCTCCTCTGCCAGTGGCAGGCTCATGGCTTCTGGCTGTGATTGTGAGGTCACAGCAGTCTCAGTGCCTCATACGTTAGTGTCCAGCGCCCCCTGCTGGCTATGCTTGTGAGGTCACAGCAGACTCAGTGCCTCCCAGACTAGTATCATGCTCATGGCTGCTGGCTGTGCTTGTGAGGTCACAGCAGCCTGAATGCCTCCTAGACCAGTGTCAGGGTCATGGCTGCTGGCTGTGCTTCTGAGGTCACAGAAGCCTGAATGACTCCTAGGCCAGTGGCAGGCTCATGGCTGCTGGCTGTGATTGTGAGGTCACAGCAGCCTCAGTGCCTCAGAGGTTAGTGTCCAGTGTGCCCTGCTGGCTGTGCTTGTGAGGTCACAGCAGCCTCAGTGCCTCATCGCTTAGTGTCCAGCGTCCCCTGCTGGCTGTGCTTGTGAGGTCACAGCAGCCTCAGTGCCTCCCAGGCCAATATCAGGCTCCTGGCTGCTGGCTGTGCTTGTGAGGTCACAGCAGCCTCAGTGCCTCCTCTGCCAGTGGCAGTCTCATGGCTGCTGGCTGTGCTTGTGAGGTCACAGAAGCCTGAATGACTGCTAGTCCAGTGGCAGGCTCATGGCTGCTGGCTGTGATTGTGAGGTCACAGCAGCCTCAGTGCCTGAGAGGTTAGTGTCCAGCGTGCCCTGTTGGCTGTGCTTTTGAGGTCACAGCAGACTCAGTGCCTCATAGGTAAGTGTCCAGCGCCCCCTGATGGCTGTGCTTGTGAGGTCACAGCAGCCTCAGTGCCTCACAGGCCAGTATCAGGCTCATGGCTGCTGGCTGTGCTTGTGACGCCACAGCAGCCTCAGTGCCTCCTCTGCCAGTGCCATGCTCATGGCTGCTGGCTGTGCTTGTGAGGTCACAGCAGACTCAGTGCCTCCTAGGCCTGTATCAGGCTCATGGCTGCTGGCTGGGCTTGTGAGGTCACAGAAGCCTCAGTGCCTCCTCTGCCAGGGGCAGGCTCATGGCTGCTGGCTGTGATTGTGAGGTCACAGCAGCCTCAGTGCCTCATAGTTTAGTGTCCAGCGTCCCGTGCTGGCTCTGCTTGTGAGGTCACAGCAGCCTCAGTGCCTCATAGGTTAGTGTCCAGCGCCCCCTGCTGGCTATGCTTGTGAGGTCACAGCAGACTCAGTGCCTCCCAGGCCAATATCAGGCTCCTGCCTGCTGGCTGTGCTTGTGACGTCACAGTAGCCTCAGTGCCTCTGAGGCCAGTGGCAGTCTCATGGCTGCTGGCTGTGCTTCTGAGGTCACAGAAGCCTCAGTGCTTCCTAGGCCAGTGGCAGGCTCATGGCTGCTGGCTATGCTTGTGAGGTCACAGCAGACTCAGTGCCTCATAGGTTAGTGTCCAGCGTCCCCTGCTCGATCTGCTTGTGAGGTCACAGCAGACTCAGTGCCTCACAGGCCAGTATCAGACTCATGGCTGCTCGCTGTGCCTGTGACGTCACAGCAGCCTCCTCTGCCAGTGCCATGCTCATGGCTGCTGGCTGTGATTGTGAGGTCACAGCAGCATCAGTGCCTCCTAGGCCAGTATCAGTCTCATGGCTGCTGGCTGTGCTTGTGACGCCACAGCAGCCTCAGTGCCTCCTCTGCCAGTGCCATGCTCATGGCTGCTGGCTGTGCTTGTGAGGTCACAGCAGCCTCAGTGCCTCCCAGGCCTGTATCAGGCTCATGGCTGCTGGCTGGGCTTGTCAGGTCACAGCAGCCTCAGTGCCTCCTCTGCCAGTGGCAGGCTCATGGCTTCTGGCTGTGATTGTGAGGTCACAGCAGTCTCAGTGCCTCATAGGTTAGTGTCCAGCGCCCCCTGCTGGCTATGCTTGTGAGGTCACAGCAGACTCAGTGCCTCCCAGACTAGTATCATGCTCATGGCTGCTGGCTGTGCTTCTGAGGTCACAGAAGCCTGAATGACTCCTAGGCCAGTGGCAGGCTCATGGCTGCTGGCTGTGATTGTGAGGTCACAGCAGCCTCAGTGCCTCATAGTTTAGTGTCCAGCGTCCCCTGCTGGATCTGCTTGTGAGGTCACAGCAGACTCAGTGCCTCCTAGGTTAGTGTCCAGCGTCCCCTGCTGGCTCTGCTTGTGAGGTCACAGCAGCCTCAGTGCCTCCCAGGCCAATATCACGCTCCTGCCTGCTGGCTGTGCTTGTGACGTCACAGTAGCCTCAGTGCCTCTGAGGCCAGTGGCAGTCTCATGGCTGCTGGCTGTGCTTCTGAGGTCACAGAAGCCTCAGTGCCTCTGAGGCCAGTGCCATGCTCATGGCTGCTGGCTGTGATTGTGAGGTCACAGCAGCCTCAGTGCCTCCTAGGCCAGTATCAGCCTCATGGCTGCTGGCTGTGCTTGTGAGGTCACAGCAGCCTCAGTGCCTCATCTTTTAGTGTCCAGCTTCCCCTGCTGGCTCTGCTTGTGAGGTCACAGCAGCCTCAGTGCCTCATAGTTTAGTGTCCAGCGTCCCCTGCTGGCTGTGCTTGTGAGGTCACAGCAGACTCAATGCCTCATAGGTAAGTGTCCAGCGCCCCCTGCTGGCTGTGCTTGTGAGGTCACAGTAGCCTCAGTGCCTCCCAGGCCAATATCAGGCTCCTGGCTGCTGGCTGTGCTTGTGAGGTCACAGCAGCCACAGTGCCTCTGAGGCCAGTGGCAGGCTCATGGCTGCTGGCTATGACTGTGAGGTCACAGCAGCCTCAGTGCCTCATCGTTTAGTGTCCAGCGTCCCCTGCTGGATCTGCTTGTGAGGTCACAGCAGACTCAGTGCCTCCTAGGTTAGTGTCCAGCGCCCCCTGCTGGCTCTGCTTCTGAGGTCACAGCAGCCTCAGTGCCTCACAGGCCAGTATCAGGCTCATGGCTGCTGGCTGTGCTTGTGACGCCACAGCAGCCTCAGTGCCTCCTCTGCCAGTGCCATGCTCATGGCTGCTGGCTGTGCTTGTGAGGTCACAGCAGCCTCAGTGCCTCCTAGGCCTGTATCAGGCTCATGGCTGCTGGCTGGGCTTGTGAGGTCACAGCAGCCTCAGTGCCTCCTCTGCCAGTGGCAGGCTCATGGCTTCTGGCTGTGATTGTGAGGTCACAGCAATCTCAGTGCCTCATAGGTTAGTGTCCATCGCCCCCTGCTGGCTATGCTTGTGAGGTCACAGCAGACTCAGTGCCTCCCAGACTAGTATCATGCTCATGGCTGCTGGCTGTGCTTCTGAGGTCACAGCAGCCTGAGTGCCTCCTAGACCAGTGTCAGGGTCATGGCTGCTGGCTGTGATTGTGAGGTCACAGAAGCCTGAATGCCTCTGAGGCCAGTGGCAGGCTCATGGCTGCTGGCTGTGATTGTGAGGTCACAGCAGCCTCAGTGCCTCATAGTTTAGTGTCCAGTGTGCCCTGCTGGTTGTGCTTGTGAGGTCACAGCAGCCTCAGTGCCTCATCGCTTAGTGTCCAGCGTCCCCTGCTGGCTGTGCTTGTGAGGTCACAGCAGACTCAGTGCCTCCCAGGCCAATATCAGGCTCCTGGCTGCTGGCTGTGCTTGTGACGTCACAGCAGCCTCAGTGCCTCTGAGGCCAGTGGCAGTCTCATGGCTGCTGGCTATGATTGTGAGGTCACAGCAGCCTCAGTGCCTCAGAGGTTAGTGTCCATCGCCCCCTGCTGGCTGTGCTTGTGAGGTCACAGCAGCCTCAGTGCCTCAGAGGTTAGTGTCCAGCGCCCCCTGCTGGCCGTGCTTTGGAAGTCACAGCAGCCTCAGTGCCTCCTCTGCCAGTGGCAGGCTCATGCCTGCTGGCTGTGTTTGTGAGGTCACAGCCGACTCTGTGCCTCAAAAGTTAGTGTGCAGCGCCCCCTGCTGGCTATGCTTGTGCGGTCACAGCAGACTCAGTGTCTTCTAGGCCAGTGTCAGGGTCATGGCTGCTGGCTGTGCTTCTGAGGTCACAGAAGCCTGAATGCCTCCTAGGCCAGTGCCATGCTCATGGCTGCTGGCTGTGCTTGTGAGGTCACAGCAGCCTCAGTGCCTCATCGTTTAGTGTCCAGCTTCCCCTGCTGGCTCTGCTTGTGAGGTCACAGAAGCCTCAGTGCCTCCTCTGCCAGGGGCAGGCTCATGGCTTCTGGCTGTGATTGTGAGGTCACAGCAGTCTCAGTGCCTCATAGTTTAGTGTCCAGCGTCCCGTGCTGGCTGTGATTGTGAGGTCACAGCAGACTCAGTGCCTCATAGGTTAGTGTCCAGCGCCCCCTGCTGGCTATGCTTGTGAGGTCACAGCAGACTCAGTGCCTCCCAGACCAATATCAGGCTCCTGCCTGCTGGCTGTGCTTGTGACGTCACAGTAGCCTCAGTGCCTCTGAGGCCAGTGGCAGTCTCATGGCTGCTGGCTGTGCTTCTGAGGTCACAGAAGCCTCAGTGCTTCCTAGGCCAGTGGCAGGCTCATGGCTGCTGGCTGTGCTTGTGAGGTCACAGCAGACTCAGTGCCTCATAGGTTAGTGTCCAGCGTCCCCTGCTCGATCTGCTTGTGAGGTCACAGCAGACTCAGTGCCTCACAGGCCAGTATCAGACTCATGGCTGCTCGCTGTGCCTGTGACGTCACAGCAGCCTCCTCTGCCAGTGCCATGCTCATGGCTGCTGGCTGTGATTGTGAGGTCACAGCAGCCTCAGTGCCTCCTAGGCCAGTATCAGTCTCATGGCTGCTGGCTGTGCTTGTGACGCCACAGCAGCCTCAGTGCCTCCTCTGCCAGTGCCATGCTCATGGCTGCTGGCTGTGCTTGTGAGGTCACAGCAGCCTCAGTGCCTCCTAGGCCTGTATCAGGCTCATGGCTGCTGGCTGGGCTTGTCAGGTCACAGCAGCCTCAGTGCCTTCTCTGCCAGTGGCAGGCTCATGGCTTCTGGCTGTGATTGTGAGGTCACAGCAGTCTCAGTGCCTCATAGGTTAGTGTCCAGCGCCCCCTGCTGGCTATGCTTGTGAGGTCACAGCAGACTCAGTGCCTCCCAGACTAGTATCATGCTCATGGCTGCTGGCTGTGCTTGTGAGGTCACAGCAGCCTGAATGCCTCCTAGACCAGTGTCAGGGTCATGGCTGCTGGCTGTGCTTGTGAGGTCACAGAAGCCTGAATGACTCCTAGGCCAGTGGCAGTCTCATGGCTGCTGGCTGTGCTTGTGAGGTCACAGCAGCCTCAGTGCCTCATCGCTTAGTGTCCAGCGTCCCCTGCTGGCTGTGCTTGTGAGGTCACAGCAGCCTCAGTGCCTCCCAGGCCAATATCAGGCTCCTGCCTGCTGGCTGTGCTTGTGACGTCACAGCAGCCTCAGTGCCTCTGAGGCCAGTGGCAGTCTCATGGCTGCTGGCTGTGCTTGTGAGGTCACAGCAGACTCAGTGCCTCCTAGGTTAGTGTCCATCGCCCCCTACTGGCTGTGATTGTGAGGTCACAGCAGACTCAGTGCCTGATAGGTAATCTCCAGTGCCCCCTGCTGGCTATGCTTGTGAGGTCACAGCAGCCTCAGTGCCTCTGAGGCCAGTGGCAGTCTCATGGCTGCTGGCTGTGATTGTGAGGTCACAGCAGCCTCAGTGCCTCAGAGGTTAGTGTCCAGCACCCGCTGCTGGCCGTGCTTCGGAAGTCACAGCAGCCTCAGTGCCTCCTCTGCCAGTGTCAGGGTCTTGCCTGCTGGCTGTGCTTGTGAGGTCACAGCCGACTCTGTGCCTCAAAAGTTAGTGTGCAGCGCCCCCTGATGGCTATGCTTGTGAGGTCACAGCAGCCTCAGTGTCTTCTAGGCCAGTGTCATGCTCATGGCTGCTGGCTGTGCTTCTGAGGTCACAGAAGCCTGAATGCCTCTGAGGCCAGTGGCAGGCTCATGGCTGCTGGCTGTGATTGTGAGGTCACAGCAGCCTCAGTGCCTCATCGTTTAGTGTCCAGCTTCCCCTGCTGGCTCTGCTTGTGAGGTCACAGCAGCCTCAGTGCCTCCTAGGTTAGTGTCCAGCGTCCCGTGCTGGCTCTGCTTGTGAGGTCACAGCAGACTCAGTGCCTCATAGGTTAGTGTCCAGCGCCCCCTGCTGGCTATGCTTGTGAGGTCACAGCAGCCTCAGTGCCTCATAGTTTAGTGTCCAGCGTCCCCTGCTGGCTGTGCTTGTGAGGTCACAGCAGACTCAATGCCTCATAGGTAAGTGTCCAGCGCCCCCTGCTGGCTGTGCTTGTGAGGTCACAGTAGCCTCAGTGCCTCCCAGGCCAATATCAGGCTCCTGGCTGCTGGCTGTGCTTGTGAGGTCACAGCAGCCACAGTGCCTCTGAGGCCAGTGGCAGGCTCATGGCTGCTGGCTATGACTGTGAGGTCACAGCAGCCTCAGTGCCTCATCGTTTAGTGTCCAGCGTCCCCTGCTGGATCTGCTTGTGAGGTCACAGCAGACTCAGTGCCTCCTAGGTTAGTGTCCAGCGCCCCCTGCTGGCTCTGCTTCTGAGGTCACAGCAGCCTCAGTGCCTCACAGGCCAGTATCAGGCTCATGGCTGCTGGCTGTGCTTGTGAGGTCACAGCAGCCTCAGTGCCTCCTCTGCCAGTGCCATGCTCATGGCTGCTGGCTGTGCTTGTGAGGTCACAGCAGCCTCAGTGCCTCATCGTTTAGTGTCCAGCTTCCCCTGCTGGCTCTGCTTGTGAGGTCACAGAAGCCTCAGTGCCTCCTCTGCCAGGGGCAGGCTCATGGCTTCTGGCTGTGATTGTGAGGTCACAGCAGTCTCAGTGCCTCATAGTTTAGTGTCCAGCGTCCCGTGCTGGCTGTGATTGTGAGGTCACAGCAGACTCAGTGCCTCATAGGTTAGTGTCCAGCGCCCCCTGCTGGCTATGCTTGTGAGGTCACAGCAGACTCAGTGCCTCCCAGACCAATATCAGGCTCCTGCCTGCTGGCTGTGCTTGTGACGTCACAGTAGCCTCAGTGCCTCTGAGGCCAGTGGCAGTCTCATGGCTGCTGGCTGTGCTTCTGAGGTCACAGAAGCCTCAGTGCTTCCTAGGCCAGTGGCAGGCTCATGGCTGCTGGCTGTGCTTGTGAGGTCACAGCAGACTCAGTGCCTCATAGGTTAGTGTCCAGCGTCCCCTGCTCGATCTGCTTGTGAGGTCACAGCAGACTCAGTGCCTCACAGGCCAGTATCAGACTCATGGCTGCTCGCTGTGCCTGTGACGTCACAGCAGCCTCCTCTGCCAGTGCCATGCTCATGGCTGCTGGCTGTGATTGTGAGGTCACAGCAGCCTCAGTGCCTCCTAGGCCAGTATCAGTCTCATGGCTGCTGGCTGTGCTTGTGACGCCACAGCAGCCTCAGTGCCTCCTCTGCCAGTGCCATGCTCATGGCTGCTGGCTGTGCTTGTGAGGTCACAGCAGCCTCAGTGCCTCCTAGGCCTGTATCAGGCTCATGGCTGCTGGCTGGGCTTGTCAGGTCACAGCAGCCTCAGTGCCTTCTCTGCCAGTGGCAGGCTCATGGCTTCTGGCTGTGATTGTGAGGTCACAGCAGTCTCAGTGCCTCATAGGTTAGTGTCCAGCGCCCCCTGCTGGCTATGCTTGTGAGGTCACAGCAGACTCAGTGCCTCCCAGACTAGTATCATGCTCATGGCTGCTGGCTGTGCTTGTGAGGTCACAGCAGCCTGAATGCCTCCTAGACCAGTGTCAGGGTCATGGCTGCTGGCTGTGCTTGTGAGGTCACAGAAGCCTGAATGACTCCTAGGCCAGTGGCAGTCTCATGGCTGCTGGCTGTGCTTGTGAGGTCACAGCAGCCTCAGTGCCTCATCGCTTAGTGTCCAGCGTCCCCTGCTGGCTGTGCTTGTGAGGTCACAGCAGCCTCAGTGCCTCCCAGGCCAATATCAGGCTCCTGCCTGCTGGCTGTGCTTGTGACGTCACAGCAGCCTCAGTGCCTCTGAGGCCAGTGGCAGTCTCATGGCTGCTGGCTGTGCTTGTGAGGTCACAGCAGACTCAGTGCCTCCTAGGTTAGTGTCCATCGCCCCCTACTGGCTGTGATTGTGAGGTCACAGCAGACTCAGTGCCTGATAGGTAATCTCCAGTGCCCCCTGCTGGCTATGCTTGTGAGGTCACAGCAGCCTCAGTGCCTCTGAGGCCAGTGGCAGTCTCATGGCTGCTGGCTGTGATTGTGAGGTCACAGCAGCCTCAGTGCCTCAGAGGTTAGTGTCCAGCACCCGCTGCTGGCCGTGCTTCGGAAGTCACAGCAGCCTCAGTGCCTCCTCTGCCAGTGTCAGGGTCTTGCCTGCTGGCTGTGCTTGTGAGGTCACAGCCGACTCTGTGCCTCAAAAGTTAGTGTGCAGCGCCCCCTGATGGCTATGCTTGTGAGGTCACAGCAGCCTCAGTGTCTTCTAGGCCAGTGTCATGCTCATGGCTGCTGGCTGTGCTTCTGAGGTCACAGAAGCCTGAATGCCTCTGAGGCCAGTGGCAGGCTCATGGCTGCTGGCTGTGATTGTGAGGTCACAGCAGCCTCAGTGCCTCATCGTTTAGTGTCCAGCTTCCCCTGCTGGCTCTGCTTGTGAGGTCACAGCAGACTCAATGCCTCATAGGTAAGTGTCCAGCGCCCCCTGCTGGCTGTGCTTGTGAGGTCACAGTAGCCTCAGTGCCTCCCAGGCCAATATCAGGCTCCTGGCTGCTGCCGGTGCTTGTGAGGTCACAGCAGCCACAGTGCCTCTGAGGCCAGTGGCAGTCTCATGGCTGCTGGCTGTGCTTGTGAGGTCACAGCAGACTCAGTGCCTCCTAGGTTAGTGCCCATCGCCCCCTACTGGCTGTGCTCGAGAGGTCACAGCAGACTCAGTGCCTGATAGGTAATCTCCAGTGCCCCCTGCTGGCTATGCTTGTGAGGTCACAGCAGCCTCAGTGCCTCTGAGGCCAGTGTCAGTCTCATGGCTGCTGGCTGTGCTTGTGAGGTCACAGCAGCCTCAGTGTCTTCTAGGCCAGTGTCAGGGTCATGGCTGCTGGCTGTGCTTCTGAGGTCACAGAAGCCTGAATGCCTCCTAGGCCAGTGGCAGGCTCATGGCTGCTGGCTGTGATTGTGAGGTCACAGCAGCCTCAGTGCCTCATCGTTTAGTGTCCAGCTTCCCCTGCTGGCTCTGCTTGTGAGGTCACAGCAGCCTCAGTGCCTCATAGTTTAGTGTCCAGCGTCCCCTGCTGGCTGTGCTTGTGAGGTCACAGCAGACTCAATGCCTCATAGGTAAGTGTCCAGCGCCCCCTGCTGGCTGTGCTTGTGAGGTCACAGTAGCCTCAGTGCCTCCCAGGCCAATATCAGGCTCCTGGCTGCTGGCTGTGCTTGTGAGGTCACAGCAGCCACAGTGCCTCTGAGGCCAGTGGCAGGCTCATGGCTGCTGGCTATGACTGTGAGGTCACAGCAGCCTCAGTGCCTCATCGTTTAGTGTCCAGCGTCCCCTGCTGGATCTGCTTGTGAGGTCACAGCAGACTCAATGCCTCATAGGTAAGTGTCCAGCGCCCCCTGCTGGCTGTGCTTGTGAGGTCACAGCAGCCACAGTGCCTCTGAGGCCAGTGGCAGGCTCATGGCTGCTGGCTATGACTGTGAGGTCACAGCAGCCTCAGTGCCTCATCGTTTAGTGTCCAGCGTCCCCTGCTGGATCTGCTTGTGAGGTCACAGCAGACTCAGTGCCTCCTAGGTTAGTGTCCAGCGCCCCCTGCTGGCTCTGCTTCTGAGGTCACAGCAGCCTCAGTGCCTCACAGGCCAGTATCAGGCTCATGGCTGCTGGCTGTGCTTGTGACGCCACAGCAGCCTCAGTGCCTCCTCTGCCAGTGCCATGCTCATGGCTGCTGGCTGTGCTTGTGAGGTCACAGCAGCCTCAGTGCCTCCTCTGCCAGGGGCAGGCTCATGGCTGCTGGCTGTGCTTGTGAGGTCACAGCAGCCTCAGTGCCTCATCGTTTAGTGTCCAGCTTCCCCTGCTGGCTCTGCTTGTGAGGTCACAGCAGCCTCAGTGCCTCCTAGGTTAGTGTCCAGCGTCCCGTGCTGGCTCTGCTTGTGAGGTCACAGCAGACTCAGTGCCTCATAGGTTAGTGTCCAGCGCCCCCTGCTGGCTATGCTTGTGAGGTCACAGCAGCCTCAGTGCCTCATAGTTTAGTGTCCAGCGTCCCCTGCTGGCTGTGCTTGTGAGGTCACAGCAGACTCAATGCCTCATAGGTAAGTGTCCAGCGCCCCCTGCTGGCTGTGCTTGTGAGGTCACAGTAGCCTCAGTGCCTCCCAGGCCAATATCAGGCTCCTGGCTGCTGGCTGTGCTTGTGAGGTCACAGCAGCCACAGTGCCTCTGAGGCCAGTGGCAGGCTCATGGCTGCTGGCTATGACTGTGAGGTCACAGCAGCCTCAGTGCCTCATCGTTTAGTGTCCAGCGTCCCCTGCTGGATCTGCTTGTGAGGTCACAGCAGACTCAGTGCCTCCTAGGTTAGTGTCCAGCGCCCCCTGCTGGCTCTGCTTCTGAGGTCACAGCAGCCTCAGTGCCTCACAGGCCAGTATCAGGCTCATGGCTGCTGGCTGTGCTTGTGAGGTCACAGCAGCCTCAGTGCCTCCTCTGCCAGTGCCATGCTCATGGCTGCTGGCTGTGCTTGTGAGGTCACAGCAGCCTCAGTGCCTCCTAGGCCTGTATCAGGCTCATGGCTGCTGGCTGGGCTTGTCAGGTCACAGCAGCCTCAGTGCCTCCTCTGCCAGTGGCAGGCTCATGGCTTCTGGCTGTGATTGTGAGGTCACAGCAATCTCAGTGCCTCATAGGTTAGTGTCCATCGCCCCCTGCTGGCTATGCTTGTGAGGTCACAGCAGACTCAGTGCCTCCCAGACTAGTATCAGGCTCATGGTTGCTGGCTGTGCTTCTGAGGTCACAGCAGACTCAGTGCCTCCTAGGTTAGTGTCCATCGCCCCCTACTGACTGTGATTGTGAGGTCACAGCAGACTCAGTGCCTGATAGGTAATCTCCAGTGCCCCCTGCTGGCTATGCTTGTGAGGTCACAGCAGCCTCAGTGCCTCTGAGGCCAGTGGCAGTCTCATGGCTGCTGGCTGTGATTGTGAGGTCACAGCAGCCTCAGTGCCTCAGAGGTTAGTGTCCAGCACCCGCTGCTGGCCGTGCTTCGGAAGTCACAGCAGCCTCAGTGCCTCCTCTGCCAGTGTCAGGGTCTTGCCTGCTGGCTGTGCTTGTGAGGTCACAGCCGACTCTGTGCCTCAAAAGTTAGTGTGCAGCGCCCCCTGATGGCTGTGCTTGTGAGGTCACAGCAGCCTCAGTGTCTTCTAGGCCAGTGTCATGCTCATGGCTGCTGGCTGTGCTTCTGAGGTCACAGAAGCCTGAATGCCTCTGAGGCCAGTGGCAGGCTCATGGCTGCTGGCTGTGATTGTGAGGTCACAGCAGCCTCAGTGCCTCATCGTTTAGTGTCCAGCTTCCCCTGCTGGCTCTGCTTGTGAGGTCACAGCAGACTCAATGCCTCATAGGTAAGTATCCAGCGCCCCCTGCTGGCTGTGCTTGTGAGGTCACAGTAGCCTCAGTGCCTCCCAGGCCAATATCAGGCTCCTGGCTGCTGGCTGTGCTTGTGAGGTCACAGCAGCCACAGTGCCTCTGAGGCCAGTGTCAGTCTCATGGCTGCTGGCTGTGATTGTGAGGTCACAGCAGCCTCAGTGCCTCAGAGGTTAGTGTCCAGCACCCGCTGCTGGCCGTGCTTCGGAAGTCACAGCAGCCTCAGTGCCTCCTCTGCCAGTGTCAGGGTCATGCCTGCTGGCTGTGCTTGTGAGGTCACAGCCGACTCTGTGCCTCAAAAGTTAGTGTGCAGCGCCCCCTGATGGCTGTGCTTGTGAGGTCACAGCAGCCTCAGTGTCTTCTAGGCCAGTGTCAGGGTCATGGCTGCTGGCTGTGCTTCTGAGGTCACAGAAGCCTGAATGCCTCCTAGGCCAGTGGCAGGCTCATGGCTGCTGGCTGTGATTGTGAGGTCACAGCAGCCTCAGTGCCTCATCGTTTAGTGTCCAGCTTCCCCTGCTGGCTCTGCTTGTGAGGTCACAGCAGCCTCAGTGCCTCATAGTTTAGTGTCCAGCGTCCCCTGCTGGCTGTGCTTGTGAGGTCACAGCAGACTCAATGCCTCATAGGTAAGTGTCCAGCGCCCCCTGCTGGCTGTGCTTGTGAGGTCACAGTAGCCTCAGTGCCTCCCAGGCCAATATCAGGCTCCTGCCTGCTGGCTGTGCTTGTGAGGTCACAGCAGCCACAGTGCCTCTGAGGCCAGTGGCAGGCTCATGGCTGCTGGCTATGACTGTGAGGTCACAGCAGCCTCAGTGCCTCATCGTTTAGTGTCCAGCGTCCCCTGCTGGATCTGCTTGTGAGGTCACAGCAGACTCAGTGTCTCCTAGGTTAGTGTCCAGCGCCCCCTGCTGGCTCTGCTTCTGAGGTCACAGCAGCCTCAGTGCCTCACAGGCCAGTATCAGGCTCATGGCTGCTGGCTGTGCTTGTGAGGTCACAGCAGCCTCAGTGCCTCCTCTGCCAGTGCCATGCTCATGGCTGCTGGCTGTGCTTGTGAGGTCACAGCAGCCTCAGTGCCTCCTAGGCCTGTATCAGGCTCATGGCTGCTGGCTGGGCTTGTGAGGTCACAGAAGCCTCAGTGCCTCCTCTGCCAGGGGCAGGCTCATGGCTTCTGGCTGTGATTGTGAGGTCACAGCAGTCTTAGTGCCTCATAGTTTAGTGTCCAGCGTCCCGTGCTGGCTCTGCTTGTGAGGTCACAGCAGACTCAGTGCCTCATAGGTTAGTGTCCAGCGCCCCCTGCTGGCTATGCTTGTGAGGTCACAGCAGACTCAGTGCCTCCCAGGCCAATATCAGGTTCCTGCCTGCTGGCTGTGCTTGTGACGTCACAGTAGCCTCAGTGCCTCTGAGGCCAGTATCAGTCTCATGGCTGCTGGCTGTGCTTCTGACGCCACAGCAGCCTCAGTGCCTCCTCTGCCAGTGCCATGCTCATGGCTGCTGGCTGTGCTTGTGAGGTCACAGCAGCCTCAGTGCCTCCTAGGCCTGTATCAGGCTCATGGCTGCTGGCTGGGCTTGTGATGTCACAGAAGCCTGTATGCCTCCTCTGCCAGTGGCAGGCTCATGGCTTCTGGCTGTGATTGTGAGGTCACAGCAGTCTCAGTGCCTCATAGGTTAGTGTCCCGCGCCCCCTGCTGGCTATGCTTGTGAGGTCACAGCAGACTCAGTGCCTCCCAGACTAGTATCATGCTCATGGCTGCTGGCTGTGCTTGTGAGGTCACAGCAGCCTGAATGCCTCCTAGACCAGTGTCAGGGTCATGGCTGCTGGCTGTGCTTCTGAGGTCACAGAAGCCTGAATGACTCCTAGGCCAGTGGCAGGCTCATGGCTGCTGGCTGTGATTGTGAGGTCACAGCAGCCTCAGTGCCTCAGAGGTTAGTGTCCAGTGTGCCCTGCTGGCTGTGCTTGTGAGGTCACAGCAGCCTCAGTGCCTCATCGCTTAGTGTCCAGCGTCCCCTGCTGGCTGTGCTTGTGAGGTCACAGCAGCCTCAGTGCCTCCCAGGCCAATATCAGGCTCCTGCCTGCTGGCTGTGCTTGTGACGTCACAGCAGCCTCAGTGCCTCCTCTGCCAGTGGCAGGCTCATGGCTGCTGGCTGTGCTTGTGAGGTCACAGAAGCCTGAATGACTCCTAGGCCAGTGGCAGGCTCATGGCTGCTGGCTGTGATTGTGAGGTCACAGCAGCCTCAGTGCCTCATCGCTTAGTGTCCAGCGTGCCCTGTTGGCTGTGCTTTTGAGGTCACAGCAGACTCAGTGCCTCATAGGTAAGTGTCCAGCGCCCCCTGCTGGCTGTGCTTGTGAGGTCACAGCAGCCTCAGTGCCTCACAGGCCAGTATCAGGCTCATGGCTGCTGGCTGTGCTTGTGACGCCACAGCAGCCTCAGTGCCTCCTCTGCCAGTGCCATGCTCATGGCTGCTGGCTGTGCTTGTGAGGTCACAGCAGCCTCAGTGCCTCCTAGGCCTGTATCAGGCTCATGGCTGCTGGCTGGGCTTGTGAGGTCACAGAAGCCTCAGTGCCTCCTCTGCCAGGGGCAGGCTCATGGCTGCTGGCTGTGATTGTGAGGTCACAGCAGCCTCAGTGCCTCATAGTTTAGTGTCCAGCGTCCCGTGCTGGCTCTGCTTGTGAGGTCACAGCAGACTCAGTGCCTCATAGGTTAGTGTCCAGCGCCCCCTGCTGGCTATGCTTGTGAGGTCACAGCAGACTCAGTGCCTCCCAGGCCAATATCAGGCTCCTGCCTGCTGGCTGTGCTTGTGACGTCACAGTAGCCTCAGTGCCTCTGAGGCCAGTGGCAGTCTCATGGCTGCTGGCTGTGCTTGTGAGGTCACAGAAGCCTGAATGACTCCTAGGCCAGTGGCAGTCTCATGGCTGCTGGCTGTGCTTGTGAGGTCACAGCAGCCTCAGTGCCTCATCGCTTAGTGTCCAGCGTCCCGTGCTGGCTCTGCTTGTGAGGTCACAGCAGACTCAGTGCCTCATAGTTTAGTGTCCAGCGTCCCCTGCTGGCTGTGCTTGTGAGGTCACAGCAGCCTCAGTTCCTCCTCTGCCAGTGGCAGGCTCATGGCTTCTGGCTGTGATTGTGAGGTCACAGCAGTCTCAGTGCCTCATAGGTTAGTGTCCAGCGCCCCCTGCTGGCTATGCTTGTGAGGTCACAGCAGACTCAGTGCCTCCCAGACTAGTATCATGCTCATGGCTGCTGGCTGTGCTTCTGAGGTCACAGAAGCCTGAATGACTCCTAGGCCAGTGGCAGGCTCATGGCTGCTGGCTGTGATTGTGAGGTCACAGCAGCCTCAGTGCCTCATAGTTAAGTGTCCAGCGTCCCCTGCTGGATCTGCTTGTGAGGTCACAGCAGACTCAGTGCCTCCTAGGTTAGTGTCCAGCGTCCCCTGCTGGCTCTGCTTGTGAGGTCACAGCAGCCTCAGTGCCTCACAGGCCAGTATCAGGCGCATGGCTGCTGGCTGTGATTGTGAAACACAGCAGCCTCAGTGCCTCCTCTGCCAGTGCCATGCTCATGGCTGCTGGCTGGGTTTGTGAGGTCACAGAAGCCTCAGTGCCTCCTCTGCCAGGGGCAGGCTCATGGCTTCTGGCTGTGATTGTGAGGTCACAGCAGTCTCAGTGCCTCATAGTTTAGTGTCCAGCGTCCCGTGCTGGCTCTGCTTGTGAGGTCACAGCAGCCTCAGTGCCTCATAGGTTAGTGTCCAGCGCCCCCTGCTGACTATACTTGTGAGGTCACAGCAGCCTCAGTGCCTCCCAGGCCAATATCAGGCTCCTGCCTGCTGGCTGTGCTTGTGACGTCACAGTAGCCTCAGTGCCTCTGAGGCCAGTGTCAGTCTCATGGCTGCTGGCTGTGCTTCTGACGCCACAGCAGCCTCAGTGCCTCCTCTGCCAGTGCCATGCTCATGGCTGCTGGCTGTGCTTGTGAGGTCACAGCAGCCTCAGTGCCTCATCGTTTAGTGTCCAGCTTCCCCTGCTGGCTCTGCTTGTGAGGTCACAGCAGCCTCAGTGCCTCAGAGGTTAGTGTCCAGCGTCCCCTGCTGGCTGTGCTTGTGAGGTCACAGCAGACTCAATGCCTCATAGGTAAGTGTCCAGCGCCCCCTGCTGGCTGTGCTTGTGAGGTCACAGTAGCCTCAGTGCCTCCCAGGCCAATATCAGGCTCCTGGCTGCTGGCTGTGCTTGTGAGGTCACAGCAGCCACAGTGCCTCTGAGGCCAGTGGCAGGCTCATGGCTGCTGGCTATGACTGTGAGGTCACAGCAGCCTCAGTGCCTCCTAGGTTAGTGTCCAGCGCCCCCTGCTGGATCTGCTTGTGAGGTCACAGCAGACTCAGTGCCTCCTAGGTTAGTGTCCAGCGCCCCCTGCTGGCTCTGCTTCTGAGGTCACAGCAGCCTCAGTGCCTCACAGGCCAGTATCAGGCTCATGGCTGCTGGCTGTGCTTGTGACGCCACAGCAGCCTCAGTGCCTCCTCTGCCAGTGCCATGCTCATGGCTGCTGGCTGTGCTTGTGAGGTCACAGCAGCCTCAGTGCCTCCTAGGCCTGTATCAGGCTCATGGCTGCTGGCTGGGCTTGTGAGGTCACAGAAGCCTCAGTGCCTCCTCTGCCAGGGGCAGGCTCATGGCTGCTGGCTGTGATTGTGAGGTCACAGCAGCCTCAGTGCCTCATAGTTTAGTGTCCAGCGTCCCGTGCTGGCTCTGCTTGTGAGGTCACAGCAGACTCAGTGCCTCATAGGTTAGTGTCCAGCGCCCCCTGCTGGCTATGCTTGTGAGGTCACAGCAGACTCAGTGCCTCCCAGGCCAATATCAGGCTCCTGCCTGCTGGCTGTGCTTGTGACGTCACAGTAGCCTCAGTGCCTCTGAGGCCAGTGGCAGTCTCATGGCTGCTGGCTGTGCTTGTGAGGTCACAGAAGCCTGAATGACTCCTAGGCCAGTGGCAGTCTCATGGCTGCTGGCTGTGCTTGTGAGGTCACAGCAGCCTCAGTGCCTCATCGCTTAGTGTCCAGCGTCCCGTGCTGGCTCTGCTTGTGAGGTCACAGCAGACTCAGTGCCTCATAGTTTAGTGTCCAGCGTCCCCTGCTGGCTGTGCTTGTGAGGTCACAGCAGCCTCAGTTCCTCCTCTGCCAGTGGCAGGCTCATGGCTTCTGGCTGTGATTGTGAGGTCACAGCAGTCTCAGTGCCTCATAGGTTAGTGTCCAGCGCCCCCTGCTGGCTATGCTTGTGAGGTCACAGCAGACTCAGTGCCTCCCAGACTAGTATCATGCTCATGGCTGCTGGCTGTGCTTCTGAGGTCACAGAAGCCTGAATGACTCCTAGGCCAGTGGCAGGCTCATGGCTGCTGGCTGTGATTGTGAGGTCACAGCAGCCTCAGTGCCTCATAGTTAAGTGTCCAGCGTCCCCTGCTGGATCTGCTTGTGAGGTCACAGCAGACTCAGTGCCTCCTAGGTTAGTGTCCAGCGTCCCCTGCTGGCTCTGCTTGTGAGGTCACAGCAGCCTCAGTGCCTCACAGGCCAGTATCAGGCGCATGGCTGCTGGCTGTGATTGTGAAACACAGCAGCCTCAGTGCCTCCTCTGCCAGTGCCATGCTCATGGCTGCTGGCTGGGTTTGTGAGGTCACAGAAGCCTCAGTGCCTCCTCTGCCAGGGGCAGGCTCATGGCTTCTGGCTGTGATTGTGAGGTCACAGCAGTCTCAGTGCCTCATAGTTTAGTGTCCAGCGTCCCGTGCTGGCTCTGCTTGTGAGGTCACAGCAGCCTCAGTGCCTCATAGGTTAGTGTCCAGCGCCCCCTGCTGGCTATACTTGTGAGGTCACAGCAGCCTCAGTGCCTCCCAGGCCAATATCAGGCTCCTGCCTGCTGGCTGTGCTTGTGACGTCACAGTAGCCTCAGTGCCTCTGAGGCCAGTGTCAGTCTCATGGCTGCTGGCTGTGCTTCTGACGCCACAGCAGCCTCAGTGCCTCCTCTGCCAGTGCCATGCTCATGGCTGCTGGCTGTGCTTGTGAGGTCACAGCAGCCTCAGTGCCTCATCGTTTAGTGTCCAGCTTCCCCTGCTGGCTCTGCTTGTGAGGTCACAGCAGACTCAGTGCCTCATAGTTTAGTGTCCAGCGTCCCCTGCTGGCTGTGCTTGTGAGGTCACAGCAGACTCAATGCCTCATAGGTAAGTGTCCAGCGCCCCCTGCTGGCTGTGCTTGTGAGGTCACAGTAGCCTCAGTGCCTCCCAGGCCAATATCAGGCTCCTGGCTGCTGGCTGTGCTTGTGAGGTCACAGCAGCCACAGTGCCTCTGAGGCCAGTGGCAGGCTCATGGCTGCTGGCTATGACTGTGAGGTCACAGCAGCCTCAGTGCCTCCTAGGTTAGTGTCCAGCGCCCCCTGCTGGATCTGCTTGTGAGGTCACAGCAGACTCAGTGCCTCCTAGGTTAGTGTCCAGCGCCCCCTGCTGGCTCTGCTTCTGAGGTCACAGCAGCCTCAGTGCCTCACAGGCCAGTATCAGGCTCATGGCTGCTGGCTGTGCTTGTGACGCCACAGCAGCCTCAGTGCCTCCTCTGCCAGTGCCATGCTCATGGCTGCTGGCTGTGCTTGTGAGGTCACAGCAGCCTCAGTGCCTCCTAGGCCTGTATCAGGCTCATGGCTGCTGGCTGGGCTTGTCAGGTCACAGCAGCCTCAGTGCCTCCTCTGCCAGTGGCAGGCTCATGGCTTCTGGCTGTGATTGTGAGGTCACAGCAGTCTCAGTGCCTCATAGGTTAGTGTCCCGCGCCCCCTGCTGGCTATGCTTGTGAGGTCACAGCAGACTCAGTGCCTCCCAGACTAGTATCATGCTCATGGCTGCTGGCTGTGCTTGTGAGGTCACAGCAGCCTGAATGCCTCCTAGACCAGTGTCAGGGTCATGGCTGCTGGCTGTGCTTGTGAGGTCACAGAAGCCTGAATGACTCCTAGGCCAGTGGCAGTCTCATGGCTGCTGGCTGTGCTTGTGAGGTCACAGCAGCCTCAGTGCCTCATCGCTTAGTGTCCAGCGTCCCCTGCTGGCTGTGCTTGTGAGGTCACAGCAGCCTCAGTGCCTCACAGGCCAATATCAGGCTCCTGGCTGCTGGCTGTGCTTGTGACGTCACAGCAGCCTCAGTGCCTCTGAGGCCAGTGGCAGTCTCATGGCTGCTGGCTATGATTGTGAGGTCACAGCAGCCTCAGTGCCTCAGAGGTTAGTGTCCATCGCCCCCTGCTGGCTGTGCTTGTGAGGTCACAGCAGCCTCAGTGCCTCAGAGGTTAGTGTCCAGCACCCGCTGCTGGCCGTGCTTCGGAAGTCACAGCAGCCTCAGTGCCTCCTCTGCCAGTGGCAGGCTCATGCCTGCTGGCTGTGTTTGTGAGGTCACAGCCGACTCTGTGCCTCAAAAGTTAGTGTGCAGCGCCCCCTGATGGCTGTGCTTGTGCGGTCACAGCAGCCTCAGTGTCTTCTAGGCCAGTGTCAGGGTCATGGCTGCTGGCTGTGCTTCTGAGGTCACAGAAGCCTGAATGCCTCCTAGGCCAGTGGCAGGCTCATGGCTGCTGGCTGTGATTGTGAGGTCACAGCAGCCTCAGTGCCTCATCGTTTAGTGTCCAGCTTCCCCTGCTGGCTCTGCTTGTGAGGTCACAGAAGCCTCAGTGCCTCCTCTGCCAGGGGCAGGCTCATGGCTTCTGGCTGTGATTGTGAGGTCACAGCAGTCTCAGTGCCTCATAGTTTAGTGTCCAGCGTCCCGTGCTGGCTCTGCTTGTGAGGTCACAGCAGACTCAGTGCCTCATAGGTTAGTGTCCAGCGCCCCCTGCTGGCTATGCTTGTGAGGTCACAGCAGACTCAGTGCCTCCCAGGCCAATATCAGGCTCCTGCCTGCTGGCTGTGCTTGTGACGTCACAGTAGCCTCAGTGCCTCTGAGGCCAGTGGCAGTCTCATGGCTGCTGGCTGTGCTTCTGAGGTCACAGAAGCCTCAGTGCTTCCTAGGCCAGTGGCAGGCTCATGGCTGCTGGCTGTGCTTCTGACGCCACAGCAGCCTCAGTGCCTCATAGGTTAGTGTCCAGCGTCCCCTGCTCGATCTGCTTGTGAGGTCACAGCAGACTCAGTGCCTCACAGGCCAGTATCAGACTCATGGCTGCTCGCTGTGCCTGTGACGTCACAGCAGCCTCCTCTGCCAGTGCCATGCTCATGGCTGCTGGCTGTGATTGTGAGGTCACAGCAGCCTCAGTGCCTCCTAGGCCAGTATCAGTCTCATGGCTGCTGGCTGTGCTTGTGACGCCACAGCAGCCTCAGTGCCTCCTCTGCCAGTGCCATGCTCATGGCTGCTGGCTGTGCTTGTGAGGTCACAGCAGCCTCAGTGCCTCCTAGGCCTGTATCAGGCTCATGGCTGCTGGCTGGGCTTGTCAGGTCACAGCAGCCTCAGTGCCTCCTCTGCCAGTGGCAGGCTCATGGCTTCTGGCTGTGATTGTGAGGTCACAGCAGTCTCAGTGCCTCATAGGTTAGTGTCCCGCGCCCCCTGCTGGCTATGCTTGTGAGGTCACAGCAGACTCAGTGCCTCCCAGACTAGTATCATGCTCATGGCTGCTGGCTGTGCTTGTGAGGTCACAGCAGCCTGAATGCCTCCTAGACCAGTGTCAGGGTCATGGCTGCTGGCTGTGCTTGTGAGGTCACAGAAGCCTGAATGACTCCTAGGCCAGTGGCAGTCTCATGGCTGCTGGCTGTGCTTGTGAGGTCACAGCAGCCTCAGTGCCTCATCGCTTAGTGTCCAGCGTCCCCTGCTGGCTGTGCTTGTGAGGTCACAGCAGCCTCAGTGCCTCACAGGCCAATATCAGGCTCCTGGCTGCTGGCTGTGCTTGTGACGTCACAGCAGCCTCAGTGCCTCCTCTGCCAGTGGCAGTCTCATGGCTGCTGGCTGTGCTTGTGAGGTCACAGCAGACTCAGTGCCTCCTAGGTTAGTGTCCATCGCCCCCTACTGGCTGTGCTCGAGAGGTCACAGCAGACTCAGTGCCTGATAGGTAATCTCCAGTGCCCCCTGCTGGCTATGCTTGTGAGGTCACAGCAGCCTCAGTGCCTCTGAGGCCAGTGGCAGTCTCATGGCTGCTGGCTGTGATTGTGAGGTCACAGCAGCCTCAGTGCCTCAGAGGTTAGTGTCCATCGCCCCCTGCTGGCTGTGCTTGTGAGGTCACAGCAGCCTCAGTGCCTCCTCTGCCAGTGTCAGGGTCATGCCTGCTGGCTGTGCTTGTGAGGTCACAGCCGACTCTGTGCCTCAAAAGTTAGTGTGCAGCGCCCCCTGATGGCTGTGCTTGTGAGGTCACAGCAGCCTCAGTGTCTTCTAGGCCAGTGTCAGGGTCATGGCTGCTGGCTGTGCTTCTGAGGTCACAGAAGCCTGAATGCCTCCTAGGCCAGTGGCAGGCTCATGGCTGCTGGCTGTGATTGTGAGGTCACAGCAGCCTCAGTGCCTCATAGTTTAGTGTCCAGCGTCCCCTGCTGGCTGTGCTTGTGAGGTCACAGCAGACTCAATGCCTCATAGGTAAGTGTCCAGCGCCCCCTGCTGGCTGTGCTTGTGAGGTCACAGTAGCCTCAGTGCCTCCCAGGCCAATATCAGGCTCCTGGCTGCTGGCTGTGCTTGTGAGGTCACAGCAGCCACAGTGCCTCTGAGGCCAGTGTCAGTCTCATGGCTGCTGGCTGTGATTGTGAGGTCACAGCAGCCTCAGTGCCTCAGAGGTTAGTGTCCAGCACCCCCTGCTGGCTATGCTTGTGAGGTCACAGCAGCCTCAGTGCCTCCTCTGCCAGTGTCAGGGTCATGCCTGCTGGCTGTGCTTGTGAGGTCACAGCCGACTCTGTGCCTCAAAAGTTAGTGTGCAGCGCCCCCTGATGGCTGTGCTTGTGAGGTCACAGCAGCCTCAGTGTCTTCTAGGCCAGTGTCAGGGTCATGGCTGCTGGCTGTGCTTCTGAGGTCACAGAAGCCTGAATGCCTCCTAGGCCAGTGGCAGGCTCATGGCTGCTGGCTGTGATTGTGAGGTCACAGCAGCCTCAGTGCCTCATCGTTTAGTGTCCAGCTTCCCCTGCTGGCTCTGCTTGTGAGGTCACAGCAGCCTCAGTGCCTCATAGTTTAGTGTCCAGCGTCCCCTGCTGGCTGTGCTTGTGAGGTCACAGCAGACTCAATGCCTCATAGGTAAGTGTCCAGCGCCCCCTGCTGGCTGTGCTTGTGAGGTCACAGTAGCCTCAGTGCCTCCCAGGCCAATATCAGGCTCATGGCTGCTGGCTGTGCTTGTGAGGTCACAGCAGCCACAGTGCCTCTGAGGCCAGTGGCAGGCTCATGGCTGCTGGCTATGACTGTGAGGTCACAGCAGCCTCAGTGCCTCATCGTTTAGTGTCCAGCGTCCCCTGCTGGATCTGCTTGTGAGGTCACAGCAGACTCAGTGCCTCCTAGGTTAGTGTCCAGCGCCCCCTGCTGGCTCTGCTTCTGAGGTCACAGCAGCCTCAGTGCCTCACAGGCCAGTATCAGGCTCATGGCTGCTGGCTGTGCTTGTGAGGTCACAGCAGCCTCAGTGCCTCCTCTGCCAGTGCCATGCTCATGGCTGCTGGCTGTGCTTGTGAGGTCACAGCAGCCTCAATGCCTCCTAGGCCTGTATCAGGCTCATGGCTGCTGGCTGGGCTTGTCAGGTCACAGCAGCCTCAGTGCCTCCTCTGCCAGTGGCAGGCTCATGGCTTCTGGCTGTGATTGTGAGGTCACAGCAGTCTCAGTGCCTCATAGGTTAGTGTCCATCGCCCCCTGCTGGCTATGCTTGTGAGGTCACAGCAGACTCAGTGCCTCATAGGTTAGTGTCCAGCGCCCCCTGCTGGCTATGCTTGTGAGGTCACAGCAGACTCAGTGCCTCCCAGGCCAATATCAGGTTCCTGCCTGCTGGCTGTGCTTGTGACGTCACAGTAGCCTCAGTGCCTCTGAGGCCAGTATCAGTCTCATGGCTGCTGGCTGTGCTTCTGAAACCACAGCAGCCTCAGTGCCTCCTCTGCCAGTGCCATGCTCATGGCTGCTGGCTGTGCTTGTGAGGTCACAGCAGCCTCAGTGCCTCCTCTGCCAGTGGCAGGCTCATGCCTGCTGGCTGTGTTTGTGAGGTCACAGCCGACTCTGTGCCTCAAAAGTTAGTGTGCAGCGCCCCCTGATGGCTGTGCTTGTGCGGTCACAGCAGCCTCAGTGTCTTCTAGGCCAGTGTCAGGGTCATGGCTGCTGGCTGTGCTTCTGAGGTCACAGAAGCCTGAATGCCTCCTAGGCCAGTGGCAGGCTCATGGCTGCTGGCTGTGATTGTGAGGTCACAGCAGCCTCAGTGCCTCATCGTTTAGTGTCCAGCTTCCCCTGCTGGCTCTGCTTGTGAGGTCACAGCAGCCTCAGTGCCTCATAGTTTAGTGTCCAGCGTCCCCTGCTGGCTGTGCTTGTGAGGTCACAGCAGACTCAATGCCTCATAGGTAAGTGTCCAGCGCCCCCTGCTGGCTGTGCTTGTGAGGTCACAGTAGCCTCAGTGCCTCCCAGGCCAATATCAGGCTCCTGGCTGCTGGCTGTGCTTGTGAGGTCACAGCAGACTCAGTGCCTGATAGGTAATCTCCAGTGCCCCCTGCTGGCTCTGCTTCTGAGGTCACAGCAGCCTCAGTGCCTCACAGGCCAGTATCAGGCTCATGGCTGCTGGCTGTGCTTGTGACGCCACAGCAGCCTCAGTGCCTCCTCTGCCAGTGCCATGCTCATGGCTGCTGGCTGTGCTTGTGAGGTCACAGCAGCCTCAGTGCCTCCTAGGCCTGTATCAGGCTCATGGCTGCTGGCTGGGCTTGTCAGGTCACAGCAGCCTCAGTGCCTCCTCTGCCAGTGGCAGGCTCATGGCTTCTGGCTGTGATTGTGAGGTCACAGCAGTCTCAGTGCCTCATAGGTTAGTGTCCATCGCCCCCTGCTGGCTATGCTTGTGAGGTCACAGCAGACTCAAGGCCTCTCAGGCTAGTATCATGCTCATGGCTGCTGGCTGTGCTTGTGAGGTCACAGCAGTCTGAGTGCCTCCTAGACCAGTGTCAGGGTCATGGCTGCTGGCTGTGCTTGTGAGGTCGCAGAAGCCTGAATGCCTCTGAGGCCAGTGGCAGGCTCATGGCTGCTGGCTGTGATTGTGAGGTCACAGCAGCCTCAGTGCCTCATAGTTTAGTGTCCAGTGTGCCCTGCTGGTTGTGCTTGTGAGGTCACAGCAGCCTCAGTGCCTCATCGCTTAGTGTCCAGCGTCCCCTGCTGGCTGTGCTTGTGAGGTCACAGCAGCCTCAGTGCCTCCCAGGCCAATATCAGGCTCCTGGCTGCTGGCTGTGCTTGTGACGTCACAGCAGCCTCAGTGCCTCTGAGGCCAGTGGCAGTCTCATGGCTGCTGGCTATGATTGTGAGGTCACAGCAGCCTCAGTGCCTCAGAGGTTAGTGTCCATCGCCCCCTGCTGGCTGTGCTTGTGAGGTCACAGCAGCCTCAGTGCCTCAGAGGTTAGTGTCCAGCACCCGCTGCTGGCCGTGCTTCGGAACTCACAGCAGCCTCAGTGCCTCCTCTGCCAGTGGCAGGCTCATGCCTGCTGGCTGTGTTTGTGAGGTCACAGCCGACTCTGTGCCTCAAAAGTTAGTGTGCAGCGCCCCCTGATGGCTGTGCTTGTGCGGTCACAGCAGCCTCAGTGTCTTCTAGGCCAGTGTCAGGGTCATGGCTGCTGGCTGTGCTTCTGAGGTCACAGAAGCCTGAATGCCTCCTAGGCCAGTGGCAGGCTCATGGCTGCTGGCTGTGATTGTGAGGTCACAGCAGCCTCAGTGCCTCATCGTTTAGTGTCCAGCTTCCCCTGCTGGCTCTGCTTGTGAGGTCACAGAAGCCTCAGTGCCTCCTCTGCCAGGGGCAGGCTCATGGCTTCTGGCTGTGATTGTGAGGTCACAGCAGTCTCAGTGCCTCATAGTTTAGTGTCCAGCGTCCCGTGCTGGCTCTGCTTGTGAGGTCACAGCAGACTCAGTGCCTCATAGGTTAGTGTCCAGCGCCCCCTGCTGGCTATGCTTGTGAGGTCACAGCAGACTCAGTGCCTCCCAGGCCAATATCAGGCTCCTGCCTGCTGGCTGTGCTTGTGACGTCACAGTAGCCTCAGTGCCTCTGAGGCCAGTGGCAGTCTCATGGCTGCTGGCTGTGCTTCTGAGGTCACAGAAGCCTCAGTGCTTCCTAGGCCAGTGGCAGGCTCATGGCTGCTGGCTGTGCTTGTGAGGTCACAGCAGACTCAGTGCCTCACAGGCCAGTATCAGACTCATGGCTGCTCGCTGTGCCTGTGACGTCACAGCAGCCTCCTCTGCCAGTGCCATGCTCATGGCTGCTGGCTGTGCTTGTGAGGTCACAGCAGCCTCAGTGCCTCCTAGGCCAGTATCAGTCTCATGGCTGCTGGCTGTGCTTGTGACGCCACAGCAGCCTCAGTGCCTCCTCTGCCAGTGCCATGCTCATGGCTGCTGGCTGTGCTTGTGAGGTCACAGCAGCCTCAGTGCCTCCTAGGCCTGTATCAGGCTCATGGCTGCTGGCTGGGCTTGTCAGGTCACAGCAGCCTCAGTGCCTCCTCTGCCAGTGCCATGCTCATGGCTGCTGGCTGTGCTTGTGAGGTCACAGCAGCCTCAGTGCCTCCCAGGCCTGTATCAGGCTCATGGCTGCTGGCTGGGCTTGTCAGGTCACAGCAGCCTCAGTGCCTCCTCTGCCAGTGGCAGGCTCATGGCTTCTGGCTGTGATTGTGAGGTCACAGCAGTCTCAGTGCCTCATAGGTTAGTGTCCATCGCCCCCTGCTGGCTATGCTTGTGAGGTCACAGCAGACTCAGTGCCTCCCAGACTAGTATCATGCTCATGGCTGCTGGCTGTGCTTCTGAGGTCACAGAAGCCTGAATGACTCCTAGGCCAGTGGCAGGCTCATGGCTGCTGGCTGTGATTGTGAGGTCACAGCAGCCTCAGTGCCTCAGAGGTTAGTGTCCAGCGTCCCCTGCTGGATCTGCTTGTGAGGTCACAGCAGACTCAGTGCCTCCTAGGTTAGTGTCCAGCGTCCCCTGCTGGCTCTGCTTGTGAGGTCACAGCAGCCTCAGTGCCTCACAGGCCAGTATCAGGCGCATGGCTGCTGGCTGTGATTGTGAAACACAGCAGCCTCAGTGCCTCCTCTGCCAGTGCCATGCTCATGGCTGCTGGCTGGGTTTGTGAGGTCACAGAAGCCTCAGTGCCTCCTCTGCCAGGGGCAGGCTCATGGCTTCTGGCTGTGATTGTGAGGTCACAGCAGTCTCAGTGCCTCATAGTTTAGTGTCCAGCGTCCCGTGCTGGCTCTGCTTGTGAGGTCACAGCAGACTCAGTGCCTCATAGGTTAGTGTCCAGCGCCCCCTGCTGGCTATACTTGTGAGGTCACAGCAGCCTCAGTGCCTCCCAGGCCAATATCAGGCTCCTGCCTGCTGGCTGTGCTTGTGACGTCACAGTAGCCTCAGTGCCTCTGAGGCCAGTGTCAGTCTCATGGCTGCTGGCTGTGCTTCTGACGCCACAGCAGCCTCAGTGCCTCCTCTGCCAGTGCCATGCTCATGGCTGCTGGCTGTGCTTGTGAGGTCACAGCAGCCTCAGTGCCTCATCGTTTAGTGTCCAGCTTCCCCTGCTGGCTCTGCTTGTGAGGTCACAGCAGCCTCAGTGCCTCATAGTTTAGTGTCCAGCGTCCCCTGCTGGCTGTGCTTGTGAGGTCACAGCAGACTCAATGCCTCATAGGTAAGTGTCCAGCGCCCCCTGCTGGCTGTGCTTGTGAGGTCACAGTAGCCTCAGTGCCTCCCAGGCCAATATCAGGCTCCTGGCTGCTGGCTGTGCTTGTGAGGTCACAGCAGCCACAGTGCCTCTGAGGCCAGTGGCAGGCTCATGGCTGCTGGCTATGACTGTGAGGTCACAGCAGCCTCAGTGCCTCCTAGGTTAGTGTCCAGCGCCCCCTGCTGGATCTGCTTGTGAGGTCACAGCAGACTCAGTGCCTCCTAGGTTAGTGTCCAGCGCCCCCTGCTGGCTCTGCTTCTGAGGTCACAGCAGCCTCAGTGCCTCACAGGCCAGTATCAGGCTCATGGCTGCTGGCTGTGCTTGTGACGCCACAGCAGCCTCAGTGCCTCCTCTGCCAGTGCCATGCTCATGGCTGCTGGCTGTGCTTGTGAGGTCACAGCAGCCTCAGTGCCTCCTAGGCCTGTATCAGGCTCATGGCTGCTGGCTGGGCTTGTGAGGTCACAGCAGCCTCAGTGCCTCCTCTGCCAGTGGCAGGCTCATGGCTTCTGGCTGTGATTGTGAGGTCACAGCAGTCTCAGTGCCTCATAGGTTAGTGTCCATCGCCCCCTGCTGGCTATGCTTGTGAGGTCACAGCAGACTCAAGGCCTCTCAGGCTAGTGGCAGGCTCATGGCTGCTGGCTGTGCTTGTGAGGTCACAGCAGTCTGAGTGCCTCCTAGACCAGTGTCAGGGTCATGGCTGCTGGCTGTGCTTGTGAGGTCACAGAAGCCTGAATGCCTCTGAGGCCAGTGGCAGGCTCATGGCTGCTGGCTGTGATTGTGAGGTCACAGCAGCCTCAGTGCCTCATAGTTTAGTGTCCAGTGTGCCCTGCTGGTTGTGCTTGTGAGGTCACAGCAGCCTCAGTGCCTCATCGCTTAGTGTCCAGCGTCCCCTGCTGGCTGTGCTTGTGAGGTCACAGCAGCCTCAGTGCCTCCCAGGCCAATATCAGGCTCCTGGCTGCTGGCTGTGCTTGTGACGTCACAGCAGCCTCAGTGCCTCTGAGGCCAGTGGCAGTCTCATGGCTGCTGGCTATGATTGTGAGGTCACAGCAGCCTCAGTGCCTCAGAGGTTAGTGTCCATCGCCCCCTGCTGGCTGTGCTTGTGAGGTCACAGCAGCCTCAGTGCCTCAGAGGTTAGTGTCCAGCACCCGCTGCTGGCCGTGCTTCGGAAGTCACAGCAGCCTCAGTGCCTCCTCTGCCAGTGGCAGGCTCATGCCTGCTGGCTGTGTTTGTGAGGTCACAGCCGACTCTGTGCCTCAAAAGTTAGTGTGCAGCGCCCCCTGATGGCTGTGCTTGTGCGGTCACAGCAGCCTCAGTGTCTTCTAGGCCAGTGTCAGGGTCATGGCTGCTGGCTGTGCTTCTGAGGTCACAGAAGCCTGAATGCCTCCTAGGCCAGTGGCAGGCTCATGGCTGCTGGCTGTGATTGTGAGGTCACAGCAGCCTCAGTGCCTCATCGTTTAGTGTCCAGCTTCCCCTGCTGGCTCTGCTTGTGAGGTCACAGAAGCCTCAGTGCCTCCTCTGCCAGGGGCAGGCTCATGGCTTCTGGCTGTGATTGTGAGGTCACAGCAGTCTCAGTGCCTCATAGTTTAGTGTCCAGCGTCCCGTGCTGGCTCTGCTTGTGAGGTCACAGCAGACTCAGTGCCTCATAGGTTAGTGTCCAGCGCCCCCTGCTGGCTATGCTTGTGAGGTCACAGCAGACTCAGTGCCTCCCAGGCCAATATCAGGCTCCTGCCTGCTGGCTGTGCTTGTGACGTCACAGTAGCCTCAGTGCCTCTGAGGCCAGTGGCAGTCTCATGGCTGCTGGCTGTGCTTCTGAGGTCACAGAAGCCTCAGTGCTTCCTAGGCCAGTGGCAGGCTCATGGCTGCTGGCTGTGCTTGTGAGGTCACAGCAGACTCAGTGCCTCATAGGTTAGTGTCCAGCGTCCCCTGCTCGATCTGCTTGTGAGGTCACAGCAGACTCAGTGCCTCACAGGCCAGTATCAGACTCATGGCTGCTCGCTGTGCCTGTGACGTCACAGCAGCCTCCTCTGCCAGTGCCATGCTCATGGCTACTGGCTGTGATTGTGAGGTCACAGCAGCCTCAGTGCCTCCTAGGCCAGTATCAGTCTCATGGCTGCTGGCTGTGCTTGTGACGCCACAGCAGCCTCAGTGCCTCCTCTGCCAGTGCCATGCTCATGGCTGCTGGCTGTGCTTGTGAGGTCACAGCAGCCTCAGTGCCTCCTAGGCCTGTATCAGGCTCATGGCTGCTGGCTGGGCTTGTCAGGTCACAGCAGCCTCAGTGCCTCCTCTGCCAGTGGCAGGCTCATGGCTTCTGGCTGTGATTGTGAGGTCACAGCAGTCTCAGTGCCTCATAGGTTAGTGTCCCGCGCCCCCTGCTGGCTATGCTTGTGAGGTCACAGCAGACTCAGTGCCTCCCAGACTAGTATCATGCTCATGGCTGCTGGCTGTGCTTGTGAGGTCACAGCAGCCTGAATGCCTCCTAGACCAGTGTCAGGGTCATGGCTGCTGGCTGTGCTTGTGAGGTCACAGAAGCCTGAATGACTCCTAGGCCAGTGGCAGTCTCATGGCTGCTGGCTGTGCTTGTGAGGTCACAGCAGCCTCAGTGCCTCATCGCTTAGTGTCCAGCGTCCCCTGCTGGCTGTGCTTGTGAGGTCACAGCAGCCTCAGTGCCTCACAGGCCAATATCAGGCTCCTGGCTGCTGGCTGTGCTTGTGACGTCACAGCAGCCTCAGTGCCTCCTCTGCCAGTGGCAGTCTCATGGCTGCTGGCTGTGCTTGTGAGGTCACAGCAGACTCAGTGCCTCCTAGGTTAGTGTCCATCGCCCCCTACTGGCTGTGCTCGAGAGGTCACAGCAGACTCAGTGCCTGATAGGTAATCTCCAGTGCCCCCTGCTGGCTATGCTTGTGAGGTCACAGCAGCCTCAGTGCCTCTGAGGCCAGTGGCAGTCTCATGGCTGCTGGCTGTGATTGTGAGGTCACAGCAGCCTCAGTGCCTCAGAGGTTAGTGTCCATCGCCCCCTGCTGGCTGTGCTTGTGAGGTCACAGCAGCCTCAGTGCCTCCTCTGCCAGTGTCAGGGTCATGCCTGCTGGCTGTGCTTGTGAGGTCACAGCCGACTCTGTGCCTCAAAAGTTAGTGTGCAGCGCCCCCTGATGGCTGTGCTTGTGAGGTCACAGCAGCCTCAGTGTCTTCTAGGCCAGTGTCAGGGTCATGGCTGCTGGCTGTGCTTCTGAGGTCACAGAAGCCTGAATGCCTCCTAGGCCAGTGGCAGGCTCATGGCTGCTGGCTGTGATTGTGAGGTCACAGCAGCCTCAGTGCCTCCTCTGCCAGTGCCATGCTCATGGCTGCTGGCTGTGCTTGTGAGGTCACAGCAGCCTCAGTGCCTCCTAGGCCTGTATCAGGCTCATGGCTGCTGGCTGGGCTTGTGAGGTCACAGAAGCCTCAGTGCCTCCTCTGCCAGGGGCAGGCTCATGGCTTCTGGCTGTGATTGTGAGGTCACAGCAGTCTTAGTGCCTCATAGTTTAGTGTCCAGCGTCCCGTGCTGGCTCTGCTTGTGAGGTCACAGCAGACTCAGTGCCTCATAGGTTAGTGTCCAGCGCCCCCTGCTGGCTATGCTTGTGAGGTCACAGCAGACTCAGTGCCTCCCAGGCCAATATCAGGCTCCTGCCTGCTGGCTGTGCTTGTGACGTCACAGTAGCCTCAGTGCCTCTGAGGCCAGTGGCAGTCTCATGGCTGCTGGCTGTGCTTCTGAGGTCACAGAAGCCTCAGTGCTTCCTAGGCCAGTGCCATGCTCATGGCTGCTGGCTGTGATTGTGAGGTCACAGCAGCCTCAGTGCCTCCTAGGCCAGTATCAGTCTCATGGCTGCTGGCTGTGCTTCTGACGCCACAGCAGCCTCAGTGCCTCCTCTGCCAGTGCCATGCTCATGGCTGCTGGCTGTGCTTGTGAGGTCACAGCAGCCTCAGTGCCTCCTAGGCCTGTATCAGGCTCATGGCTGCTGGCTGGGCTTGTGATGTCACAGAAGCCTGTATGCCTCCTCTGCCAGTGGCAGGCTCATGGCTTCTGGCTGTGATTGTGAGGTCACAGCAGTCTCAGTGCCTCATAGGTTAGTGTCCAGCGCCCCCTGCTGGCTATGCTTGTGAGGTCACAGCAGACTCAGTGCCTCCCAGACTAGTATCATGCTCATGGCTGCTGGCTGTGCTTGTGAGGTCACAGCAGCCTGAATGCCTCCTAGACCAGTGTCAGGGTCATGGCTGCTGGCTGTGCTTGTGAGGTCACAGAAGCCTGAATGACTCCTAGGCCAGTGGCAGGCTCATGGCTGCTGGCTGTGCTTGTGAGGTCACAGCAGCCTCAGTGCCTCATAGTTTAGTGTCCAGTGTGCCCTGCTGGCTGTGCTTGTGAGGTCACAGCAGCCTCAGTGCCTCATCGCTTAGTGTCCAGCGTCCCCTGCTGGCTGTGCTTGTGAGGTCACAGCAGCCTCAGTGCCTCCCAGGCCAATATCAGGCTCCTGGCTGCTGGCTGTGCTTGTGACGTCACAGCAGCCTCAGTGCCTCTGAGGCCAGTGGCAGTCTCATGGCTGCTGGCTGTGCTTGTGAGGTCACAGCAGACTCAGTGCCTCCTAGGTTAGTGTCCATCGCCCCTTACTGGCTGTGCTCGAGAGGTCACAGCAGACTCAGTGCCTGATAGGTAATCTCCAGTGCCCCCTGCTGGCTATGCTTGTGAGGTCACAGCAGCCTCAGTGCCTCTGAGGCCAGTGTCAGTCTCATGGCTGCTGGCTGTGCTTGTGAGGTCACAGCAGCCTCAGTGTCTTCTAGGCCAGTGTCAGGGTCATGGCTGCTGGCTGTGCTTCTGAGGTCACAGAAGCCTGAATGCCTCCTAGGCCAGTGGCAGGCTCATGGCTGCTGGCTGTGATTGTGAGGTCACAGCAGCCTCAGTGCCTCATCGTTTAGTGTCCAGCTTCCCCTGCTGGCTCTGCTTGTGAGGTCACAGCAGACTCAGTGCCTCATAGTTTAGTGTCCAGCGTCCCCTGCTGGCTGTGCTTGTGAGGTCACAGCAGACTCAATGCCTCATAGGTAAGTGTCCAGCGCCCCCTGCTGGCTGTGCTTGTGAGGTCACAGTAGCCTCAGTTCCTCCCAGGCCAATATCAGGCTCCTGGCTGCTGGCTGTGCTTGTGAGGTCACAGCAGCCACAGTGCCTCTGAGGCCAGTGGCAGGCTCATGGCTGCTGGCTATGACTGTGAGGTCACAGCAGCCTCAGTGCCTCATCGTTTAGTGTCCAGCGTCCCCTGCTGGATCTGCTTGTGAGGTCACAGCAGACTCAGTGCCTCCTAGGTTAGTGTCCAGCGCCCCCTGCTGGCTCTGCTTGTGAGGTCACAGCAGCCTCAGTGCCTCACAGGCCAGTATCAGGCTCATGGCTGCTGGCTGTGCTTGTGACGCCACAGCAGCCTCAGTGCCTCCTCTGCCAGTGCCATGCTCATGGCTGCTGGCTGTGCTTGTGAGGTCACAGCAGCCTCAGTGCCTCCTCTGCCAGGGGCAGGCTCATGGCTTCTGGCTGTGATTGTGAGGTCACAGCAGTCTTAGTGCCTCATAGTTTAGTGTCCAGCGTCCCGTGCTGGCTCTGCTTGTGAGGTCACAGCAGACTCAGTGCCTCATAGGTTAGTGTCCAGCGCCCCCTGCTGGCTATGCTTGTGAGGTCACAGCAGACTCAGTGCCTCCCAGGCCAATATCAGGCTCCTGCCTGCTGGCTGTGCTTGTGACGTCACAGTAGCCTCAGTGCCTCTGAGGCCAGTGGCAGTCTCATGGCTGCTGGCTGTGCTTCTGAGGTCACAGAAGCCTCAGTGCTTCCTAGGCCAGTGGCAGGCTCATGGCTGCTGGCTGTGCTTGTGAGGTCACAGCAGACTCAGTGCCTCATAGGTTAGTGTCCAGCGTCCCCTGCTGGATCTGCTTGTGAGGTCACAGCAGACTCAGTGCCTCACAGGCCAGTATCAGACTCATGGTTGCTCGCTGTGCCTGTGACGTCACAGCAGCCTCCTCTGCCAGTGCCATGCTCATGGCTGCTGGCTGTGATTGTGAGGTCACAGCAGCCTCAGTGCCTCCTAGGCCAGTGGCAGGCTCATGGCTGCTGGCTGTGCCTGTGAGGTCACAGAAGCCTCAGTACTTGATAGTTTAGTGTCCAGCGTCCCCCGCTGGCTCTGCTTGTGAGGTCACAGCAGACTCAGTGCCTCAAAAGTTAGTGTGCAGCGCCCCCTGCTGGCTGTGCTTGTGACGTCACAGCAGCCTCAGTGCCTCCTAGACCAGTGTCAGGGTCATGGCTGCTGACTGTGCTTCTGAGGTCACAGAAGCCTGAATGACTGCTAGTCCAGTGGCAGGCTCATGGCTGCTGGCTGTGATTGTGAGGTCACAGCAGCCTCAGTGCCTCATAGTTTAGTGTCCAGCGTGTCCTGTTGGCTGTGCTTGTGAGGTCACAGCAGTCTCAGTGCCTCATAGGTAAGTGTCCAGCGCCCCCTGCTGGCTGTGCTTCTGAGGTCACAGCAGCCTCAGTGCCTCACAGGCCAGTATCAGGCTCATGGCTGCTGGCTGTGCTTGTGACGCCACAGCAGCCTGAATGACTCCTAGGCCAGTGGCAGTCTCATGGCTGCTGGCTGTGCTTGTGAGGTCACAGCAGACTCAGTGCCTCAAAAGTTAGTGTGCAGCGCCCCCTGCTGGCTGTGCTTGTGACGTCACAGCAGCCTCAGTGCCTCCTAGACCAGTGTCAGGGTCATGGCTGCTGACTGTGCTTCTGAGGTCACAGAAGCCTGAATGACTGCTAGTCCAGTGGCAGGCTCATGGCTGCTGGCTGTGATTGTGAGGTCACAGCAGCCTCAGTGCCTCAGAGGTTAGTGTCCAGCGTGCCCTGTTGGCTGTGCTTGTGAGGTCACAGCAGACTCAGTGCCTCATAGGTAAGTGTCCAGCGCCCCCTGCTGGCTGTGCTTCTGAGGTCACAGCAGCCTCAGTGCCTCACAGGCCAGTATCAGGCTCCTGCCTGCTGGCTGTGCTTGTGACGTCACAGTAGCCTCAGTGCCTCTGAGGCCAGTGGCAGTCTCATGGCTGCTGGCTGTGCTTCTGAGGTCACAGAAGCCTCAGTGCCTCTGAGGCCAGTGCCATGCTCATGGCTGCTGGCTGTGATTGTGATGTCACAGCAGCCTCAGTGCCTCCTAGGCCAGTATCAGCCTCATGGCTGCTGGCTGTGCTTGTGAGGTCACAGCAGCCTCAGTGCCTCATCGTTTAGTGTCCAGCTTCCCCTGCTGGCTCTGCTTGTGAGGTCACAGCAGCCTCAGTGCCTCATAGTTTAGTGTCCAGCGTCCCCTGCTGGCTGTGCTTGTGAGGTCACAGCAGACTCAATGCCTCATAGGTAAGTGTCCAGCGCCCCCTGCTGGCTGTGCTTGTGAGGTCACAGTAGCCTCAGTGCCTCCCAGGCCAATATCAGGCTCCTGGCTGCTGGCTGTGCTTGTGAGGTCACAGCAGCCACAGTGCCTCTGAGGCCAGTGGCAGGCTCATGGCTGCTGGCTATGACTGTGAGGTCACAGCAGCCTCAGTGCCTCATCGTTTAGTGTCCAGCGTCCCCTGCTGGATCTGTTTGTGAGGTCACAGCAGACTCAGTGCCTCCTAGGTTAGTGTCCAGCGCCCCCTGCTGGCTCTGCTTCTGAGGTCACAGCAGCCTCAGTGCCTCACAGGCCAGTATCAGGCTCATGGCTGCTGGCTGTGCTTGTGACGCCACAGCAGCCTCAGTGCCTCCTCTGCCAGTGCCATGCTCATGGCTGCTGGCTGTGCTTGTGAGGTCACAGCAGCCTCAGTGCCTCCTAGGCCTGTATCAGGCTCATGGCTGCTGGCTGGGCTTGTGAGGTCACAGCAGCCTCAGTGCCTCCTCTGCCAGTGGCAGGCTCATGGCTTCTGGCTGTGATTGTGAGGTCACAGCAATCTCAGTGCCTCATAGGTTAGTCTCCATCGCCCCCTGCTGGCTATGCTTGTGAGGTCACAGCAGACTCAGTGCCTCCCAGACTAGTATCATGCTCATGGCTGCTGGCTGTGCTTCTGAGGTCACAGCAGCCTGAGTGCCTCCTAGACCAGTGTCAGGGTCATGGCTGCTGGCTGTGCTTGTGAGGTCACAGAAGCCTGAATGCCTCTGAGGCCAGTGGCAGGCTCATGGCTGCTGGCTGTGATTGTGAGGTCACAGCAGCCTCAGTGCCTCATAGTTTAGTGTCCAGTGTGCCCTGCTGGTTGTGCTTGTGAGGTCACAGCAGCCTCAGTGCCTCATCGCTTAGTGTCCAGCGTCCCCTGCTGGCTGTGCTTGTGAGGTCACAGCAGACTCAGTGCCTCCCAGGCCAATATCAGGCTCCTGGCTGCTGGCTGTGCTTGTGACGTCACAGCAGCCTCAGTGCCTCTGAGGCCAGTGGCAGTCTCATGGCTGCTGGCTATGATTGTGAGGTCACAGCAGCCTCAGTGCCTCAGAGGTTAGTGTCCATCGCCCCCTGCTGGCTGTGCTTGTGAGGTCACAGCAGCCTCAGTGCCTCAGAGGTTAGTGTCCAGCACCCGCTGCTGGCCGTGCTTCTGAGGTCACAGCAGCCTCAGTGCCTCCTCTGCCAGTGGCAGGCTCATGCCTGCTGGCTGTGTTTGTGAGGTCACAGCCGACTCTGTGCCTCAAAAGTTAGTGTGCAGCGCCCCCTGCTGGCTATGCTTGTGCGGTCACAGCAGACTCAGTGTCTTCTAGGCCAGTGTCAGGGTCATGGCTGCTGGCTGTGCTTCTGAGGTCACAGAAGCCTGAATGCCTCCTAGGCCAGTGGCAGGCTCATGGCTGCTGGCTGTGATTGTGAGGTCACAGCAGCCTCAGTGCCTCATCGTTTAGTGTCCAGCTTCCCCTGCTGGCTCTGCTTGTGAGGTCACAGAAGCCTCAGTGCCTCCTCTGCCAGGGGCAGGCTCATGGCTTCTGGCTGTGATTGTGAGGTCACAGCAGTCTCAGTGCCTCATAGTTTAGTGTCCAGCGTCCCGTGCTGGCTGTGATTGTGAGGTCACAGCAGACTCAGTGCCTCATAGGTTAGTGTCCAGCGCCCCCTGCTGGCTATGCTTGTGAGGTCACAGCAGACTCAGTGCCTCCCAGACCAATATCAGGCTCCTGCCTGCTGGCTGTGCTTGTGACGTCACAGTAGCCTCAGTGCCTCTGAGGCCAGTGGCAGTCTCATGGCTGCTGGCTGTGCTTCTGAGGTCACAGAAGCCTCAGTGCTTCCTAGGCCAGTGGCAGGCTCATGGCTGCTGGCTGTGCTTGTGAGGTCACAGCAGACTCAGTGCCTCATAGGTTAGTGTCCAGCGTCCCCTGCTCGATCTGCTTGTGAGGTCACAGCAGACTCAGTGCCTCACAGGCCAGTATCAGACTCATGGCTGCTCGCTGTGCCTGTGACGTCACAGCAGCCTCCTCTGCCAGTGCCATGCTCATGGCTGCTGGCTGTGATTGTGAGGTCACAGCAGCCTCAGTGCCTCCTAGGCCAGTATCAGTCTCATGGCTGCTGGCTGTGCTTGTGACGCCACAGCAGCCTCAGTGCCTCCTCTGCCAGTGCCATGCTCATGGCTGCTGGCTGTGCTTGTGAGGTCACAGCAGCCTCAGTGCCTCCTAGGCCTGTATCAGGCTCATGGCTGCTGGCTGGGCTTGTCAGGTCACAGCAGCCTCAGTGCCTCCTCTGCCAGTGGCAGGCTCATGGCTTCTGGCTGTGATTGTGAGGTCACAGCAGTCTCAGTGCCTCATAGGTTAGTGTCCAGCGCCCCCTGCTGGCTATGCTTGTGAGGTCACAGCAGACTCAGTGCCTCCCAGACTAGTATCATGCTCATGGCTGCTGGCTGTGCTTGTGAGGTCACAGCAGCCTGAATGCCTCCTAGACCAGTGTCAGGGTCATGGCTGCTGGCTGTGCTTGTGAGGTCACAGAAGCCTGAATGACTCCTAGGCCAGTGGCAGTCTCATGGCTGCTGGCTGTGCTTGTGAGGTCACAGCAGCCTCAGTGCCTCATCGCTTAGTGTCCAGCGTCCCCTGCTGGCTGTGCTTGTGAGGTCACAGCAGCCTCAGTGCCTCCCAGGCCAATATCAGGCTCCTGCCTGCTGGCTGTGCTTGTGACGTCACAGCAGCCTCAGTGCCTCTGAGGCCAGTGGCAGTCTCATGGCTGCTGGCTGTGCTTGTGAGGTCACAGCAGACTCAGTGCCTCCTAGGTTAGTGTCCATCGCCCCCTACTGGCTGTGATTGTGAGGTCACAGCAGACTCAGTGCCTGATAGGTAATCTCCAGTGCCCCCTGCTGGCTATGCTTGTGAGGTCACAGCAGCCTCAGTGCCTCTGAGGCCAGTGGCAGTCTCATGGCTGCTGGCTGTGATTGTGAGGTCACAGCAGCCTCAGTGCCTCAGAGGTTAGTGTCCAGCACCCGCTGCTGGCCGTGCTTCGGAAGTCACAGCAGCCTCAGTGCCTCCTCTGCCAGTGTCAGGGTCTTGCCTGCTGGCTGTGCTTGTGAGGTCACAGCCGACTCTGTGCCTCAAAAGTTAGTGTGCAGCGCCCCCTGATGGCTATGCTTGTGAGGTCACAGCAGCCTCAGTGTCTTCTAGGCCAGTGTCATGCTCATGGCTGCTGGCTGTGCTTCTGAGGTCACAGAAGCCTGAATGCCTCTGAGGCCAGTGGCAGGCTCATGGCTGCTGGCTGTGATTGTGAGGTCACAGCAGCCTCAGTGCCTCATCGTTTAGTGTCCAGCTTCCCCTGCTGGCTCTGCTTGTGAGGTCACAGCAGACTCAATGCCTCATAGGTAAGTGTCCAGCGCCCCCTGCTGGCTGTGCTTGTGAGGTCACAGTAGCCTCAGTGCCTCCCAGGCCAATATCAGGCTCCTGGCTGCTGCCGGTGCTTGTGAGGTCACAGCAGCCACAGTGCCTCTGAGGCCAGTGGCAGTCTCATGGCTGCTGGCTGTGCTTGTGAGGTCACAGCAGACTCAGTGCCTCCTAGGTTAGTGTCCATCGCCCCCTACTGGCTGTGCTCGAGAGGTCACAGCAGACTCAGTGCCTGATAGGTAATCTCCAGTGCCCCCTGCTGGCTATGCTTGTGAGGTCACAGCAGCCTCAGTGCCTCTGAGGCCAGTGTCAGTCTCATGGCTGCTGGCTGTGCTTGTGAGGTCACAGCAGCCTCAGTGTCTTCTAGGCCAGTGTCAGGGTCATGGCTGCTGGCTGTGCTTCTGAGGTCACAGAAGCCTGAATGCCTCCTAGGCCAGTGGCAGGCTCATGGCTGCTGGCTGTGATTGTGAGGTCACAGCAGCCTCAGTGCCTCATCGTTTAGTGTCCAGCTTCCCCTGCTGGCTCTGCTTGTGAGGTCACAGCAGCCTCAGTGCCTCATAGTTTAGTGTCCAGCGTCCCCTGCTGGCTGTGCTTGTGAGGTCACAGCAGACTCAATGCCTCATAGGTAAGTGTCCAGCGCCCCCTGCTGGCTGTGCTTGTGAGGTCACAGTAGCCTCAGTGCCTCCCAGGCCAATATCAGGCTCCTGGCTGCTGGCTGTGCTTGTGAGGTCACAGCAGCCACAGTGCCTCTGAGGCCAGTGGCAGGCTCATGGCTGCTGGCTATGACTGTGAGGTCACAGCAGCCTCAGTGCCTCATCGTTTAGTGTCCAGCGTCCCCTGCTGGATCTGCTTGTGAGGTCACAGCAGACTCAATGCCTCATAGGTAAGTGTCCAGCGCCCCCTGCTGGCTGTGCTTGTGAGGTCACAGCAGCCACAGTGCCTCTGAGGCCAGTGGCAGGCTCATGGCTGCTGGCTATGACTGTGAGGTCACAGCAGCCTCAGTGCCTCATCGTTTAGTGTCCAGCGTCCCCTGCTGGATCTGCTTGTGAGGTCACAGCAGACTCAGTGCCTCCTAGGTTAGTGTCCAGCGCCCCCTGCTGGCTCTGCTTCTGAGGTCACAGCAGCCTCAGTGCCTCACAGGCCAGTATCAGGCTCATGGCTGCTGGCTGTGCTTGTGACGCCACAGCAGCCTCAGTGCCTCCTCTGCCAGTGCCATGCTCATGGCTGCTGGCTGTGCTTGTGAGGTCACAGCAGCCTCAGTGCCTCCTCTGCCAGGGGCAGGCTCATGGCTGCTGGCTGTGCTTGTGAGGTCACAGCAGCCTCAGTGCCTCATCGTTTAGTGTCCAGTTTCCCCTGCTGGCTCTGCTTGTGAGGTCACAGCAGCCTCAGTGCCTCCTAGGTTAGTGTCCAGCGTCCCGTGCTGGCTCTGCTTGTGAGGTCACAGCAGACTCAGTGCCTCATAGGTTAGTGTCCAGCGCCCCCTGCTGGCTATGCTTGTGAGGTCACAGCAGCCTCAGTGCCTCATAGTTTAGTGTCCAGCGTCCCCTGCTGGCTGTGCTTGTGAGGTCACAGCAGACTCAATGCCTCATAGGTAAGTGTCCAGCGCCCCCTGCTGGCTGTGCTTGTGAGGTCACAGTAGCCTCAGTGCCTCCCAGGCCAATATCAGGCTCCTGGCTGCTGGCTGTGCTTGTGAGGTCACAGCAGCCACAGTGCCTCTGAGGCCAGTGGCAGGCTCATGGCTGCTGGCTATGACTGTGAGGTCACAGCAGCCTCAGTGCCTCATCGTTTAGTGTCCAGCGTCCCCTGCTGGATCTGCTTGTGAGGTCACAGCAGACTCAGTGCCTCCTAGGTTAGTGTCCAGCGCCCCCTGCTGGCTCTGCTTCTGAGGTCACAGCAGCCTCAGTGCCTCACAGGCCAGTATCAGGCTCATGGCTGCTGGCTGTGCTTGTGAGGTCACAGCAGCCTCAGTGCCTCCTCTGCCAGTGCCATGCTCATGGCTGCTGGCTGTGCTTGTGAGGTCACAGCAGCCTCAGTGCCTCCTAGGCCTGTATCAGGCTCATGGCTGCTGGCTGGGCTTGTGAGGTCACAGCAGCCTCAGTGCCTCCTCTGCCAGTGGCAGGCTCATGGCTTCTGGCTGTGATTGTGAGGTCACAGCAATCTCAGTGCCTCATAGGTTAGTGTCCATCGCCCCCTGCTGGCTATGCTTGTGAGGTCACAGCAGACTCAGTGCCTCCCAGACTAGTATCAGGCTCATGGCTGCTGGCTGTGCTTCTGAGGTCACAGCAGACTCAGTGCCTCCTAGGTTAGTGTCCATCGCCCCCTACTGGCTGTGATTGTGAGGTCACAGCAGACTCAGTGCCTGATAGGTAATCTCCAGTGCCCCCTGCTGGCTATGCTTGTGAGGTCACAGCAGCCTCAGTGCCTCTGAGGCCAGTGTCAGTCTCATGGCTGCTGGCTGTGATTGTGAGGTCACAGCAGCCTCAGTGCCTCAGAGGTTAGTGTCCAGCACCCGCTGCTGGCCGTGCTTCGGAAGTCACAGCAGCCTCAGTGCCTCCTCTGCCAGTGTCAGGGTCTTGCCTGCTGGCTGTGCTTGTGAGGTCACAGCCGACTCTGTGCCTCAAAAGTTAGTGTGCAGCGCCCCCTGATGGCTGTGCTTGTGAGGTCACAGCAGCCTCAGTGTCTTCTAGGCCAGTGTCATGCTCATGGCTGCTGGCTGTGCTTCTGAGGTCACAGAAGCCTGAATGCCTCTGAGGCCAGTGGCAGGCTCATGGCTGCTGGCTGTGATTGTGAGGTCACAGCAGCCTCAGTGCCTCATCGTTTAGTGTCCAGCTTCCCCTGCTGGCTCTGCTTGTGAGGTCACAGCAGACTCAATGCCTCATAGGTAAGTATCCAGCGCCCCCTGCTGGCTGTGCTTGTGAGGTCACAGTAGCCTCAGTGCCTCCCAGGCCAATATCAGGCTCCTGGCTGCTGGCTGTGCTTGTGAGGTCACAGCAGCCACAGTGCCTCTGAGGCCAGTGTCAGTCTCATGGCTGCTGGCTGTGATTGTGAGGTCACAGCAGCCTCAGTGCCTCAGAGGTTAGTGTCCAGCACCCGCTGCTGGCCGTGCTTCGGAAGTCACAGCAGCCTCAGTGCCTCCTCTGCCAGTGTCAGGGTCATGCCTGCTGGCTGTGCTTGTGAGGTCACAGCCGACTCTGTGCCTCAAAAGTTAGTGTGCAGCGCCCCCTGATGGCTGTGCTTGTGAGGTCACAGCAGCCTCAGTGTCTTCTAGGCCAGTGTCAGGGTCATGGCTGCTGGCTGTGCTTCTGAGGTCACAGAAGCCTGAATGCCTCCTAGGCCAGTGGCAGGCTCATGGCTGCTGGCTGTGATTGTGAGGTCACAGCAGCCTCAGTGCCTCATCGTTTAGTGTCCAGCTTCCCCTGCTGGCTCTGCTTGTGAGGTCACAGCAGCCTCAGTGCCTCATAGTTTAGTGTCCAGCGTCCCCTGCTGGCTGTGCTTGTGAGGTCACAGCAGACTCAATGCCTCATAGGTAAGTGTCCAGCGCCCCCTGCTGGCTGTGCTTGTGAGGTCACAGTAGCCTCAGTGCCTCCCAGGCCAATATCAGGCTCCTGCCTGCTGGCTGTGCTTGTGAGGTCACAGCAGCCACAGTGCCTCTGAGGCCAGTGGCAGGCTCATGGCTGCTGGCTATGACTGTGAGGTCACAGCAGCCTCAGTGCCTCATCGTTTAGTGTCCAGCGTCCCCTGCTGGATCTGCTTGTGAGGTCACAGCAGACTCAGTGTCTCCTAGGTTAGTGTCCAGCGCCCCCTGCTGGCTCTGCTTCTGAGGTCACAGCAGCCTCAGTGCCTCACAGGCCAGTATCAGGCTCATGGCTGCTGGCTGTGCTTGTGAGGTCACAGCAGCCTCAGTGCCTCCTCTGCCAGTGCCATGCTCATGGCTGCTGGCTGTGCTTGTGAGGTCACAGCAGCCTCAGTGCCTCCTAGGCCTGTATCAGGCTCATGGCTGCTGGCTGGGCTTGTGAGGTCACAGAAGCCTCAGTGCCTCCTCTGCCAGGGGCAGGCTCATGGCTTCTGGCTGTGATTGTGAGGTCACAGCAGTCTTAGTGCCTCATAGTTTAGTGTCCAGCGTCCCGTGCTGGCTCTGCTTGTGAGGTCACAGCAGACTCAGTGCCTCATAGGTTAGTGTCCAGCGCCCCCTGCTGGCTATGCTTGTGAGGTCACAGCAGACTCAGTGCCTCCCAGGCCAATATCAGGTTCCTGCCTGCTGGCTGTGCTTGTGACGTCACAGTAGCCTCAGTGCCTCTGAGGCCAGTAGCAGTCTCATGGCTGCTGGCTGTGCTTCTGACGCCACAGCAGCCTCAGTGCCTCCTCTGCCAGTGCCATGCTCATGGCTGCTGGCTGTGCTTGTGAGGTCACAGCAGCCTCAGTGCCTCCTAGGCCTGTATCAGGCTCATGGCTGCTGGCTGGGCTTGTGATGTCACAGAAGCCTGTATGCCTCCTCTGCCAGTGGCAGGCTCATGGCTTCTGGCTGTGATTGTGAGGTCACAGCAGTCTCAGTGCCTCATAGGTTAGTGTCCCGCGCCCCCTGCTGGCTATGCTTGTGAGGTCACAGCAGACTCAGTGCCTCCCAGACTAGTATCATGCTCATGGCTGCTGGCTGTGCTTGTGAGGTCACAGCAGCCTGAATGCCTCCTAGACCAGTGTCAGGGTCATGGCTGCTGGCTGTGCTTCTGAGGTCACAGAAGCCTGAATGACTCCTAGGCCAGTGGCAGGCTCATGGCTGCTGGCTGTGATTGTGAGGTCACAGCAGCCTCAGTGCCTCAGAGGTTAGTGTCCAGTGTGCCCTGCTGGCTGTGCTTGTGAGGTCACAGCAGCCTCAGTGCCTCATCGCTTAGTGTCCAGCGTCCCCTGCTGGCTGTGCTTGTGAGGTCACAGCAGCCTCAGTGCCTCCCAGGCCAATATCAGGCTCCTGGCTGCTGGCTGTGCTTGTGACGTCACAGCAGCCTCAGTGCCTCCTCTGCCAGTGGCAGTCTCATGGCTGCTGGCTGTGCTTGTGAGGTCACAGAAGCCTGAATGACTCCTAGGCCAGTGGCAGGCTCATGGCTGCTGGCTGTGATTGTGAGGTCACAGCAGCCTCAGTGCCTGAGAGGTTAGTGTCCAGCGTGCCCTGTTGGCTGTGCTTTTGAGGTCACAGCAGCCTCAGTGCCTCCTAGGCCTGTATCAGGCTCATGGCTGCTGGCTGGGCTTGTCAGGTCACAGCAGCCTCAGTGCCTCCTCTGCCAGTGGCAGGCTCATGGCTTCTGGCTGTGATTGTGAGGTCACAGCAGTCTCAGTGCCTCATACGTTAGTGTCCAGCGCCCCCTGCTGGCTATGCTTGTGAGGTCACAGCAGACTCAGTGCCTCCCAGACTAGTATCATGCTCATGGCTGCTGGCTGTGCTTGTGAGGTCACAGCAGCCTGAATGCCTCCTAGACCAGTGTCAGGGTCATGGCTGCTGGCTGTGCTTGTGAGGTCACAGAAGCCTGAATGACTCCTAGGCCAGTGGCAGTCTCATGGCTGCTGGCTGTGCTTGTGAGGTCACAGCAGCCTCAGTGCCTCATCGCTTAGTGTCCAGCGTCCCCTGCTGGCTGTGCTTGTGAGGTCACAGCAGCCTCAGTGCCTCCCAGGCCAATATCAGGCTCCTGCCTGCTGGCTGTGCTTGTGACGTCACAGCAGCCTCAGTGCCTCTGAGGCCAGTGGCAGTCTCATGGCTGCTGGCTGTGCTTGTGAGGTCACAGCAGACTCAGTGCCTCCTAGGTTAGTGTCCATCGCCCCCTACTGGCTGTGATTGTGAGGTCACAGCAGACTCAGTGCCTGATAGGTAATCTCCAGTGCCCCCTGCTGGCTATGCTTGTGAGGTCACAGCAGCCTCAGTGCCTCTGAGGCCAGTGGCAGTCTCATGGCTGCTGGCTGTGATTGTGAGGTCACAGCAGCCTCAGTGCCTCAGAGGTTAGTGTCCAGCACCCGCTGCTGGCCGTGCTTCGGAAGTCACAGCAGCCTCAGTGCCTCCTCTGCCAGTGTCAGGGTCTTGCCTGCTGGCTGTGCTTGTGAGGTCACAGCCGACTCTGTGCCTCAAAAGTTAGTGTGCAGCGCCCCCTGATGGCTATGCTTGTGAGGTCACAGCAGCCTCAGTGTCTTCTAGGCCAGTGTCATGCTCATGGCTGCTGGCTGTGCTTCTGAGGTCACAGAAGCCTGAATGCCTCTGAGGCCAGTGGCAGGCTCATGGCTGCTGGCTGTGATTGTGAGGTCACAGCAGCCTCAGTGCCTCATCGTTTAGTGTCCAGCTTCCCCTGCTGGCTCTGCTTGTGAGGTCACAGCAGACTCAATGCCTCATAGGTAAGTGTCCAGCGCCCCCTGCTGGCTGTGCTTGTGAGGTCACAGTAGCCTCAGTGCCTCCCAGGCCAATATCAGGCTCCTGGCTGCTGCCGGTGCTTGTGAGGTCACAGCAGCCACAGTGCCTCTGAGGCCAGTGGCAGTCTCATGGCTGCTGGCTGTGCTTGTGAGGTCACAGCAGACTCAGTGCCTCCTAGGTTAGTGTCCATCGCCCCCTACTGGCTGTGCTCGAGAGGTCACAGCAGACTCAGTGCCTGATAGGTAATCTCCAGTGCCCCCTGCTGGCTATGCTTGTGAGGTCACAGCAGCCTCAGTGCCTCTGAGGCCAGTGTCAGTCTCATGGCTGCTGGCTGTGCTTGTGAGGTCACAGCAGCCTCAGTGTCTTCTAGGCCAGTGTCAGGGTCATGGCTGCTGGCTGTGCTTCTGAGGTCACAGAAGCCTGAATGCCTCCTAGGCCAGTGGCAGGCTCATGGCTGCTGGCTGTGATTGTGAGGTCACAGCAGCCTCAGTGCCTCATCGTTTAGTGTCCAGCTTCCCCTGCTGGCTCTGCTTGTGAGGTCACAGCAGCCTCAGTGCCTCATAGTTTAGTGTCCAGCGTCCCCTGCTGGCTGTGCTTGTGAGGTCACAGCAGACTCAATGCCTCATAGGTAAGTGTCCAGCGCCCCCTGCTGGCTGTGCTTGTGAGGTCACAGTAGCCTCAGTGCCTCCCAGGCCAATATCAGGCTCCTGGCTGCTGGCTGTGCTTGTGAGGTCACAGCAGCCACAGTGCCTCTGAGGCCAGTGGCAGGCTCATGGCTGCTGGCTATGACTGTGAGGTCACAGCAGCCTCAGTGCCTCATCGTTTAGTGTCCAGCGTCCCCTGCTGGATCTGCTTGTGAGGTCACAGCAGACTCAATGCCTCATAGGTAAGTGTCCAGCGCCCCCTGCTGGCTGTGCTTGTGAGGTCACAGCAGCCACAGTGCCTCTGAGGCCAGTGGCAGGCTCATGGCTGCTGGCTATGACTGTGAGGTCACAGCAGCCTCAGTGCCTCATCGTTTAGTGTCCAGCGTCCCCTGCTGGATCTGCTTGTGAGGTCACAGCAGACTCAGTGCCTCCTAGGTTAGTGTCCAGCGCCCCCTGCTGGCTCTGCTTCTGAGGTCACAGCAGCCTCAGTGCCTCACAGGCCAGTATCAGGCTCATGGCTGCTGGCTGTGCTTGTGACGCCACAGCAGCCTCAGTGCCTCCTCTGCCAGTGCCATGCTCATGGCTGCTGGCTGTGCTTGTGAGGTCACAGCAGCCTCAGTGCCTCCTCTGCCAGGGGCAGGCTCATGGCTGCTGGCTGTGCTTGTGAGGTCACAGCAGCCTCAGTGCCTCATCGTTTAGTGTCCAGCTTCCCCTGCTGGCTCTGCTTGTGAGGTCACAGCAGCCTCAGTGCCTCCTAGGTTAGTGTCCAGCGTCCCGTGCTGGCTCTGCTTGTGAGGTCACAGCAGACTCAGTGCCTCATAGGTTAGTGTCCAGCGCCCCCTGCTGGCTATGCTTGTGAGGTCACAGCAGCCTCAGTGCCTCATAGTTTAGTGTCCAGCGTCCCCTGCTGGCTGTGCTTGTGAGGTCACAGCAGACTCAATGCCTCATAGGTAAGTGTCCAGCGCCCCCTGCTGGCTGTGCTTGTGAGGTCACAGTAGCCTCAGTGCCTCCCAGGCCAATATCAGGCTCCTGGCTGCTGGCTGTGCTTGTGAGGTCACAGCAGCCACAGTGCCTCTGAGGCCAGTGGCAGGCTCATGGCTGCTGGCTATGACTGTGAGGTCACAGCAGCCTCAGTGCCTCATCGTTTAGTGTCCAGCGTCCCCTGCTGGATCTGCTTGTGAGGTCACAGCAGACTCAGTGCCTCCTAGGTTAGTGTCCAGCGCCCCCTGCTGGCTCTGCTTCTGAGGTCACAGCAGCCTCAGTGCCTCACAGGCCAGTATCAGGCTCATGGCTGCTGGCTGTGCTTGTGAGGTCACAGCAGCCTCAGTGCCTCCTCTGCCAGTGCCATGCTCATGGCTGCTGGCTGTGCTTGTGAGGTCACAGCAGCCTCAGTGCCTCCTAGGCCTGTATCAGGCTCATGGCTGCTGGCTGGGCTTGTGAGGTCACAGCAGCCTCAGTGCCTCCTCTGCCAGTGGCAGGCTCATGGCTTCTGGCTGTGATTGTGAGGTCACAGCAATCTCAGTGCCTCATAGGTTAGTGTCCATCGCCCCCTGCTGGCTATGCTTGTGAGGTCACAGCAGACTCAGTGCCTCCCAGACTAGTATCAGGCTCATGGCTGCTGGCTGTGCTTCTGAGGTCACAGCAGACTCAGTGCCTCCTAGGTTAGTGTCCATCGCCCCCTACTGGCTGTGATTGTGAGGTCACAGCAGACTCAGTGCCTGATAGGTAATCTCCAGTGCCCCCTGCTGGCTATGCTTGTGAGGTCACAGCAGCCTCAGTGCCTCTGAGGCCAGTGTCAGTCTCATGGCTGCTGGCTGTGATTGTGAGGTCACAGCAGCCTCAGTGCCTCAGAGGTTAGTGTCCAGCACCCGCTGCTGGCCGTGCTTCGGAAGTCACAGCAGCCTCAGTGCCTCCTCTGCCAGTGTCAGGGTCTTGCCTGCTGGCTGTGCTTGTGAGGTCACAGCCGACTCTGTGCCTCAAAAGTTAGTGTGCAGCGCCCCCTGATGGCTGTGCTTGTGAGGTCACAGCAGCCTCAGTGTCTTCTAGGCCAGTGTCAGGGTCATGGCTGCTGGCTGTGCTTCTGAGGTCACAGAAGCCTGAATGCCTCTGAGGCCAGTGGCAGGCTCATGGCTGCTGGCTGTGATTGTGAGGTCACAGCAGCCTCAGTGCCTCATCGTTTAGTGTCCAGCTTCCCCTGCTGGCTCTGCTTGTGAGGTCACAGCAGACTCAATGCCTCATAGGTAAGTATCCAGCGCCCCCTGCTGGCTGTGCTTGTGAGGTCACAGTAGCCTCAGTGCCTCCCAGGCCAATATCAGGCTCCTGGCTGCTGGCTGTGCTTGTGAGGTCACAGCAGCCACAGTGCCTCTGAGGCCAGTGTCAGTCTCATGGCTGCTGGCTGTGATTGTGAGGTCACAGCAGCCTCAGTGCCTCAGAGGTTAGTGTCCAGCACCCGCTGCTGGCCGTGCTTCGGAAGTCACAGCAGCCTCAGTGCCTCCTCTGCCAGTGTCAGGGTCATGCCTGCTGGCTGTGCTTGTGAGGTCACAGCCGACTCTGTGCCTCAAAAGTTAGTGTGCAGCGCCCCCTGATGGCTGTGCTTGTGAGGTCACAGCAGCCTCAGTGTCTTCTAGGCCAGTGTCAGGGTCATGGCTGCTGGCTGTGCTTCTGAGGTCACAGAAGCCTGAATGCCTCCTAGGCCAGTGGCAGGCTCATGGCTGCTGGCTGTGATTGTGAGGTCACAGCAGCCTCAGTGCCTCATCGTTTAGTGTCCAGCTTCCCCTGCTGGCTCTGCTTGTGAGGTCACAGCAGCCTCAGTGCCTCATAGTTTAGTGTCCAGCGTCCCCTGCTGGCTGTGCTTGTGAGGTCACAGCAGACTCAATGCCTCATAGGTAAGTGTCCAGCGCCCCCTGCTGGCTGTGCTTGTGAGGTCACAGTAGCCTCAGTGCCTCCCAGGCCAATATCAGGCTCCTGCCTGCTGGCTGTGCTTGTGAGGTCACAGCAGCCACAGTGCCTCTGAGGCCAGTGGCAGGCTCATGGCTGCTGGCTATGACTGTGAGGTCACAGCAGCCTCAGTGCCTCATCGTTTAGTGTCCAGCGTCCCCTGCTGGATCTGCTTGTGAGGTCACAGCAGACTCAGTGTCTCCTAGGTTAGTGTCCAGCGCCCCCTGCTGGCTCTGCTTGTGAGGTCACAGCAGCCTCAGTGCCTCACAGGCCAGTATCAGGCTCATGGCTGCTGGCTGTGCTTGTGAGGTCACAGCAGCCTCAGTGCCTCCTCTGCCAGTGCCATGCTCATGGCTGCTGGCTGTGCTTGTGAGGTCACAGCAGCCTCAGTGCCTCCTAGGCCTGTATCAGGCTCATGGCTGCTGGCTGGGCTTGTGAGGTCACAGAAGCCTCAGTGCCTCCTCTGCCAGGGGCAGGCTCATGGCTTCTGGCTGTGATTGTGAGGTCACAGCAGTCTTAGTGCCTCATAGTTTAGTGTCCAGCGTCCCGTGCTGGCTCTGCTTGTGAGGTCACAGCAGACTCAGTGCCTCATAGGTTAGTGTCCAGCGCCCCCTGCTGGCTATGCTTGTGAGGTCACAGCAGACTCAGTGCCTCCCAGGCCAATATCAGGTTCCTGCCTGCTGGCTGTGCTTGTGACGTCACAGTAGCCTCAGTGCCTCTGAGGCCAGTAGCAGTCTCATGGCTGCTGGCTGTGCTTCTGACGCCACAGCAGCCTCAGTGCCTCCTCTGCCAGTGCCATGCTCATGGCTGCTGGCTGTGCTTGTGAGGTCACAGCAGCCTCAGTGCCTCCTAGGCCTGTATCAGGCTCATGGCTGCTGGCTGGGCTTGTGATGTCACAGAAGCCTGTATGCCTCCTCTGCCAGTGGCAGGCTCATGGCTTCTGGCTGTGATTGTGAGGTCACAGCAGTCTCAGTGCCTCATAGGTTAGTGTCCCGCGCCCCCTGCTGGCTATGCTTGTGAGGTCACAGCAGACTCAGTGCCTCCCAGACTAGTATCATGCTCATGGCTGCTGGCTGTGCTTGTGAGGTCACAGCAGCCTGAATGCCTCCTAGACCAGTGTCAGGGTCATGGCTGCTGGCTGTGCTTCTGAGGTCACAGAAGCCTGAATGACTCCTAGGCCAGTGGCAGGCTCATGGCTGCTGGCTGTGATTGTGAGGTCACAGCAGCCTCAGTGCCTCAGAGGTTAGTGTCCAGTGTGCCCTGCTGGCTGTGCTTGTGAGGTCACAGCAGCCTCAGTGCCTCATCGCTTAGTGTCCAGCGTCCCCTGCTGGCTGTGCTTGTGAGGTCACAGCAGCCTCAGTGCCTCCCAGGCCAATATCAGGCTCCTGGCTGCTGGCTGTGCTTGTGACGTCACAGCAGCCTCAGTGCCTCCTCTGCCAGTGGCAGTCTCATGGCTGCTGGCTGTGCTTGTGAGGTCACAGAAGCCTGAATGACTCCTAGGCCAGTGGCAGGCTCATGGCTGCTGGCTGTGATTGTGAGGTCACAGCAGCCTCAGTGCCTGAGAGGTTAGTGTCCAGCGTGCCCTGTTGGCTGTGCTTTTGAGGTCACAGCAGACTCAGTGCCTCATAGGTAAGTGTCCAGCGCCCCCTGCTGGCTGTGCTTGTGAGGTCACAGCAGCCTCAGTGCCTCACAGGCCAGTATCAGGCTCATGGCTGCTGGCTGTGCTTGTGACGCCACAGCAGCCTCAGTGCCTCCTCTGCCAGTGCCATGCTCATGGCTGCTGGCTGTGCTTGTGAGGTCACAGCAGCCTCAGTGCCTCCTAGGCCTGTATCAGGCTCATGGCTGCTGGCTGGGCTTGTGAGGTCACAGAAGCCTCAGTGCCTCCTCTGCCAGGGGCAGGCTCATGGCTGCTGGCTGTGATTGTGAGGTCACAGCAGCCTCAGTGCCTCATAGTTTAGTGTCCAGCGTCCCGTGCTGGCTCTGCTTGTGAGGTCACAGCAGACTCAGTGCCTCATAGGTTAGTGTCCAGCGCCCCCTGCTGGCTATGCTTGTGAGGTCACAGCAGACTCAGTGCCTCCCAGGCCAATATCAGGCTCCTGCCTGCTGGCTGTGCTTGTGACGTCACAGTAGCCTCAGTGCCTCTGAGGCCAGTGGCAGTCTCATGGCTGCTGGCTGTGCTTGTGAGGTCACAGAAGCCTGAATGACTCCTAGGCCAGTGGCAGGCTCATGGCTGCTGGCTGTGCTTGTGAGGTCACAGCAGCCTCAGTGCCTCATCGCTTAGTGTCCAGCGTCCCGTGCTGGCTCTGCTTGTGAGGTCACAGCAGACTCAGTGCCTCATAGTTTAGTGTCCAGCGTTCCCTGCTGGCTGTGCTTGTGAGGTCACAGCAGCCTCAGTTCCTCCTCTGCCAGTGGCAGGCTCATGGCTTCTGGCTGTGATTGTGAGGTCACAGCAGTCTCAGTGCCTCATAGGTTAGTGTCCAGCGCCCCCTGCTGGCTATGCTTGTGAGGTCACAGCAGACTCAGTGCCTCCCAGACTAGTATCATGCTCATGGCTGCTGGCTGTGCTTCTGAGGTCACAGAAGCCTGAATGACTCCTAGGCCAGTGGCAGGCTCATGGCTGCTGGCTGTGATTGTGAGGTCACAGCAGCCTCAGTGCCTCATAGTTTAGTGTCCAGCGTCCCCTGCTGGATCTGCTTGTGAGGTCACAGCAGACTCAGTGCCTCCTAGGTTAGTGTCCAGCGTCCCCTGCTGGCTCTGCTTGTGAGGTCACAGCAGCCTCAGTGCCTCACAGGCCAGTATCAGGCGCATGGCTGCTGGCTGTGATTGTGAAACACAGCAGCCTCAGTGCCTCCTCTGCCAGTGCCATGCTCATGGCTGCTGGCTGGGTTTGTGAGGTCACAGAAGCCTCAGTGCCTCCTCTGCCAGGGGCAGGCTCATGGCTTCTGGCTGTGATTGTGAGGTCACAGCAGTCTCAGTGCCTCATAGTTTAGTGTCCAGCGTCCCGTGCTAGCTCTGCTTGTGAGGTCACAGCAGACTCAGTGCCTCATAGGTTAGTGTCCAGCGCCCCCTGCTGGCTATACTTGTGAGGTCACAGCAGCCTCAGTGCCTCCCAGGCCAATATCAGGCTCCTGCCTGCTGGCTGTGCTTGTGACGTCACAGTAGCCTCAGTGCCTCTGAGGCCAGTGTCAGTCTCATGGCTGCTGGCTGTGCTTCTGACGCCACAGCAGCCTCAGTGCCTCCTCTGCCAGTGCCATGCTCATGGCTGCTGGCTGTGCTTGTGAGGTCACAGCAGCCTCAGTGCCTCATCGTTTAGTGTCCAGCTTCCCCTGCTGGCTCTGCTTGTGAGGTCACAGCAGCCTCAGTGCCTCATAGTTTAGTGTCCAGCGTCCCCTGCTGGCTGTGCTTGTGAGGTCACAGCAGACTCAATGCCTCATAGGTAAGTGTCCAGCGCCCCCTGCTGGCTGTGCTTCTGAGGTCACAGTAGCCTCAGTGCCTCCCAGGCCAATATCAGGCTCCTGGCTGCTGGCTGTGCTTGTGAGGTCACAGCAGCCACAGTGCCTCTGAGGCCAGTGGCAGGCTCATGGCTGCTGGCTATGACTGTGAGGTCACAGCAGCCTCAGTGCCTCCTAGGTTAGTGTCCAGCGCCCCCTGCTGGATCTGCTTGTGAGGTCACAGCAGACTCAGTGCCTCCTAGGTTAGTGTCCAGCGCCCCCTGCTGGCTCTGCTTCTGAGGTCACAGCAGCCTCAGTGCCTCACAGGCCAGTATCAGGCTCATGGCTGCTGGCTGTGCTTGTGACGCCACAGCAGCCTCAGTGCCTCCTCTGCCAGTGCCATGCTCATGGCTGCTGGCTGTGCTTGTGAGGTCACAGCAGCCTCAGTGCCTCCTAGGCCTGTATCAGGCTCATGGCTGCTGGCTGGGCTTGTCAGGTCACAGCAGCCTCAGTGCCTCCTCTGCCAGTGGCAGGCTCATGGCTTCTGGCTGTGATTGTGAGGTCACAGCAGTCTCAGTGCCTCATAGGTTAGTGTCCCGCGCCCCCTGCTGGCTATGCTTGTGAGGTCACAGCAGACTCAAGGCCTCTCAGGCTAGTATCATGCTCATGGCTGCTGGCTGTGCTTGTGAGGTCACAGCAGTCTGAGTGCCTCCCAGACTAGTATCATGCTCATGGCTGCTGGCTGTGCTTGTGAGGTCACAGCAGCCTGAATGCCTCCTAGACCAGTGTCAGGGTCATGGCTGCTGGCTGTGCTTGTGAGGTCACAGAAGCCTGAATGACTCCTAGGCCAGTGGCAGTCTCATGGCTGCTGGCTGTGCTTGTGAGGTCACAGCAGCCTCAGTGCCTCATCGCTTAGTGTCCAGCGTCCCCTGCTGGCTGTGCTTGTGAGGTCACAGCAGCCTCAGTGCCTCCCAGGCCAATATCAGGCTCCTGCCTGCTGGCTGTGCTTGTGACGTCACAGCAGCCTCAGTGCCTCTGAGGCCAGTGGCAGTCTCATGGCTGCTGGCTGTGCTTGTGAGGTCACAGCAGACTCAGTGCCTCCTAGGTTAGTGTCCATCGCCCCCTACTGGCTGTGATTGTGAGGTCACAGCAGACTCAGTGCCTGATAGGTAATCTCCAGTGCCCCCTGCTGGCTATGCTTGTGAGGTCACAGCAGCCTCAGTGCCTCTGAGGCCAGTGGCAGTCTCATGGCTGCTGGCTGTGATTGTGAGGTCACAGCAGCCTCAGTGCCTCAGAGGTTAGTGTCCAGCACCCGCTGCTGGCCGTGCTTCGGAAGTCACAGCAGCCTCAGTGCCTCCTCTGCCAGTGTCAGGGTCTTGCCTGCTGGCTGTGCTTGTGAGGTCACAGCCGACTCTGTGCCTCAAAAGTTAGTGTGCAGCGCCCCCTGATGGCTATGCTTGTGAGGTCACAGCAGCCTCAGTGTCTTCTAGGCCAGTGTCAGGGTCATGGCTGCTGGCTGTGCTTCTGAGGTCACAGAAGCCTGAATGCCTCTGAGGCCAGTGGCAGGCTCATGGCTGCTGGCTGTGATTGTGAGGTCACAGCAGCCTCAGTGCCTCATCGTTTAGTGTCCAGCTTCCCCTGCTGGCTCTGCTTGTGAGGTCACAGCAGACTCAATGCCTCATAGGTAAGTGTCCAGCGCCCCCTGCTGGCTGTGCTTGTGAGGTCACAGTAGCCTCAGTGCCTCCCAGGCCAATATCAGGCTCCTGGCTGCTGCCGGTGCTTGTGAGGTCACAGCAGCCACAGTGCCTCTGAGGCCAGTGGCAGTCTCATGGCTGCTGGCTGTGCTTGTGAGGTCACAGCAGACTCAGTGCCTCCTAGGTTAGTGTCCATCGCCCCCTACTGGCTGTGCTCGAGAGGTCACAGCAGACTCAGTGCCTGATAGGTAATCTCCAGTGCCCCCTGCTGGCTATGCTTGTGAGGTCACAGCAGCCTCAGTGCCTCTGAGGCCAGTGTCAGTCTCATGGCTGCTGGCTGTGCTTGTGAGGTCACAGCAGCCTCAGTGTCTTCTAGGCCAGTGTCAGGGTCATGGCTGCTGGCTGTGCTTCTGAGGTCACAGAAGCCTGAATGCCTCCTAGGCCAGTGGCAGGCTCATGGCTGCTGGCTGTGATTGTGAGGTCACAGCAGCCTCAGTGCCTCATCGTTTAGTGTCCAGCTTCCCCTGCTGGCTCTGCTTGTGAGGTCACAGCAGCCTCAGTGCCTCATAGTTTAGTGTCCAGCGTCCCCTGCTGGCTGTGCTTGTGAGGTCACAGCAGACTCAATGCCTCATAGGTAAGTGTCCAGCGCCCCCTGCTGGCTGTGCTTGTGAGGTCACAGTAGCCTCAGTGCCTCCCAGGCCAATATCAGGCTCCTGGCTGCTGGCTGTGCTTGTGAGGTCACAGCAGCCACAGTGCCTCTGAGGCCAGTGGCAGGCTCATGGCTGCTGGCTATGACTGTGAGGTCACAGCAGCCTCAGTGCCTCATCGTTTAGTGTCCAGCGTCCCCTGCTGGATCTGCTTGTGAGGTCACAGCAGACTCAATGCCTCATAGGTAAGTGTCCAGCGCCCCCTGCTGGCTGTGCTTGTGAGGTCACAGCAGCCACAGTGCCTCTGAGGCCAGTGGCAGGCTCATGGCTGCTGGCTATGACTGTGAGGTCACAGCAGCCTCAGTGCCTCATCGTTTAGTGTCCAGCGTCCCCTGCTGGATCTGCTTGTGAGGTCACAGCAGACTCAGTGCCTCCTAGGTTAGTGTCCAGCGCCCCCTGCTGGCTCTGCTTCTGAGGTCACAGCAGCCTCAGTGCCTCACAGGCCAGTATCAGGCTCATGGCTGCTGGCTGTGCTTGTGACGCCACAGCAGCCTCAGTGCCTCCTCTGCCAGTGCCATGCTCATGGCTGCTGGCTGTGCTTGTGAGGTCACAGCAGCCTCAGTGCCTCCTCTGCCAGGGGCAGGCTCATGGCTGCTGGCTGTGCTTGTGAGGTCACAGCAGCCTCAGTGCCTCATCGTTTAGTGTCCAGCTTCCCCTGCTGGCTCTGCTTGTGAGGTCACAGCAGCCTCAGTGCCTCCTAGGTTAGTGTCCAGCGTCCCGTGCTGGCTCTGCTTGTGAGGTCACAGCAGACTCAGTGCCTCATAGGTTAGTGTCCAGCGCCCCCTGCTGGCTATGCTTGTGAGGTCACAGCAGCCTCAGTGCCTCATAGTTTAGTGTCCAGCGTCCCCTGCTGGCTGTGCTTGTGAGGTCACAGCAGACTCAATGCCTCATAGGTAAGTGTCCAGCGCCCCCTGCTGGCTGTGCTTGTGAGGTCACAGTAGCCTCAGTGCCTCCCAGGCCAATATCAGGCTCCTGGCTGCTGGCTGTGCTTGTGAGGTCACAGCAGCCACAGTGCCTCTGAGGCCAGTGGCAGGCTCATGGCTGCTGGCTATGACTGTGAGGTCACAGCAGCCTCAGTGCCTCATCGTTTAGTGTCCAGCGTCCCCTGCTGGATCTGCTTGTGAGGTCACAGCAGACTCAGTGTCTCCTAGGTTAGTGTCCAGCGCCCCCTGCTGGCTCTGCTTCTGAGGTCACAGCAGCCTCAGTGCCTCACAGGCCAGTATCAGGCTCATGGCTGCTGGCTGTGCTTGTGAGGTCACAGCAGCCTCAGTGCCTCCTCTGCCAGTGCCATGCTCATGGCTGCTGGCTGTGCTTGTGAGGTCACAGCAGCCTCAGTGCCTCCTAGGCCTGTATCAGGCTCATGGCTGCTGGCTGGGCTTGTGAGGTCACAGCAGCCTCAGTGCCTCCTCTGCCAGTGGCAGGCTCATGGCTTCTGGCTGTGATTGTGAGGTCACAGCAATCTCAGTGCCTCATAGGTTAGTGTCCATCGCCCCCTGCTGGCTATGCTTGTGAGGTCACAGCAGACTCAGTGCCTCCCAGACTAGTATCAGGCTCATGGCTGCTGGCTGTGCTTCTGAGGTCACAGCAGACTCAGTGCCTCCTAGGTTAGTGTCCATCGCCCCCTACTGGCTGTGATTGTGAGGTCACAGCAGACTCAGTGCCTGATAGGTAATCTCCAGTGCCCCCTGCTGGCTATGCTTGTGAGGTCACAGCAGCCTCAGTGCCTCTGAGGCCAGTGTCAGTCTCATGGCTGCTGGCTGTGATTGTGAGGTCACAGCAGCCTCAGTGCCTCAGAGGTTAGTGTCCAGCACCCGCTGCTGGCCGTGCTTCGGAAGTCACAGCAGCCTCAGTGCCTCCTCTGCCAGTGTCAGGGTCTTGCCTGCTGGCTGTGCTTGTGAGGTCACAGCCGACTCTGTGCCTCAAAAGTTAGTGTGCAGCGCCCCCTGATGGCTGTGCTTGTGAGGTCACAGCAGCCTCAGTGTCTTCTAGGCCAGTGTCATGCTCATGGCTGCTGGCTGTGCTTCTGAGGTCACAGAAGCCTGAATGCCTCTGAGGCCAGTGGCAGGCTCATGGCTGCTGGCTGTGATTGTGAGGTCACAGCAGCCTCAGTGCCTCATCGTTTAGTGTCCAGCTTCCCCTGCTGGCTCTGCTTGTGAGGTCACAGCAGACTCAATGCCTCATAGGTAAGTATCCAGCGCCCCCTGCTGGCTGTGCTTGTGAGGTCACAGTAGCCTCAGTGCCTCCCAGGCCAATATCAGGCTCCTGGCTGCTGGCTGTGCTTGTGAGGTCACAGCAGCCACAGTGCCTCTGAGGCCAGTGTCAGTCTCATGGCTGCTGGCTGTGATTGTGAGGTCACAGCAGCCTCAGTGCCTCAGAGGTTAGTGTCCAGCACCCGCTGCTGGCCGTGCTTCGGAAGTCACAGCAGCCTCAGTGCCTCCTCTGCCAGTGTCAGGGTCATGCCTGCTGGCTGTGCTTGTGAGGTCACAGCCGACTCTGTGCCTCAAAAGTTAGTGTGCAGCGCCCCCTGATGGCTGTGCTTGTGAGGTCACAGCAGCCTCAGTGTCTTCTAGGCCAGTGTCAGGGTCATGGCTGCTGGCTGTGCTTCTGAGGTCACAGAAGCCTGAATGCCTCCTAGGCCAGTGGCAGGCTCATGGCTGCTGGCTGTGATTGTGAGGTCACAGCAGCCTCAGTGCCTCATCGTTTAGTGTCCAGCTTCCCCTGCTGGCTCTGCTTGTGAGGTCACAGCAGCCTCAGTGCCTCATAGTTTAGTGTCCAGCGTCCCCTGCTGGCTGTGCTTGTGAGGTCACAGCAGACTCAATGCCTCATAGGTAAGTGTCCAGCGCCCCCTGCTGGCTGTGCTTGTGAGGTCACAGTAGCCTCAGTGCCTCCCAGGCCAATATCAGGCTCCTGCCTGCTGGCTGTGCTTGTGAGGTCACAGCAGCCACAGTGCCTCTGAGGCCAGTGGCAGGCTCATGGCTGCTGGCTATGACTGTGAGGTCACAGCAGCCTCAGTGCCTCATCGTTTAGTGTCCAGCGTCCCCTGCTGGATCTGCTTGTGAGGTCACAGCAGACTCAGTGTCTCCTAGGTTAGTGTCCAGCGCCCCCTGCTGGCTCTGCTTGTGAGGTCACAGCAGCCTCAGTGCCTCACAGGCCAGTATCAGGCTCATGGCTGCTGGCTGTGCTTGTGAGGTCACAGCAGCCTCAGTGCCTCCTCTGCCAGTGCCATGCTCATGGCTGCTGGCTGTGCTTGTGAGGTCACAGCAGCCTCAGTGCCTCCTAGGCCTGTATCAGGCTCATGGCTGCTGGCTGGGCTTGTGAGGTCACAGAAGCCTCAGTGCCTCCTCTGCCAGGGGCAGGCTCATGGCTTCTGGCTGTGATTGTGAGGTCACAGCAGTCTTAGTGCCTCATAGTTTAGTGTCCAGCGTCCCGTGCTGGCTCTGCTTGTGAGGTCACAGCAGACTCAGTGCCTCATAGGTTAGTGTCCAGCGCCCCCTGCTGGCTATGCTTGTGAGGTCACAGCAGACTCAGTGCCTCCCAGGCCAATATCAGGTTCCTGCCTGCTGGCTGTGCTTGTGACGTCACAGTAGCCTCAGTGCCTCTGAGGCCAGTAGCAGTCTCATGGCTGCTGGCTGTGCTTCTGACGCCACAGCAGCCTCAGTGCCTCCTCTGCCAGTGCCATGCTCATGGCTGCTGGCTGTGCTTGTGAGGTCACAGCAGCCTCAGTGCCTCCTAGGCCTGTATCAGGCTCATGGCTGCTGGCTGGGCTTGTGAGGTCACAGAAGCCTGTATGCCTCCTCTGCCAGTGGCAGGCTCATGGCTTCTGGCTGTGATTGTGAGGTCACAGCAGTCTCAGTGCCTCATAGGTTAGTGTCCCGCGCCCCCTGCTGGCTATGCTTGTGAGGTCACAGCAGACTCAGTGCCTCCCAGACTAGTATCATGCTCATGGCTGCTGGCTGTGCTTGTGAGGTCACAGCAGCCTGAATGCCTCCTAGACCAGTGTCAGGGTCATGGCTGCTGGCTGTGCTTCTGAGGTCACAGAAGCCTGAATGACTCCTAGGCCAGTGGCAGGCTCATGGCTGCTGGCTGTGATTGTGAGGTCACAGCAGCCTCAGTGCCTCAGAGGTTAGTGTCCAGTGTGCCCTGCTGGCTGTGCTTGTGAGGTCACAGCAGCCTCAGTGCCTCATCGCTTAGTGTCCAGCGTCCCCTGCTGGCTGTGCTTGTGAGGTCACAGCAGCCTCAGTGCCTCCCAGGCCAATATCAGGCTCCTGGCTGCTGGCTGTGCTTGTGACGTCACAGCAGCCTCAGTGCCTCCTCTGCCAGTGGCAGTCTCATGGCTGCTGGCTGTGCTTGTGAGGTCACAGAAGCCTGAATGACTCCTAGGCCAGTGGCAGGCTCATGGCTGCTGGCTGTGATTGTGAGGTCACAGCAGCCTCAGTGCCTGAGAGGTTAGTGTCCAGCGTGCCCTGTTGGCTGTGCTTTTGAGGTCACAGCAGACTCAGTGCCTCATAGGTAAGTGTCCAGCGCCCCCTGCTGGCTGTGCTTGTGAGGTCACAGCAGCCTCAGTGCCTCACAGGCCAGTATCAGGCTCATGGCTGCTGGCTGTGCTTGTGACGCCACAGCAGCCTCAGTGCCTCCTCTGCCAGTGCCATGCTCATGGCTGCTGGCTGTGCTTGTGAGGTCACAGCAGCCTCAGTGCCTCCTAGGCCTGTATCAGGCTCATGGCTGCTGGCTGGGCTTGTGAGGTCACAGAAGCCTCAGTGCCTCCTCTGCCAGGGGCAGGCTCATGGCTGCTGGCTGTGATTGTGAGGTCACAGCAGCCTCAGTGCCTCATAGTTTAGTGTCCAGCGTCCCGTGCTGGCTCTGCTTGTGAGGTCACAGCAGACTCAGTGCCTCATAGGTTAGTGTCCAGCGCCCCCTGCTGGCTATGCTTGTGAGGTCACAGCAGACTCAGTGCCTCCCAGGCCAATATCAGGCTCCTGCCTGCTGGCTGTGCTTGTGACGTCACAGTAGCCTCAGTGCCTCTGAGGCCAGTGGCAGTCTCATGGCTGCTGGCTGTGCTTGTGAGGTCACAGAAGCCTGAATGACTCCTAGGCCAGTGGCAGTCTCATGGCTGCTGGCTGTGCTTGTGAGGTCACAGCAGCCTCAGTGCCTCATCGCTTAGTGTCCAGCGTCCCGTGCTGGCTCTGCTTGTGAGGTCACAGCAGACTCAGTGCCTCATAGTTTAGTGTCCAGCGTTCCCTGCTGGCTGTGCTTGTGAGGTCACAGCAGCCTCAGTTCCTCCTCTGCCAGTGGCAGGCTCATGGCTTCTGGCTGTGATTGTGAGGTCACAGCAGTCTCAGTGCCTCATAGGTTAGTGTCCAGCGCCCCCTGCTGGCTATGCTTGTGAGGTCACAGCAGACTCAGTGCCTCCCAGACTAGTATCATGCTCATGGCTGCTGGCTGTGCTTCTGAGGTCACAGAAGCCTGAATGACTCCTAGGCCAGTGGCAGGCTCATGGCTGCTGGCTGTGATTGTGAGGTCACAGCAGCCTCAGTGCCTCATCGTTTAGTGTCCAGCGTCCCCTGCTGGATCTGCTTGTGAGGTCACAGCAGACTCAGTGCCTCCTAGGTTAGTGTCCAGCGTCCCCTGCTGGCTCTGCTTGTGAGGTCACAGCAGCCTCAGTGCCTCACAGGCCAGTATCAGGCGCATGGCTGCTGGCTGTGATTGTGAAACACAGCAGCCTCAGTGCCTCCTCTGCCAGTGCCATGCTCATGGCTGCTGGCTGGGTTTGTGAGGTCACAGAAGCCTCAGTGCCTCCTCTGCCAGGGGCAGGCTCATGGCTTCTGGCTGTGATTGTGAGGTCACAGCAGTCTCAGTGCCTCATAGTTTAGTGTCCAGCGTCCCGTGCTAGCTCTGCTTGTGAGGTCACAGCAGACTCAGTGCCTCATAGGTTAGTGTCCAGCGCCCCCTGCTGGCTATACTTGTGAGGTCACAGCAGCCTCAGTGCCTCCCAGGCCAATATCAGGCTCCTGCCTGCTGGCTGTGCTTCTGACGTCACAGTAGCCTCAGTGCCTCTGAGGCCAGTGTCAGTCTCATGGCTGCTGGCTGTGCTTCTGACGCCACAGCAGCCTCAGTGCCTCCTCTGCCAGTGCCATGCTCATGGCTGCTGGCTGTGCTTGTGAGGTCACAGCAGCCTCAGTGCCTCATCGTTTAGTGTCCAGCTTCCCCTGCTGGCTCTGCTTGTGAGGTCACAGCAGCCTCAGTGCCTCATAGTTTAGTGTCCAGCGTCCCCTGCTGGCTGTGCTTGTGAGGTCACAGCAGACTCAATGCCTCATAGGTAAGTGTCCAGCGCCCCCTGCTGGCTGTGCTTGTGAGGTCACAGTAGCCTCAGTGCCTCCCAGGCCAATATCAGGCTCCTGGCTGCTGGCTGTGCTTGTGAGGTCACAGCAGCCACAGTGCCTCTGAGGCCAGTGGCAGGCTCATGGCTGCTGGCTATGACTGTGAGGTCACAGCAGCCTCAGTGCCTCCTAGGTTAGTGTCCAGCGCCCCCTGCTGGATCTGCTTGTGAGGTCACAGCAGACTCAGTGCCTCCTAGGTTAGTGTCCAGCGCCCCCTGCTGGCTCTGCTTCTGAGGTCACAGCAGCCTCAGTGCCTCACAGGCCAGTATCAGGCTCATGGCTGCTGGCTGTGCTTGTGACGCCACAGCAGCCTCAGTGCCTCCTCTGCCAGTGCCATGCTCATGGCTGCTGGCTGTGCTTGTGAGGTCACAGCAGCCTCAGTGCCTCCTAGGCCTGTATCAGGCTCATGGCTGCTGGCTGGGCTTGTCAGGTCACAGCAGCCTCAGTGCCTCCTCTGCCAGTGGCAGGCTCATGGCTTCTGGCTGTGATTGTGAGGTCACAGCAGTCTCAGTGCCTCATAGGTTAGTGTCCCGCGCCCCCTGCTGGCTATGCTTGTGAGGTCACAGCAGACTCAAGGCCTCTCAGGCTAGTATCATGCTCATGGCTGCTGGCTGTGCTTGTGAGGTCACAGCAGTCTGAGTGCCTCCTAGACCAGTGTCAGGGTCATGGCTGCTGGCTGTGCTTGTGAGGTCACAGAAGCCTGAATGCCTCTGAGGCCAGTGGCAGGCTCATGGCTGCTGGCTGTGATTGTGAGGTCACAGCAGCCTCAGTGCCTCATAGTTTAGTGTCCAGTGTGCCCTGCTGGTTGTGCTTGTGAGGTCACAGCAGCCTCAGTGCCTCATCGCTTAGTGTCCAGCGTCCCCTGCTGGCTGTGCTTGTGAGGTCACAGCAGCCTCAGTGCCTCCCAGGCCAATATCAGGCTCCTGGCTGCTGGCTGTGCTTGTGACGTCACAGCAGCCTCAGTGCCTCTGAGGCCAGTGGCAGTCTCATGGCTGCTGGCTATGATTGTGAGGTCACAGCAGCCTCAGTGCCTCAGAGGTTAGTGTCCATCGCCCCCTGCTGGCTGTGCTTGTGAGGTCACAGCAGCCTCAGTGCCTCAGAGGTTAGTGTCCAGCACCCGCTGCTGGCCGTGCTTCGGAAGTCACAGCAGCCTCAGTGCCTCCTCTGCCAGTGGCAGGCTCATGCCTGCTGGCTGTGTTTGTGAGGTCACAGCCGACTCTGTGCCTCAAAAGTTAGTGTGCAGCGCCCCCTGATGGCTGTGCTTGTGCGGTCACAGCAGCCTCAGTGTCTTCTAGGCCAGTGTCAGGGTCATGGCTGCTGGCTGTGCTTCTGAGGTCACAGAAGCCTGAATGCCTCCTAGGCCAGTGGCAGGCTCATGGCTGCTGGCTGTGATTGTGAGGTCACAGCAGCCTCAGTGCCTCATCGTTTAGTGTCCAGCTTCCCCTGCTGGCTCTGCTTGTGAGGTCACAGAAGCCTCAGTGCCTCCTCTGCCAGGGGCAGGCTCATGGCTTCTGGCTGTGATTGTGAGGTCACAGCAGTCTCAGTGCCTCATAGTTTAGTGTCCAGCGTCCCGTGCTGGCTCTGCTTGTGAGGTCACAGCAGACTCAGTGCCTCATAGGTTAGTGTCCAGCGCCCCCTGCTGGCTATGCTTGTGAGGTCACAGCAGACTCAGTGCCTCCCAGGCCAATATCAGGCTCCTGCCTGCTGGCTGTGCTTGTGACGTCACAGTAGCCTCAGTGCCTCTGAGGCCAGTGGCAGTCTCATGGCTGCTGGCTGTGCTTCTGAGGTCACAGAAGCCTCAGTGCTTCCTAGGCCAGTGGCAGGCTCATGGCTGCTGGCTGTGCTTGTGAGGTCACAGCAGACTCAGTGCCTCATAGGTTAGTGTCCAGCGTCCCCTGCTCGATCTGCTTGTGAGGTCACAGCAGACTCAGTGCCTCACAGGCCAGTATCAGACTCATGGCTGCTCGCTGTGCCTGTGACGTCACAGCAGCCTCCTCTGCCAGTGCCATGCTCATGGCTGCTGGCTGTGATTGTGAGGTCACAGCAGCCTCAGTGCCTCCTAGGCCAGTATCAGTCTCATGGCTGCTGGCTGTGCTTGTGACGCCACAGCAGCCTCAGTGCCTCCTCTGCCAGTGCCATGCTCATGGCTGCTGGCTGTGCTTGTGAGGTCACAGCAGCCTCAGTGCCTCCTAGGCCTGTATCAGGCTCATGGCTGCTGGCTGGGCTTGTCAGGTCACAGCAGCCTCAGTGCCTCCTCTGCCAGTGGCAGGCTCATGGCTTCTGGCTGTGATTGTGAGGTCACAGCAGTCTCAGTGCCTCATAGGTTAGTGTCCCGCGCCCCCTGCTGGCTATGCTTGTGAGGTCACAGCAGACTCAGTGCCTCCCAGACTAGTATCATGCTCATGGCTGCTGGCTGTGCTTGTGAGGTCACAGCAGCCTGAATGCCTCCTAGACCAGTGTCAGGGTCATGGCTGCTGGCTGTGCTTGTGAGGTCACAGAAGCCTGAATGACTCCTAGGCCAGTGGCAGTCTCATGGCTGCTGGCTGTGCTTGTGAGGTCACAGCAGCCTCAGTGCCTCATCGCTTAGTGTCCAGCGTCCCCTGCTGGCTGTGCTTGTGAGGTCACAGCAGCCTCAGTGCCTCACAGGCCAATATCAGGCTCCTGGCTGCTGGCTGTGCTTGTGACGTCACAGCAGCCTCAGTGCCTCCTCTGCCAGTGGCAGTCTCATGGCTGCTGGCTGTGCTTGTGAGGTCACAGCAGACTCAGTGCCTCCTAGGTTAGTGTCCATCGCCCCCTACTGGCTGTGCTCGAGAGGTCACAGCAGACTCAGTGCCTGATAGGTAATCTCCAGTGCCCCCTGCTGGCTATGCTTGTGAGGTCACAGCAGCCTCAGTGCCTCTGAGGCCAGTGGCAGTCTCATGGCTGCTGGCTGTGATTGTGAGGTCACAGCAGCCTCAGTGCCTCAGAGGTTAGTGTCCATCGCCCCCTGCTGGCTGTGCTTGTGAGGTCACAGCAGCCTCAGTGCCTCCTCTGCCAGTGTCAGGGTCATGCCTGCTGGCTGTGCTTGTGAGGTCACAGCCGACTCTGTGCCTCAAAAGTTAGTGTGCAGCGCCCCCTGATGGCTGTGCTTGTGAGGTCACAGCAGCCTCAGTGTCTTCTAGGCCAGTGTCAGGGTCATGGCTGCTGGCTGTGCTTCTGAGGTCACAGAAGCCTGAATGCCTCCTAGGCCAGTGGCAGGCTCATGGCTGCTGGCTGTGATTGTGAGGTCACAGCAGCCTCAGTGCCTCATAGTTTAGTGTCCAGCGTCCCCTGCTGGCTGTGCTTGTGAGGTCACAGCAGACTCAATGCCTCATAGGTAAGTGTCCAGCGCCCCCTGCTGGCTGTGCTTGTGAGGTCACAGCAGACTCAGTGCCTCCCAGGCCAATATCAGGCTCCTGGCTGCTGGCTGTGCTTGTGAGGTCACAGCAGCCACAGTGCCTCTGAGGCCAGTGTCAGTCTCATGGCTGCTGGCTGTGATTGTGAGGTCACAGCAGCCTCAGTGCCTCAGAGGTTAGTGTCCAGCACCCCCTGCTGGCTATGCTTGTGAGGTCACAGCAGCCTCAGTGCCTCCTCTGCCAGTGTCAGGGTCATGGCTGCTGGCTGTGCTTGTGAGGTCACAGCCGACTCTGTGCCTCAAAAGTTAGTGTGCAGCGCCCCCTGATGGCTGTGCTTGTGAGGTCACAGCAGCCTCAGTGTCTTCTAGGCCAGTGTCAGGGTCATGGCTGCTGGCTGTGCTTCTGAGGTCACAGAAGCCTGAATGCCTCCTAGGCCAGTGCCAGGCTCATGGCTGCTGGCTGTGATTGTGAGGTCACAGCAGCCTCAGTGCCTCATCGTTTAGTGTCCAGCTTCCCCTGCTGGCTCTGCTTGTGAGGTCACAGCAGCCTCAGTGCCTCATAGTTTAGTGTCCAGCGTCCCCTGCTGGCTGTGCTTGTGAGGTCACAGCAGACTCAATGCCTCATAGGTAAGTGTCCAGCGCCCCCTGCTGGCTGTGCTTGTGAGGTCACAGTAGCCTCAGTGCCTCCCAGGCCAATATCAGGCTCATGGCTGCTGGCTGTGCTTGTGAGGTCACAGCAGCCACAGTGCCTCTGAGGCCAGTGGCAGGCTCATGGCTGCTGGCTATGACTGTGAGGTCACAGCAGCCTCAGTGCCTCATCGTTTAGTGTCCAGCGTCCCCTGCTGGATCTGCTTGTGAGGTCACAGCAGACTCAGTGCCTCCTAGGTTAGTGTCCAGCGCCCCCTGCTGGCTCTGCTTCTGAGGTCACAGCAGCCTCAGTGCCTCACAGGCCAGTATCAGGCTCATGGCTGCTGGCTGTGCTTGTGAGGTCACAGCAGCCTCAGTGCCTCCTCTGCCAGTGCCATGCTCATGGCTGCTGGCTGTGCTTGTGAGGTCACAGCAGCCTCAATGCCTCCTAGGCCTGTATCAGGCTCATGGCTGCTGGCTGGGCTTGTCAGGTCACAGCAGCCTCAGTGCCTCCTCTGCCAGTGGCAGGCTCATGGCTTCTGGCTGTGATTGTGAGGTCACAGCAGTCTCAGTGCCTCATAGGTTAGTGTCCATCGCCCCCTGCTGGCTATGCTTGTGAGGTCACAGCAGACTCAGTGCCTCATAGGTTAGTGTCCAGCGCCCCCTGCTGGCTATGCTTGTGAGGTCACAGCAGACTCAGTGCCTCCCAGGCCAATATCAGGTTCCTGCCTGCTGGCTGTGCTTGTGACGTCACAGTAGCCTCAGTGCCTCTGAGGCCAGTATCAGTCTCATGGCTGCTGGCTGTGCTTCTGAAACCACAGCAGCCTCAGTGCCTCCTCTGCCAGTGCCATGCTCATGGCTGCTGGCTGTGCTTTGGAAGTCACAGCAGCCTCAGTGCCTCCTCTGCCAGTGGCAGGCTCATGCCTGCTGGCTGTGTTTGTGAGGTCACAGCCGACTCTGTGCCTCAAAAGTTAGTGTGCAGCGCCCCCTGATGGCTGTGCTTGTGCGGTCACAGCAGCCTCAGTGTCTTCTAGGCCAGTGTCAGGGTCATGGCTGCTGGCTGTGCTTCTGAGGTCACAGAAGCCTGAATGCCTCCTAGGCCAGTGGCAGGCTCATGGCTGCTGGCTGTGATTGTGAGGTCACAGCAGCCTCAGTGCCTCATCGTTTAGTGTCCAGCTTCCCCTGCTGGCTCTGCTTGTGAGGTCACAGCAGCCTCAGTGCCTCATAGTTTAGTGTCCAGCGTCCCCTGCTGGCTGTGCTTGTGAGGTCACAGCAGACTCAATGCCTCATAGGTAAGTGTCCAGCGCCCCCTGCTGGCTGTGCTTGTGAGGTCACAGTAGCCTCAGTGCCTCCCAGGCCAATATCAGGCTCCTGGCTGCTGGCTGTGCTTGTGAGGTCACAGCAGCCACAGTGCCTCTGAGGCCAGTGGCAGGCTCATGGCTGCTGGCTATGACTGTGAGGTCACAGCAGCCTCAGTGCCTCATCGTTTAGTGTCCAGCGTCCCCTGCTGGATCTGCTTGTGAGGTCACAGCAGACTCAGTGTCTCCTAGGTTAGTGTCCAGCGCCCCCTGCTGGCTCTGCTTCTGAGGTCACAGCAGCCTCAGTGCCTCACAGGCCAGTATCAGGCTCATGGCTGCTGGCTGTGCTTGTGAGGTCACAGCAGCCTCAGTGCCTCCTCTGCCAGTGCCATGCTCATGGCTGCTGGCTGTGCTTGTGAGGTCACAGCAGCCTCAGTGCCTCCTAGGCCTGTATCAGGCTCATGGCTGCTGGCTGTGCTTGTGAGGTCACAGAAGCCTCAGTGCCTCCTCTGCCAGGGGCAGGCTCATGGCTTCTGGCTGTGATTGTGAGGTCACAGCAGTCTTAGTGCCTCATAGTTTAGTGTCCAGCGTCCCGTGCTGGCTCTGCTTGTGAGGTCACAGCAGACTCAGTGCCTCATAGGTTAGTGTCCAGCGCCCCCTGCTGGCTATGCTTGTGAGGTCACAGCAGACTCAGTGCCTCCCAGGCCAATATCAGGTTCCTGCCTGCTGGCTGTGCTTGTGACGTCACAGTAGCCTCAGTGCCTCTGAGGCCAGTATCAGTCTCATGGCTGCTGGCTGTGCTTCTGACGCCACAGCAGCCTCAGTGCCTCCTCTGCCAGTGCCATGCTCATGGCTGCTGGCTGTGCTTGTGAGGTCACAGCAGCCTCAGTGCCTTCTAGGCCTGTATCAGGCTCATGGCTGCTGGCTGGGCTTGTGATGTCACAGAAGCCTGTATGTCTCCTCTGCCAGTGGCAGGCTCATGGCTTCTGGCTGTGATTGTGAGGTCACAGCAGTCTCAGTGCCTCATACGTTAGTGTCCAGCGCCCCCTGCTGGCTATGCTTGTGAGGTCACAGCAGACTCAGTGCCTCCCAGACTAGTATCATGCTCATGGCTGCTGGCTGTGCTTGTGAGGTCACAGCAGCCTGAATGCCTCCTAGACCAGTGTCAGGGTCATGGCTGCTGGCTGTGCTTCTGAGGTCACAGAAGCCTGAATGACTCCTAGGCCAGTGGCAGGCTCATGGCTGCTGGCTGTGATTGTGAGGTCACAGCAGCCTCAGTGCCTCAGAGGTTAGTGTCCAGTGTGCCCTGCTGGCTGTGCTTGTGAGGTCACAGCAGCCTCAGTGCCTCATCGCTTAGTGTCCAGCGTCCCCTGCTGGCTGTGCTTGTGAGGTCACAGCAGCCTCAGTGCCTCCCAGGCCAATATCAGGCTCCTGGCTGCTGGCTGTGCTTGTGACGTCACAGCAGCCTCAGTGCCTCCTCTGCCAGTGGCAGTCTCATGGCTGCTGGCTGTGCTTGTGAGGTCACAGAAGCCTGAATGACTGCTAGTCCAGTGGCAGGCTCATGGCTGCTGGCTGTGATTGTGAGGTCACAGCAGCCTCAGTGCCTGAGAGGTTAGTGTCCAGCGTGCCCTGTTGGCTGTGCTTTTGAGGTCACAGCAGACTCAGTGCCTCATAGGTAAGTGTCCAGCGCCCCCTGCTGGCTGTGCTTGTGAGGTCACAGCAGCCTCAGTGCCTCCTAGGCCTGTATCAGGCTCATGGCTGCTGGCTGTGCTTGTGACGCCACAGCAGCCTCAGTGCCTCCTCTGCCAGTGCCATGCTCATGGCTGCTGGCTGTGCTTGTGAGGTCACAGCAGCCTCAGTGCCTCCTAGGCCTGTATCAGGCTCATGGCTGCTGGCTGGGCTTGTGAGGTCACAGAAGCCTCAGTGCCTCCTCTGCCAGGGGCAGGCTCATGGCTTCTGGCTGTGATTGTGAGGTCACAGCAGCCTCAGTGCCTCATAGTTTAGTGTCCAGCGTCCCGTGCTGGCTCTGCTTGTGAGGTCACAGCAGACTCAGTGCCTCATAGGTTAGTGTCCAGCGCCCCCTGCTGGCTAGGCTTGTGAGGTCACAGCAGACTCAGTGCCTCCCAGGCCAATATCAGGCTCCTGCCTGCTGGCTGTGCTTGTGACGTCACAGTAGCCTCAGTGCCTCTGAGGCCAGTGGCAGTCTCATGGCTGCTGGCTGTGCTTCTGAGGTCACAGAAGCCTCAGTGCTTCCTAGGCCAGTGGCAGGCTCATGGCTGCTGGCTATGCTTGTGAGGTCACAGCAGACTCAGTGCCTCATAGGTTAGTGTCCAGCGTCCCCTGCTCGATCTGCTTGTGAGGTCACAGCAGACTCAGTGCCTCACAGGCCAGTATCAGACTCATGGCTGCTCGCTGTGCCTGTGACGTCACAGCAGCCTCCTCTGCCAGTGCCATGCTCATGGCTGCTGGCTGTGATTGTGAGGTCACAGCAGCATCAGTGCCTCCTAGGCCAGTATCAGTCTCATGGCTGCTGGCTGTGCTTGTGACGCCACAGCAGCCTCAGTGCCTCCTCTGCCAGTGCCATGCTCATGGCTGCTGGCTGTGATTGTGAGGTCACAGCAGCCTCAGTGCCTCCCAGGCCTGTATCAGGCTCATGGCTGCTGGCTGGGCTTGTCAGGTCACAGCAGCCTCAGTGCCTCCTCTGCCAGTGGCAGGCTCATGGCTTCTGGCTGTGATTGTGAGGTCACAGCAGTCTCAGTGCCTCAGAGGTTAGTGTCCAGCGCCCCCTGCTGGCTATGCTTGTGAGGTCACAGCAGACTCAGTGCCTCCCAGACTAGTATCATGCTCATGGCTGCTGGCTGTGCTTCTGAGGTCACAGAAGCCTGAATGACTCCTAGGCCAGTGGCAGGCTCATGGCTGCTGGCTGTGTTTGTGAGGTCACAGCCGACTCTGTGCCTCAAAAGTTAGTGTGCAGCGCCCCCTGATGGCTGTGCTTGTGCGGTCACAGCAGCCTCAGTGTCTTCTAGGCCAGTGTCAGGGTCATGGCTGCTGGCTGTGCTTCTGAGGTCACAGAAGCCTGAATGCCTCCTCTGCCAGGGGCAGGCTCATGGCTGCTGGCTGTGATTGTGAGGTCACAGCAGCCTCAGTGCCTCATCTTTTAGTGTCCAGCTTCCCCTGCTGGCTCTGCTTGTGAGGTCACAGCAGCCTCAGTGCCTCATAGTTTAGTGTCCAGCGTCCCCTGCTGGCTGTGCTTGTGAGGTCACAGCAGACTCAATGCCTCATAGGTAAGTGTCCAGCGCCCCCTGCTGGCTGTGCTTGTGAGGTCACAGTAGCCTCAGTGCCTCCCAGGCCAATATCAGGCTCCTGGCTGCTGGCTGTGTTTGTGAGGTCACAGCAGCCACAGTGCCTCTGAGGCCAGTGGCAGGCTCATGGCTGCTGGCTATGACTGTGAGGTCACAGCAGCCTCAGTGCCTCATCGTTTAGTGTCCAGCGTCCCCTGCTGGATCTGCTTGTGAGGTCACAGCAGACTCAGTGTCTCCTAGGTTAGTGTCCAGCGCCCCCTGCTGGCTCTGCTTCTGAGGTCACAGCAGCCTCAGTGCCTCACAGGCCAGTATCAGGCTCATGGCTGCTGGCTGTGCTTGTGAGGTCACAGCAGCCTCAGTGCCTCCTCTGCCAGTGCCATGCTCATGGCTGCTGGCTGTGCTTGTGAGGTCACAGCAGCCTCAGTGCCTCCTAGGCCTGTATCAGGCTCATGGCTGCTGGCTGTGCTTGTGAGGTCACAGAAGCCTCAGTGCCTCCTCTGCCAGGGGCAGGCTCATGGCTTCTGGCTGTGATTGTGAGGTCACAGCAGTCTTAGTGCCTCATAGTTTAGTGTCCAGCGTCCCGTGCTGGCTCTGCTTGTGAGGTCACAGCAGACTCAGTGCCTCATAGGTTAGTGTCCAGCGCCCCCTGCTGGATCTGCTTGTGAGGTCACACCAGACTCAGTGCCTCCCAGGCCAATATCAGGTTCCTGCCTGCTGGCTGTGCTTGTGACGTCACAGTAGCCTCAGTGCCTCTGAGGCCAGTATCAGTCTCATGGCTGCTGGCTGTGCTTCTGACGCCACAGCAGCCTCAGTGCCTCCTCTGCCAGTGCCATGCTCATGGCTGCTGGCTGTGCTTGTGAGGTCACAGCAGCCTCAGTGCCTCCTAGGCCTGTATCAGGCTCATGGCTGCTGGCTGGGCTTGTCAGGTCACAGAAGCCTGTATGCCTCCTCTGCCAGTGGCAGGCTCATGGCTTCTGGCTGTGATTGTGAGGTCACAGCAGTCTCAGTGCCTCATACGTTAGTGTCCAGCGCCCCCTGCTGGCTATGCTTGTGAGGTCACAGCAGACTCAGTGCCTCCCAGACTAGTATCATGCTCATGGCTGCTGGCTGTGCTTGTGAGGTCACAGCAGCCTGAATGCCTCCTAGACCAGTGTCAGGGTCATGGCTGCTGGCTGTGCTTCTGAGGTCACAGAAGCCTGAATGACTCCTAGGCCAGTGGCAGGCTCATGGCTGCTGGCTGTGATTGTGAGGTCACAGCAGCCTCAGTGCCTCAGAGGTTAGTGTCCAGTGTGCCCTGCTGGCTGTGCTTGTGAGGTCACAGCAGCCTCAGTGCCTCATCGCTTAGTGTCCAGCGTCCCCTGCTGGCTGTGCTTGTGAGGTCACAGCAGCCTCAGTGCCTCCCAGGCCAATATCAGGCTCCTGGCTGCTGGCTGTGCTTGTGAGGTCACAGCAGCCTCAGTGCCTCCTCTGCCAGTGGCAGTCTCATGGCTGCTGGCTGTGCTTGTGAGGTCACAGAAGCCTGAATGACTGCTAGTCCAGTGGCAGGCTCATGGCTGCTGGCTGTGATTGTGAGGTCACAGCAGCCTCAGTGCCTCATAGTTTAGTGTCCAGCGTGCCCTGTTGGCTGTGCTTTTGAGGTCACAGCAGACTCAGTGCCTCATAGGTAAGTGTCCAGCGCCCCCTGATGGCTGTGCTTGTGAGGTCACAGCAGCCTCAGTGCCTCCTAGGCCTGTATCAGGCTCATGGCTGCTGGCTGTGCTTGTGACGCCACAGCAGCCTCAGTGCCTCCTCTGCCAGTGCCATGCTCATGGCTGCTGGCTGTGCTTGTGAGGTCACAGCAGCCTCAGTGCCTCCTAGGCCTGTATCAGGCTCATGGCTGCTGGCTGGGCTTGTGAGGTCACAGAAGCCTCAGTGCCTCCTCTGCCAGGGGCAGGCTCATGGCTTCTGGCTGTGATTGTGAGGTCACAGCAGCCTCAGTGCCTCATAGTTTAGTGTCCAGCGTCCCGTGCTGGCTCTGCTTGTGAGGTCACAGCAGACTCAGTGCCTCATAGGTTAGTGTCCAGCGCCCCCTGCTGGCTAGGCTTGTGAGGTCACAGCAGACTCAGTGCCTCCCAGGCCAATATCAGGCTCCTGCCTGCTGGCTGTGCTTGTGACGTCACAGTAGCCTCAGTGCCTCTGAGGCCAGTGGCAGTCTCATGGCTGCTGGCTGTGCTTCTGAGGTCACAGAAGCCTCAGTGCTTCCTAGGCCAGTGGCAGGCTCATGGCTGCTGGCTATGCTTGTGAGGTCACAGCAGACTCAGTGCCTCATAGGTTAGTGTCCAGCGTCCCCTGCTCGATCTGCTTGTGAGGTCACAGCAGACTCAGTGCCTCACAGGCCAGTATCAGACTCATGGCTGCTCGCTGTGCCTGTGACGTCACAGCAGCCTCCTCTGCCAGTGCCATGCTCATGGCTGCTGGCTGTGATTGTGAGGTCACAGCAGCATCAGTGCCTCCTAGGCCAGTATCAGTCTCATGGCTGCTGGCTGTGCTTGTGACGCCACAGCAGCCTCAGTGCCTCCTCTGCCAGTGCCATGCTCATGGCTGCTGGCTGTGATTGTGAGGTCACAGCAGCCTCAGTGCCTCCCAGGCCTGTATCAGGCTCATGGCTGCTGGCTGGGCTTGTCAGGTCACAGCAGCCTCAGTGCCTCCTCTGCCAGTGGCAGGCTCATGGCTTCTGGCTGTGATTGTGAGGTCACAGCAGTCTCAGTGCCTCAGAGGTTAGTGTCCAGCGCCCCCTGCTGGCTATGCTTGTGAGGTCACAGCAGACTCAGTGCCTCCCAGACTAGTATCATGCTCATGGCTGCTGGCTGTGCTTCTGAGGTCACAGAAGCCTGAATGACTCCTAGGCCAGTGGCAGGCTCATGGCTGCTGGCTGTGTTTGTGAGGTCACAGCCGACTCTGTGCCTCATAGTTAGTGTGCAGCGCCCCCTGATGGCTGTGCTTGTGACGTCACAGCAGCCTCAGTGTCTTCTAGGCCAGTGTCAGGGTCATGGCTGCTGGCTGTGCTTCTGAGGTCACAGAAGCCTGAATGCCTCCTCTGCCAGGGGCAGGCTCATGGCTGCTGGCTGTGATTGTGAGGTCACAGCAGCCTCAGTGCCTCATCTTTTAGTGTCCAGCTTCCCCTGCTGGCTCTGCTTGTGAGGTCACAGCAGCCTCAGTGCCTCATAGTTTAGTGTCCAGCGTCCCCTGCTGGCTGTGCTTGTGAGGTCACAGCAGACTCAATGCCTCATAGGTAAGTGTCCAGCGCCCCCTGCTGGCTGTGCTTGTGAGGTCACAGTAGCCTCAGTGCCTCCCAGGCCAATATCAGGCTCCTGGCTGCTGGCTGTGCTTGTGAGGTCACAGCAGCCACAGTGCCTCTGAGGCCAGTGGCAGGCTCATGGCTGCTGGCTATGACTGTGAGGTCACAGCAGCCTCAGTGCCTCATCGTTTAGTGTCCAGCGTCCCCTGCTGGATCTGCTTGTGAGGTCACAGCAGACTCAGTGTCTCCTAGGTTAGTGTCCAGCGCCCCCTGCTGGCTCTGCTTCTGAGGTCACAGCAGCCTCAGTGCCTCACAGGCCAGTATCAGGCTCATGGCTGCTGGCTGTGCTTGTGAGGTCACAGCAGCCTCAGTGCCTCCTCTGCCAGTGCCATGCTCATGGCTGCTGGCTGTGCTTGTGAGGTCACAGCAGCCTCAGTGCCTCCTAGGCCTGTATCAGGCTCATGGCTGCTGGCTGTGCTTGTGAGGTCACAGAAGCCTCAGTGCCTCCTCTGCCAGGGGCAGGCTCATGGCTTCTGGCTGTGATTGTGAGGTCACAGCAGTCTTAGTGCCTCATAGTTTAGTGTCCAGCGTCCCGTGCTGGCTCTGCTTGTGAGGTCACAGCAGACTCAGTGCCTCATAGGTTAGTGTCCAGCGCCCCCTGCTGGATCTGCTTGTGAGGTCACACCAGACTCAGTGCCTCCCAGGCCAATATCAGGTTCCTGCCTGCTGGCTGTGCTTGTGACGTCACAGTAGCCTCAGTGCCTCTGAGGCCAGTATCAGTCTCATGGCTGCTGGCTGTGCTTCTGACGCCACAGCAGCCTCAGTGCCTCCTCTGCCAGTGCCATGCTCATGGCTGCTGGCTGTGCTTGTGAGGTCACAGCAGCCTCAGTGCCTCCTAGGCCTGTATCAGGCTCATGGCTGCTGGCTGGGCTTGTCAGGTCACAGAAGCCTGTATGCCTCCTCTGCCAGTGGCAGGCTCATGGCTTCTGGCTGTGATTGTGAGGTCACAGCAGTCTCAGTGCCTCATACGTTAGTGTCCAGCGCCCCCTGCTGGCTATGCTTGTGAGGTCACAGCAGACTCAGTGCCTCCCAGACTAGTATCATGCTCATGGCTGCTGGCTGTGCTTGTGAGGTCACAGCAGCCTGAATGCCTCCTAGACCAGTGTCAGGGTCATGGCTGCTGGCTGTGCTTCTGAGGTCACAGAAGCCTGAATGACTCCTAGGCCAGTGGCAGGCTCATGGCTGCTGGCTGTGATTGTGAGGTCACAGCAGCCTCAGTGCCTCAGAGGTTAGTGTCCAGTGTGCCCTGCTGGCTGTGCTTGTGAGGTCACAGCAGCCTCAGTGCCTCATCGCTTAGTGTCCAGCGTCCCCTGCTGGCTGTGCTTGTGAGGTCACAGCAGCCTCAGTGCCTCCCAGGCCAATATCAGGCTCCTGGCTGCTGGCTGTGCTTGTGAGGTCACAGCAGCCTCAGTGCCTCCTCTGCCAGTGGCAGTCTCATGGCTGCTGGCTGTGCTTGTGAGGTCACAGAAGCCTGAATGACTGCTAGTCCAGTGGCAGGCTCATGGCTGCTGGCTGTGATTGTGAGGTCACAGCAGCCTCAGTGCCTGAGAGGTTAGTGTCCAGCGTGCCCTGTTGGCTGTGCTTTTGAGGTCACAGCAGACTCAGTGCCTCATAGGTAAGTGTCCAGCGCCCCCTGATGGCTGTGCTTGTGAGGTCACAGCAGCCTCAGTGCCTCACAGGCCAGTATCAGGCTCATGGCTGCTGGCTGTGCTTGTGACGCCACAGCAGCCTCAGTGCCTCCTCTGCCAGTGCCATGCTCATGGCTGCTGGCTGTGCTTGTGAGGTCACAGCAGACTCAGTGCCTCCTAGGCCTGTATCAGGCTCATGGCTGCTGGCTGGGCTTGTGAGGTCACAGAAGCCTCAGTGCCTCCTCTGCCAGGGGCAGGCTCATGGCTGCTGGCTGTGATTGTGAGGTCACAGCAGCCTCAGTGCCTCATAGTTTAGTGTCCAGCGTCCCGTGCTGGCTCTGCTTGTGAGGTCACAGCAGCCTCAGTGCCTCATAGGTTAGTGTCCAGCGCCCCCTGCTGGCTATGCTTGTGAGGTCACAGCAGACTCAGTGCCTCCCAGGCCAATATCAGGCTCCTGCCTGCTGGCTGTGCTTGTGACGTCACAGTAGCCTCAGTGCCTCTGAGGCCAGTGGCAGTCTCATGGCTGCTGGCTGTGCTTCTGAGGTCACAGAAGCCTCAGTGCTTCCTAGGCCAGTGGCAGGCTCATGGCTGCTGGCTATGCTTGTGAGGTCACAGCAGACTCAGTGCCTCATAGGTTAGTGTCCAGCGTCCCCTGCTCGATCTGCTTGTGAGGTCACAGCAGACTCAGTGCCTCACAGGCCAGTATCAGACTCATGGCTGCTCGCTGTGCCTGTGACGTCACAGCAGCCTCCTCTGCCAGTGCCATGCTCATGGCTGCTGGCTGTGATTGTGAGGTCACAGCAGCATCAGTGCCTCCTAGGCCAGTATCAGTCTCATGGCTGCTGGCTGTGCTTGTGACGCCACAGCAGCCTCAGTGCCTCCTCTGCCAGTGCCATGCTCATGGCTGCTGGCTGTGCTTGTGAGGTCACAGCAGCCTCAGTGCCTCCCAGGCCTGTATCAGGCTCATGGCTGCTGGCTGGGCTTGTCAGGTCACAGCAGCCTCAGTGCCTCCTCTGCCAGTGGCAGGCTCATGGCTTCTGGCTGTGATTGTGAGGTCACAGCAGTCTCAGTGCCTCATAGGTTAGTGTCCAGCGCCCCCTGCTGGCTATGCTTGTGAGGTCACAGCAGACTCAGTGCCTCCCAGACTAGTATCATGCTCATGGCTGCTGGCTGTGCTTCTGAGGTCACAGAAGCCTGAATGACTCCTAGGCCAGTGGCAGGCTCATGGCTGCTGGCTGTGATTGTGAGGTCACAGCAGCCTCAGTGCCTCATAGTTTAGTGTCCAGCGTCCCCTGCTGGATCTGCTTGTGAGGTCACAGCAGACTCAGTGCCTCCTAGGTTAGTGTCCAGCGTCCCCTGCTGGCTCTGCTTGTGAGGTCACAGCAGCCTCAGTGCCTCCCAGGCCAATATCACGCTCCTGCCTGCTGGCTGTGCTTGTGACGTCACAGTAGCCTCAGTGCCTCTGAGGCCAGTGGCAGTCTCATGGCTGCTGGCTGTGCTTCTGAGGTCACAGAAGCCTCAGTGCCTCTGAGGCCAGTGCCATGCTCATGGCTGCTGGCTGTGATTGTGAGGTCACAGCAGCCTCAGTGCCTCCTAGGCCAGTATCAGCCTCATGGCTGCTGGCTGTGCTTGTGAGGTCACAGCAGCCTCAGTGCCTCATCGTTTAGTGTCCAGCTTCCCCTGCTGGCTCTGCTTGTGAGGTCACAGCAGCCTCAGTGCCTCATAGTTTAGTGTCCAGCGTCCCCTGCTGGCTGTGCTTGTGAGGTCACAGCAGACTCAATGCCTCATAGGTAAGTGTCCAGCGCCCCCTGCTGGCTGTGCTTGTGAGGTCACAGTAGCCTCAGTGCCTCCCAGGCCAATATCAGGCTCCTGGCTGCTGGCTGTGCTTGTGAGGTCACAGCAGCCACAGTGCCTCTGAGGCCAGTGGCAGGCTCATGGCTGCTGGCTATGACTGTGAGGTCACAGCAGCCTCAGTGCCTCATCGTTTAGTGTCCAGCGTCCCCTGCTGGATCTGCTTGTGAGGTCACAGCAGACTCAGTGCCTCCTAGGTTAGTGTCCAGCGCCCCCTGCTGGCTCTGCTTCTGAGGTCACAGCAGCCTCAGTGCCTCACAGGCCAGTATCAGGCTCATGGCTGCTGGCTGTGCTTGTGACGCCACAGCAGCCTCAGTGCCTCCTCTGCCAGTGCCATGCTCATGGCTGCTGGCTGTGCTTGTGAGGTCACAGCAGCCTCAGTGCCTCCTAGGCCTGTATCAGGCTCATGGCTGCTGGCTGGGCTTGTCAGGTCACAGCAGCCTCAGTGCCTCCTCTGCCAGTGGCAGGCTCATGGCTTCTGGCTGTGATTGTGAGGTCACAGCAATCTCAGTGCCTCATAGGTTAGTCTCCATCGCCCCCTGCTGGCTATGCTTGTGAGGTCACAGCAGACTCAGTGCCTCCCAGACTAGTATCATGCTCATGGCTGCTGGCTGTGCTTCTGAGGTCACAGCAGCCTGAGTGCCTCCTAGACCAGTGTCAGGGTCATGGCTGCTGGCTGTGCTTGTGAGGTCACAGAAGCCTGAATGCCTCTGAGGCCAGTGGCAGGCTCGTGGCTGCTGGCTGTGATTGTGAGGTCACAGCAGCCTCAGTGCCTCATAGTTTAGTGTCCAGTGTGCCCTGCTGGTTGTGCTTGTGAGGTCACAGCAGCCTCAGTGCCTCATCGCTTAGTGTCCAGCGTCCCCTGCTGGCTGTGCTTGTGAGGTCACAGCAGACTCAGTGCCTCCCAGGCCAATATCAGGCTCCTGGCTGCTGGCTGTGCTTGTGACGTCACAGCAGCCTCAGTGCCTCTGAGGCCAGTGGCAGTCTCATGGCTGCTGGCTATGATTGTGAGGTCACAGCAGCCTCAGTGCCTCAGAGGTTAGTGTCCATCGCCCCCTGCTGGCTGTGCTTGTGAGGTCACAGCAGCCTCAGTGCCTCAGAGGTTAGTGTCCAGCGCCCCCTGCTGGCCGTGCTTTGGAAGTCACAGCAGCCTCAGTGCCTCCTCTGCCAGTGGCAGGCTCATGCCTGCTGGCTGTGTTTGTGAGGTCACAGCCGACTCTGTGCCTCAAAAGTTAGTGTGCAGCGCCCCCTGCTGGCTATGCTTGTGCGGTCACAGCAGACTCAGTGTCTTCTAGGCCAGTGTCAGGGTCATGGCTGCTGGCTGTGCTTCTGAGGTCACAGAAGCCTGAATGCCTCCTAGGCCAGTGGCAGGCTCATGGCTGCTGGCTGTGATTGTGAGGTCACAGCAGCCTCAGTGCCTCATCGTTTAGTGTCCAGTTTCCCCTGCTGGCTCTGCTTGTGAGGTCACAGAAGCCTCAGTGCCTCCTCTGCCAGGGGCAGGCTCATGGCTTCTGGCTGTGATTGTGAGGTCACAGCAGTCTCAGTGCCTCATAGTTTAGTGTCCAGCGTCCCGTGCTGGCTGTGATTGTGAGGTCACAGCAGACTCAGTGCCTCATAGGTTAGTGTCCAGCGCCCCCTGCTGGCTATGCTTGTGAGGTCACAGCAGACTCAGTGCCTCCCAGACCAATATCAGGCTCCTGCCTGCTGGCTGTGCTTGTGACGTCACAGTAGCCTCAGTGCCTCTGAGGCCAGTGGCAGTCTCATGGCTGCTGGCTGTGCTTCTGAGGTCACAGAAGCCTCAGTGCTTCCTAGGCCAGTGGCAGGCTCATGGCTGCTGGCTGTGCTTGTGAGGTCACAGCAGACTCAGTGCCTCATAGGTTAGTGTCCAGCGTCCCCTGCTCGATCTGCTTGTGAGGTCACAGCAGACTCAGTGCCTCACAGGCCAGTATCAGACTCATGGCTGCTCGCTGTGCCTGTGACGTCACAGCAGCCTCCTCTGCCAGTGCCATGCTCATGGCTGCTGGCTGTGATTGTGAGGTCACAGCAGCCTCAGTGCCTCCTAGGCCAGTATCAGTCTCATGGCTGCTGGCTGTGCTTGTGACGCCACAGCAGCCTCAGTGCCTCCTCTGCCAGTGCCATGCTCATGGCTGCTGGCTGTGCTTGTGAGGTCACAGCAGCCTCAGTGCCTCCTAGGCCTGTATCAGGCTCATGGCTGCTGGCTGGGCTTGTCAGGTCACAGCAGCCTCAGTGCCTTCTCTGCCAGTGGCAGGCTCATGGCTTCTGGCTGTGATTGTGAGGTCACAGCAGTCTCAGTGCCTCATAGGTTAGTGTCCAGCGCCCCCTGCTGGCTATGCTTGTGAGGTCACAGCAGACTCAGTGCCTCCCAGACTAGTATCATGCTCATGGCTGCTGGCTGTGCTTGTGAGGTCACAGCAGCCTGAATGCCTCCTAGACCAGTGTCAGGGTCATGGCTGCTGGCTGTGCTTGTGAGGTCACAGAAGCCTGAATGACTCCTAGGCCAGTGGCAGTCTCATGGCTGCTGGCTGTGCTTGTGAGGTCACAGCAGCCTCAGTGCCTCATCGCTTAGTGTCCAGCGTCCCCTGCTGGCTGTGCTTGTGAGGTCACAGCAGCCTCAGTGCCTCCCAGGCCAATATCAGGCTCCTGCCTGCTGGCTGTGCTTGTGACGTCACAGCAGCCTCAGTGCCTCTGAGGCCAGTGGCAGTCTCATGGCTGCTGGCTGTGCTTGTGAGGTCACAGCAGACTCAGTGCCTCCTAGGTTAGTGTCCATCGCCCCCTACTGGCTGTGATTGTGAGGTCACAGCAGACTCAGTGCCTGATAGGTAATCTCCAGTGCCCCCTGCTGGCTATGCTTGTGAGGTCACAGCAGCCTCAGTGCCTCTGAGGCCAGTGGCAGTCTCATGGCTGCTGGCTGTGATTGTGAGGTCACAGCAGCCTCAGTGCCTCAGAGGTTAGTGTCCAGCACCCGCTGCTGGCCGTGCTTCGGAAGTCACAGCAGCCTCAGTGCCTCCTCTGCCAGTGTCAGGGTCTTGCCTGCTGGCTGTGCTTGTGAGGTCACAGCCGACTCTGTGCCTCAAAAGTTAGTGTGCAGCGCCCCCTGATGGCTATGCTTGTGAGGTCACAGCAGCCTCAGTGTCTTCTAGGCCAGTGTCATGCTCATGGCTGCTGGCTGTGCTTCTGAGGTCACAGAAGCCTGAATGCCTCTGAGGCCAGTGGCAGGCTCATGGCTGCTGGCTGTGATTGTGAGGTCACAGCAGCCTCAGTGCCTCATCGTTTAGTGTCCAGCTTCCCCTGCTGGCTCTGCTTGTGAGGTCACAGCAGACTCAATGCCTCATAGGTAAGTGTCCAGCGCCCCCTGCTGGCTGTGCTTGTGAGGTCACAGTAGCCTCAGTGCCTCCCAGGCCAATATCAGGCTCCTGGCTGCTGCCGGTGCTTGTGAGGTCACAGCAGCCACAGTGCCTCTGAGGCCAGTGGCAGTCTCATGGCTGCTGGCTGTGCTTGTGAGGTCACAGCAGACTCAGTGCCTCCTAGGTTAGTGCCCATCGCCCCCTACTGGCTGTGCTCGAGAGGTCACAGCAGACTCAGTGCCTGATAGGTAATCTCCAGTGCCCCCTGCTGGCTATGCTTGTGAGGTCACAGCAGCCTCAGTGCCTCTGAGGCCAGTGTCAGTCTCATGGCTGCTGGCTGTGCTTGTGAGGTCACAGCAGCCTCAGTGTCTTCTAGGCCAGTGTCAGGGTCATGGCTGCTGGCTGTGCTTCTGAGGTCACAGAAGCCTGAATGCCTCCTAGGCCAGTGGCAGGCTCATGGCTGCTGGCTGTGATTGTGAGGTCACAGCAGCCTCAGTGCCTCATCGTTTAGTGTCCAGCTTCCCCTGCTGGCTCTGCTTGTGAGGTCACAGCAGCCTCAGTGCCTCATAGTTTAGTGTCCAGCGTCCCCTGCTGGCTGTGCTTGTGAGGTCACAGCAGACTCAATGCCTCATAGGTAAGTGTCCAGCGCCCCCTGCTGGCTGTGCTTGTGAGGTCACAGTAGCCTCAGTGCCTCCCAGGCCAATATCAGGCTCCTGGCTGCTGGCTGTGCTTGTGAGGTCACAGCAGCCACAGTGCCTCTGAGGCCAGTGGCAGGCTCATGGCTGCTGGCTATGACTGTGAGGTCACAGCAGCCTCAGTGCCTCATCGTTTAGTGTCCAGCGTCCCCTGCTGGATCTGCTTGTGAGGTCACAGCAGACTCAATGCCTCATAGGTAAGTGTCCAGCGCCCCCTGCTGGCTGTGCTTGTGAGGTCACAGCAGCCACAGTGCCTCTGAGGCCAGTGGCAGGCTCATGGCTGCTGGCTATGACTGTGAGGTCACAGCAGCCTCAGTGCCTCATCGTTTAGTGTCCAGCGTCCCCTGCTGGATCTGCTTGTGAGGTCACAGCAGACTCAGTGCCTCCTAGGTTAGTGTCCAGCGCCCCCTGCTGGCTCTGCTTCTGAGGTCACAGCAGCCTCAGTGCCTCACAGGCCAGTATCAGGCTCATGGCTGCTGGCTGTGCTTGTGACGCCACAGCAGCCTCAGTGCCTCCTCTGCCAGTGCCATGCTCATGGCTGCTGGCTGTGCTTGTGAGGTCACAGCAGCCTCAGTGCCTCCTCTGCCAGGGGCAGGCTCATGGCTGCTGGCTGTGCTTGTGAGGTCACAGCAGCCTCAGTGCCTCATCGTTTAGTGTCCAGCTTCCCCTGCTGGCTCTGCTTGTGAGGTCACAGCAGCCTCAGTGCCTCCTAGGTTAGTGTCCAGCGTCCCGTGCTGGCTCTGCTTGTGAGGTCACAGCAGTCTGAGTGCCTCATAGGTTAGTGTCCAGCGCCCCCTGCTGGCTATGCTTGTGAGGTCACAGCAGCCTCAGTGCCTCATAGTTTAGTGTCCAGCGTCCCCTGCTGGCTGTGCTTGTGAGGTCACAGCAGACTCAATGCCTCATAGGTAAGTGTCCAGCGCCCCCTGCTGGCTGTGCTTGTGAGGTCACAGTAGCCTCAGTGCCTCCCAGGCCAATATCAGGCTCCTGGCTGCTGGCTGTGCTTGTGAGGTCACAGCAGCCACAGTGCCTCTGAGGCCAGTGGCAGGCTCATGGCTGCTGGCTATGACTGTGAGGTCACAGCAGCCTCAGTGCCTCATCGTTTAGTGTCCAGCGTCCCCTGCTGGATCTGCTTGTGAGGTCACAGCAGACTCAGTGCCTCCTAGGTTAGTGTCCAGCGCCCCCTGCTGGCTCTGCTTCTGAGGTCACAGCAGCCTCAGTGCCTCACAGGCCAGTATCAGGCTCATGGCTGCTGGCTGTGCTTGTGAGGTCACAGCAGCCTCAGTGCCTCCTCTGCCAGTGCCATGCTCATGGCTGCTGGCTGTGCTTGTGAGGTCACAGCAGCCTCAGTGCCTCCTAGGCCTGTATCAGGCTCATGGCTGCTGGCTGGGCTTGTGAGGTCACAGCAGCCTCAGTGCCTCCTCTGCCAGTGGCAGGCTCATGGCTTCTGGCTGTGATTGTGAGGTCACAGCAATCTCAGTGCCTCATAGGTTAGTGTCCATCGCCCCCTGCTGGCTATGCTTGTGAGGTCACAGCAGACTCAGTGCCTCCCAGACTAGTATCAGGCTCATGGCTGCTGGCTGTGCTTCTGAGGTCACAGCAGACTCAGTGCCTCCTAGGTTAGTGTCCATCGCCCCCTACTGACTGTGATTGTGAGGTCACAGCAGACTCAGTGCCTGATAGGTAATCTCCAGTGCCCCCTGCTGGCTATGCTTGTGAGGTCACAGCAGCCTCAGTGCCTCTGAGGCCAGTGGCAGTCTCATGGCTGCTGGCTGTGATTGTGAGGTCACAGCAGCCTCAGTGCCTCAGAGGTTAGTGTCCAGCACCCGCTGCTGGCCGTGCTTCGGAAGTCACAGCAGCCTCAGTGCCTCCTCTGCCAGTGTCAGGGTCTTGCCTGCTGGCTGTGCTTGTGAGGTCACAGCCGACTCTGTGCCTCAAAAGTTAGTGTGCAGCGCCCCCTGATGGCTGTGCTTGTGAGGTCACAGCAGCCTCAGTGTCTTCTAGGCCAGTGTCATGCTCATGGCTGCTGGCTGTGCTTCTGAGGTCACAGAAGCCTGAATGCCTCTGAGGCCAGTGGCAGGCTCATGGCTGCTGGCTGTGATTGTGAGGTCACAGCAGCCTCAGTGCCTCATCGTTTAGTGTCCAGCTTCCCCTGCTGGCTCTGCTTGTGAGGTCACAGCAGACTCAATGCCTCATAGGTAAGTATCCAGCGCCCCCTGCTGGCTGTGCTTGTGAGGTCACAGTAGCCTCAGTGCCTCCCAGGCCAATATCAGGCTCCTGGCTGCTGGCTGTGCTTGTGAGGTCACAGCAGCCACAGTGCCTCTGAGGCCAGTGTCAGTCTCATGGCTGCTGGCTGTGATTGTGAGGTCACAGCAGCCTCAGTGCCTCAGAGGTTAGTGTCCAGCACCCGCTGCTGGCCGTGCTTCTGAGGTCACAGCAGCCTCAGTGCCTCCTCTGCCAGTGTCAGGGTCATGCCTGCTGGCTGTGCTTGTGAGGTCACAGCCGACTCTGTGCCTCAAAAGTTAGTGTGCAGCGCCCCCTGATGGCTGTGCTTGTGAGGTCACAGCAGCCTCAGTGTCTTCTAGGCCAGTGTCAGGGTCATGGCTGCTGGCTGTGCTTCTGAGGTCACAGAAGCCTGAATGCCTCCTAGGCCAGTGGCAGGCTCATGGCTGCTGGCTGTGATTGTGAGGTCACAGCAGCCTCAGTGCCTCATCGTTTAGTGTCCAGCTTCCCCTGCTGGCTCTGCTTGTGAGGTCACAGCAGCCTCAGTGCCTCATAGTTTAGTGTCCAGCGTCCCCTGCTGGCTGTGCTTGTGAGGTCACAGCAGACTCAATGCCTCATAGGTAAGTGTCCAGCGCCCCCTGCTGGCTGTGCTTGTGAGGTCACAGTAGCCTCAGTGCCTCCCAGGCCAATATCAGGCTCCTGCCTGCTGGCTGTGCTTGTGAGGTCACAGCAGCCACAGTGCCTCTGAGGCCAGTGGCAGGCTCATGGCTGCTGGCTATGACTGTGAGGTCACAGCAGCCTCAGTGCCTCATCGTTTAGTGTCCAGCGTCCCCTGCTGGATCTGCTTGTGAGGTCACAGCAGACTCAGTGTCTCCTAGGTTAGTGTCCAGCGCCCCCTGCTGGCTCTGCTTCTGAGGTCACAGCAGCCTCAGTGCCTCACAGGCCAGTATCAGGCTCATGGCTGCTGGCTGTGCTTGTGAGGTCACAGCAGCCTCAGTGCCTCCTCTGCCAGTGCCATGCTCATGGCTGCTGGCTGTGCTTGTGAGGTCACAGCAGCCTCAGTGCCTCCTAGGCCTGTATCAGGCTCATGGCTGCTGGCTGGGCTTGTGAGGTCACAGAAGCCTCAGTGCCTCCTCTGCCAGGGGCAGGCTCATGGCTTCTGGCTGTGATTGTGAGGTCACAGCAGTCTTAGTGCCTCATAGTTTAGTGTCCAGCGTCCCGTGCTGGCTCTGCTTGTGAGGTCACAGCAGACTCAGTGCCTCCTAGGTTAGTGTCCATCGCCCCCTACTGGCTGTGATTGTGAGGTCACAGCAGACTCAGTGCCTGATAGGTAATCTCCAGTGCCCCCTGCTGGCTATGCTTGTGAGGTCACAGCAGCCTCAGTGCCTCTGAGGCCAGTGGCAGTCTCATGGCTGCTGGCTGTGATTGTGAGGTCACAGCAGCCTCAGTGCCTCAGAGGTTAGTGTCCAGCACCCGCTGCTGGCCGTGCTTCGGAAGTCACAGCAGCCTCAGTGCCTCCTCTGCCAGTGTCAGGGTCTTGCCTGCTGGCTGTGCTTGTGAGGTCACAGCCGACTCTGTGCCTCAAAAGTTAGTGTGCAGCGCCCCCTGATGGCTATGCTTGTGAGGTCACAGCAGCCTCAGTGTCTTCTAGGCCAGTGTCAGGGTCATGGCTGCTGGCTGTGCTTCTGAGGTCACAGAAGCCTGAATGCCTCTGAGGCCAGTGGCAGGCTCATGGCTGCTGGCTGTGATTGTGAGGTCACAGCAGCCTCAGTGCCTCATCGTTTAGTGTCCAGCTTCCCCTGCTGGCTCTGCTTGTGAGGTCACAGCAGACTCAATGCCTCATAGGTAAGTGTCCAGCGCCCCCTGCTGGCTGTGCTTGTGAGGTCACAGTAGCCTCAGTGCCTCCCAGGCCAATATCAGGCTCCTGGCTGCTGCCGGTGCTTGTGAGGTCACAGCAGCCACAGTGCCTCTGAGGCCAGTGGCAGTCTCATGGCTGCTGGCTGTGCTTGTGAGGTCACAGCAGACTCAGTGCCTCCTAGGTTAGTGCCCATCGCCCCCTACTGGCTGTGCTCGAGAGGTCACAGCAGACTCAGTGCCTGATAGGTAATCTCCAGTGCCCCCTGCTGGCTATGCTTGTGAGGTCACAGCAGCCTCAGTGCCTCTGAGGCCAGTGTCAGTCTCATGGCTGCTGGCTGTGCTTGTGAGGTCACAGCAGCCTCAGTGTCTTCTAGGCCAGTGTCAGGGTCATGGCTGCTGGCTGTGCTTCTGAGGTCACAGAAGCCTGAATGCCTCCTAGGCCAGTGGCAGGCTCATGGCTGCTGGCTGTGATTGTGAGGTCACAGCAGCCTCAGTGCCTCATCGTTTAGTGTCCAGCTTCCCCTGCTGGCTCTGCTTGTGAGGTCACAGCAGCCTCAGTGCCTCATAGTTTAGTGTCCAGCGTCCCCTGCTGGCTGTGCTTGTGAGGTCACAGCAGACTCAATGCCTCATAGGTAAGTGTCCAGCGCCCCCTGCTGGCTGTGCTTGTGAGGTCACAGTAGCCTCAGTGCCTCCCAGGCCAATATCAGGCTCCTGGCTGCTGGCTGTGCTTGTGAGGTCACAGCAGCCACAGTGCCTCTGAGGCCAGTGGCAGGCTCATGGCTGCTGGCTATGACTGTGAGGTCACAGCAGCCTCAGTGCCTCATCGTTTAGTGTCCAGCGTCCCCTGCTGGATCTGCTTGTGAGGTCACAGCAGACTCAATGCCTCATAGGTAAGTGTCCAGCGCCCCCTGCTGGCTGTGCTTGTGAGGTCACAGCAGCCACAGTGCCTCTGAGGCCAGTGGCAGGCTCATGGCTGCTGGCTATGACTGTGAGGTCACAGCAGCCTCAGTGCCTCATCGTTTAGTGTCCAGCGTCCCCTGCTGGATCTGCTTGTGAGGTCACAGCAGACTCAGTGCCTCCTAGGTTAGTGTCCAGCGCCCCCTGCTGGCTCTGCTTCTGAGGTCACAGCAGCCTCAGTGCCTCACAGGCCAGTATCAGGCTCATGGCTGCTGGCTGTGCTTGTGACGCCACAGCAGCCTCAGTGCCTCCTCTGCCAGTGCCATGCTCATGGCTGCTGGCTGTGCTTGTGAGGTCACAGCAGCCTCAGTGCCTCCTCTGCCAGGGGCAGGCTCATGGCTGCTGGCTGTGCTTGTGAGGTCACAGCAGCCTCAGTGCCTCATCGTTTAGTGTCCAGCTTCCCCTGCTGGCTCTGCTTGTGAGGTCACAGCAGCCTCAGTGCCTCCTAGGTTAGTGTCCAGCGTCCCGTGCTGGCTCTGCTTGTGAGGTCACAGCAGACTCAGTGCCTCATAGGTTAGTGTCCAGCGCCCCCTGCTGGCTATGCTTGTGAGGTCACAGCAGCCTCAGTGCCTCATAGTTTAGTGTCCAGCGTCCCCTGCTGGCTGTGCTTGTGAGGTCACAGCAGACTCAATGCCTCATAGGTAAGTGTCCAGCGCCCCCTGCTGGCTGTGCTTGTGAGGTCACAGTAGCCTCAGTGCCTCCCAGGCCAATATCAGGCTCCTGGCTGCTGGCTGTGCTTGTGAGGTCACAGCAGCCACAGTGCCTCTGAGGCCAGTGGCAGGCTCATGGCTGCTGGCTATGACTGTGAGGTCACAGCAGCCTCAGTGCCTCATCGTTTAGTGTCCAGCGTCCCCTGCTGGATCTGCTTGTGAGGTCACAGCAGACTCAGTGCCTCCTAGGTTAGTGTCCAGCGCCCCCTGCTGGCTCTGCTTCTGAGGTCACAGCAGCCTCAGTGCCTCACAGGCCAGTATCAGGCTCATGGCTGCTGGCTGTGCTTGTGAGGTCACAGCAGCCTCAGTGCCTCCTCTGCCAGTGCCATGCTCATGGCTGCTGGCTGTGCTTGTGAGGTCACAGCAGCCTCAGTGCCTCCTAGGCCTGTATCAGGCTCATGGCTGCTGGCTGGGCTTGTGAGGTCACAGCAGCCTCAGTGCCTCCTCTGCCAGTGGCAGGCTCATGGCTTCTGGCTGTGATTGTGAGGTCACAGCAATCTCAGTGCCTCATAGGTTAGTGTCCATCGCCCCCTGCTGGCTATGCTTGTGAGGTCACAGCAGACTCAGTGCCTCCCAGACTAGTATCAGGCTCATGGCTGCTGGCTGTGCTTCTGAGGTCACAGCAGACTCAGTGCCTCCTAGGTTAGTGTCCATCGCCCCCTACTGACTGTGATTGTGAGGTCACAGCAGACTCAGTGCCTGATAGGTAATCTCCAGTGCCCCCTGCTGGCTATGCTTGTGAGGTCACAGCAGCCTCAGTGCCTCTGAGGCCAGTGGCAGTCTCATGGCTGCTGGCTGTGATTGTGAGGTCACAGCAGCCTCAGTGCCTCAGAGGTTAGTGTCCAGCACCCGCTGCTGGCCGTGCTTCGGAAGTCACAGCAGCCTCAGTGCCTCCTCTGCCAGTGTCAGGGTCTTGCCTGCTGGCTGTGCTTGTGAGGTCACAGCCGACTCTGTGCCTCAAAAGTTAGTGTGCAGCGCCCCCTGATGGCTGTGCTTGTGAGGTCACAGCAGCCTCAGTGTCTTCTAGGCCAGTGTCATGCTCATGGCTGCTGGCTGTGCTTCTGAGGTCACAGAAGCCTGAATGCCTCTGAGGCCAGTGGCAGGCTCATGGCTGCTGGCTGTGATTGTGAGGTCACAGCAGCCTCAGTGCCTCATCGTTTAGTGTCCAGCTTCCCCTGCTGGCTCTGCTTGTGAGGTCACAGCAGACTCAATGCCTCATAGGTAAGTATCCAGCGCCCCCTGCTGGCTGTGCTTGTGAGGTCACAGTAGCCTCAGTGCCTCCCAGGCCAATATCAGGCTCCTGGCTGCTGGCTGTGCTTGTGAGGTCACAGCAGCCACAGTGCCTCTGAGGCCAGTGTCAGTCTCATGGCTGCTGGCTGTGATTGTGAGGTCACAGCAGCCTCAGTGCCTCAGAGGTTAGTGTCCAGCACCCGCTGCTGGCCGTGCTTCTGAGGTCACAGCAGCCTCAGTGCCTCCTCTGCCAGTGTCAGGGTCATGCCTGCTGGCTGTGCTTGTGAGGTCACAGCCGACTCTGTGCCTCAAAAGTTAGTGTGCAGCGCCCCCTGATGGCTGTGCTTGTGAGGTCACAGCAGCCTCAGTGTCTTCTAGGCCAGTGTCAGGGTCATGGCTGCTGGCTGTGCTTCTGAGGTCACAGAAGCCTGAATGCCTCCTAGGCCAGTGGCAGGCTCATGGCTGCTGGCTGTGATTGTGAGGTCACAGCAGCCTCAGTGCCTCATCGTTTAGTGTCCAGCTTCCCCTGCTGGCTCTGCTTGTGAGGTCACAGCAGCCTCAGTGCCTCATAGTTTAGTGTCCAGCGTCCCCTGCTGGCTGTGCTTGTGAGGTCACAGCAGACTCAATGCCTCATAGGTAAGTGTCCAGCGCCCCCTGCTGGCTGTGCTTGTGAGGTCACAGTAGCCTCAGTGCCTCCCAGGCCAATATCAGGCTCCTGCCTGCTGGCTGTGCTTGTGAGGTCACAGCAGCCACAGTGCCTCTGAGGCCAGTGGCAGGCTCATGGCTGCTGGCTATGACTGTGAGGTCACAGCAGCCTCAGTGCCTCATCGTTTAGTGTCCAGCGTCCCCTGCTGGATCTGCTTGTGAGGTCACAGCAGACTCAGTGTCTCCTAGGTTAGTGTCCAGCGCCCCCTGCTGGCTCTGCTTCTGAGGTCACAGCAGCCTCAGTGCCTCACAGGCCAGTATCAGGCTCATGGCTGCTGGCTGTGCTTGTGAGGTCACAGCAGCCTCAGTGCCTCCTCTGCCAGTGCCATGCTCATGGCTGCTGGCTGTGCTTGTGAGGTCACAGCAGCCTCAGTGCCTCCTAGGCCTGTATCAGGCTCATGGCTGCTGGCTGGGCTTGTGAGGTCACAGAAGCCTCAGTGCCTCCTCTGCCAGGGGCAGGCTCATGGCTTCTGGCTGTGATTGTGAGGTCACAGCAGTCTTAGTGCCTCATAGTTTAGTGTCCAGCGTCCCGTGCTGGCTCTGCTTGTGAGGTCACAGCAGACTCAGTGCCTCATAGGTTAGTGTCCAGCGCCCCCTGCTGGCTATGCTTGTGAGGTCACAGCAGACTCAGTGCCTCCCAGGCCAATATCAGGTTCCTGCCTGCTGGCTGTGCTTGTGACGTCACAGTAGCCTCAGTGCCTCTGAGGCCAGTATCAGTCTCATGGCTGCTGGCTGTGCTTCTGACGCCACAGCAGCCTCAGTGCCTCCTCTGCCAGTGCCATGCTCATGGCTGCTGGCTGTGCTTGTGAGGTCACAGCAGCCTCAGTGCCTCCTAGGCCTGTATCAGGCTCATGGCTGCTGGCTGGGCTTGTGATGTCACAGAAGCCTGTATGCCTCCTCTGCCAGTGGCAGGCTCATGGCTTCTGGCTGTGATTGTGAGGTCACAGCAGTCTCAGTGCCTCATAGGTTAGTGTCCCGCGCCCCCTGCTGGCTATGCTTGTGAGGTCACAGCAGACTCAGTGCCTCCCAGACTAGTATCATGCTCATGGCTGCTGGCTGTGCTTGTGAGGTCACAGCAGCCTGAATGCCTCCTAGACCAGTGTCAGGGTCATGGCTGCTGGCTGTGCTTCTGAGGTCACAGAAGCCTGAATGACTCCTAGGCCAGTGGCAGGCTCATGGCTGCTGGCTGTGATTGTGAGGTCACAGCAGCCTCAGTGCCTCAGAGGTTAGTGTCCAGTGTGCCCTGCTGGCTGTGCTTGTGAGGTCACAGCAGCCTCAGTGCCTCATCGCTTAGTGTCCAGCGTCCCCTGCTGGCTGTGCTTGTGAGGTCACAGCAGCCTCAGTGCCTCCCAGGCCAATATCAGGCTCCTGCCTGCTGGCTGTGCTTGTGACGTCACAGCAGCCTCAGTGCCTCCTCTGCCAGTGGCAGGCTCATGGCTGCTGGCTGTGCTTGTGAGGTCACAGAAGCCTGAATGACTCCTAGGCCAGTGGCAGGCTCATGGCTGCTGGCTGTGATTGTGAGGTCACAGCAGCCTCAGTGCCTGAGAGGTTAGTGTCCAGCGTGCCCTGTTGGCTGTGCTTTTGAGGTCACAGCAGACTCAGTGCCTCATAGGTAAGTGTCCAGCGCCCCCTGCTGGCTGTGCTTGTGAGGTCACAGCAGCCTCAGTGCCTCACAGGCCAGTATCAGGCTCATGGCTGCTGGCTGTGCTTGTGACGCCACAGCAGCCTCAGTGCCTCCTCTGCCAGTGCCATGCTCATGGCTGCTGGCTGTGCTTGTGAGGTCACAGCAGCCTCAGTGCCTCCTAGGCCTGTATCAGGCTCATGGCTGCTGGCTGGGCTTGTGAGGTCACAGAAGCCTCAGTGCCTCCTCTGCCAGGGGCAGGCTCATGGCTGCTGGCTGTGATTGTGAGGTCACAGCAGCCTCAGTGCCTCATAGTTTAGTGTCCAGCGTCCCGTGCTGGCTCTGCTTGTGAGGTCACAGCAGACTCAGTGCCTCATAGGTTAGTGTCCAGCGCCCCCTGCTGGCTATGCTTGTGAGGTCACAGCAGACTCAGTGCCTCCCAGGCCAATATCAGGCTCCTGCCTGCTGGCTGTGCTTGTGACGTCACAGTAGCCTCAGTGCCTCTGAGGCCAGTGGCAGTCTCATGGCTGCTGGCTGTGCTTGTGAGGTCACAGAAGCCTGAATGACTCCTAGGCCAGTGGCAGTCTCATGGCTGCTGGCTGTGCTTGTGAGGTCACAGCAGCCTCAGTGCCTCATCGCTTAGTGTCCAGCGTCCCGTGCTGGCTCTGCTTGTGAGGTCACAGCAGACTCAGTGCCTCATAGTTTAGTGTCCAGCGTCCCCTGCTGGCTGTGCTTGTGAGGTCACAGCAGCCTCAGTTCCTCCTCTGCCAGTGGCAGGCTCATGGCTTCTGGCTGTGATTGTGAGGTCACAGCAGTCTCAGTGCCTCATAGGTTAGTGTCCAGCGCCCCCTGCTGGCTATGCTTGTGAGGTCACAGCAGACTCAGTGCCTCCCAGACTAGTATCATGCTCATGGCTGCTGGCTGTGCTTCTGAGGTCACAGAAGCCTGAATGACTCCTAGGCCAGTGGCAGGCTCATGGCTGCTGGCTGTGATTGTGAGGTCACAGCAGCCTCAGTGCCTCATAGTTTAGTGTCCAGCGTCCCCTGCTGGATCTGCTTGTGAGGTCACAGCAGACTCAGTGCCTCCTAGGTTAGTGTCCAGCGTCCCCTGCTGGCTCTGCTTGTGAGGTCACAGCAGCCTCAGTGCCTCACAGGCCAGTATCAGGCGCATGGCTGCTGGCTGTGATTGTGAAACACAGCAGCCTCAGTGCCTCCTCTGCCAGTGCCATGCTCATGGCTGCTGGCTGGGTTTGGGAGGTCACAGAAGCCTCAGTGCCTCCTCTGCCAGGGGCAGGCTCATGGCTTCTGGCTGTGATTGTGAGGTCACAGCAGTCTCAGTGCCTCATAGTTTAGTGTCCAGCGTCCCGTGCTGGCTCTGCTTGTGAGGTCACAGCAGCCTCAGTGCCTCATAGGTTAGTGTCCAGCGCCCCCTGCTGGCTATACTTGTGAGGTCACAGCAGCCTCAGTGCCTCCCAGGCCAATATCAGGCTCCTGCCTGCTGGCTGTGCTTGTGACGTCACAGTAGCCTCAGTGCCTCTGAGGCCAGTGTCAGTCTCATGGCTGCTGGCTGTGCTTCTGACGCCACAGCAGCCTCAGTGCCTCCTCTGCCAGTGCCATGCTCATGGCTGCTGGCTGTGCTTGTGAGGTCACAGCAGCCTCAGTGCCTCATCGTTTAGTGTCCAGCTTCCCCTGCTGGCTCTGCTTGTGAGGTCACAGCAGCCTCAGTGCCTCATAGTTTAGTGTCCAGCGTCCCCTGCTGGCTGTGCTTGTGAGGTCACAGCAGACTCAATGCCGCATAGGTAAGTGTCCAGCGCCCCCTGCTGGCTGTGCTTGTGAGGTCACAGTAGCCTCAGTGCCTCCCAGGCCAATATCAGGCTCCTGGCTGCTGGCTGTGCTTGTGAGGTCACAGCAGCCACAGTGCCTCTGAGGCCAGTGGCAGGCTCATGGCTGCTGGCTATGACTGTGAGGTCACAGCAGCCTCAGTGCCTCCTAGGTTAGTGTCCAGCGCCCCCTGCTGGATCTGCTTGTGAGGTCACAGCAGACTCAGTGCCTCCTAGGTTAGTGTCCAGCGCCCCCTGCTGGCTCTGCTTCTGAGGTCACAGCAGCCTCAGTGCCTCACAGGCCAGTATCAGGCTCATGGCTGCTGGCTGTGCTTGTGACGCCACAGCAGCCTCAGTGCCTCCTCTGCCAGTGCCATGCTCATGGCTGCTGGCTGTGCTTGTGAGGTCACAGCAGCCTCAGTGCCTCCTAGGCCTGTATCAGGCTCATGGCTGCTGGCTGGGCTTGTCAGGTCACAGCAGCCTCAGTGCCTCCTCTGCCAGTGGCAGGCTCATGGCTTCTGGCTGTGATTGTGAGGTCACAGCAGTCTCAGTGCCTCATAGGTTAGTGTCCCGCGCCCCCTGCTGGCTATGCTTGTGAGGTCACAGCACACTCAGTGCCTCCCAGACTAGTATCATGCTCATGGCTGCTGGCTGTGCTTGTGAGGTCACAGCAGCCTGAATGCCTCCTAGACCAGTGTCAGGGTCATGGCTGCTGGCTGTGCTTGTGAGGTCACAGAAGCCTGAATGCCTCCTAGGCCAGTGGCAGTCTCATGGCTGCTGGCTGTGCTTGTGAGGTCACAGCAGCCTCAGTGCCTCATCGCTTAGTGTCCAGCGTCCCCTGCTGGCTGTGCTTGTGAGGTCACAGCAGCCTCAGTGCCTCACAGGCCAATATCAGGCTCCTGGCTGCTGGCTGTGCTTGTGACGTCACAGCAGCCTCAGTGCCTCTGAGGCCAGTGGCAGTCTCATGGCTGCTGGCTATGATTGTGAGGTCACAGCAGCCTCAGTGCCTCAGAGGTTAGTGTCCATCGCCCCCTGCTGGCTGTGCTTGTGAGGTCACAGCAGCCTCAGTGCCTCAGAGGTTAGTGTCCAGCACCCGCTGCTGGCCGTGCTTCGGAAGTCACAGCAGCCTCAGTGCCTCCTCTGCCAGTGGCAGGCTCATGCCTGCTGGCTGTGTTTGTGAGGTCACAGCCGACTCTGTGCCTCAAAAGTTAGTGTGCAGCGCCCCCTGATGGCTGTGCTTGTGCGGTCACAGCAGCCTCAGTGTCTTCTAGGCCAGTGTCAGGGTCATGGCTGCTGGCTGTGCTTCTGAGGTCACAGAAGCCTGAATGCCTCCTAGGCCAGTGGCAGGCTCATGGCTGCTGGCTGTGATTGTGAGGTCACAGCAGCCTCAGTGCCTCATCGTTTAGTGTCCAGCTTCCCCTGCTGGCTCTGCTTGTGAGGTCACAGAAGCCTCAGTGCCTCCTCTGCCAGGGGCAGGCTCATGGCTTCTGGCTGTGATTGTGAGGTCACAGCAGTCTCAGTGCCTCATAGTTTAGTGTCCAGCGTCCCGTGCTGGCTCTGCTTGTGAGGTCACAGCAGACTCAGTGCCTCATAGGTTAGTGTCCAGCGCCCCCTGCTGGCTATGCTTGTGAGGTCACAGCAGACTCAGTGCCTCCCAGGCCAATATCAGGCTCCTGCCTGCTGGCTGTGCTTGTGACGTCACAGTAGCCTCAGTGCCTCTGAGGCCAGTGGCAGTCTCATGGCTGCTGGCTGTGCTTCTGAGGTCACAGAAGCCTCAGTGCTTCCTAGGCCAGTGGCAGGCTCATGGCTGCTGGCTGTGCTTCTGACGCCACAGCAGCCTCAGTGCCTCATAGGTTAGTGTCCAGCGTCCCCTGCTCGATCTGCTTGTGAGGTCACAGCAGACTCAGTGCCTCACAGGCCAGTATCAGACTCATGGCTGCTCGCTGTGCCTGTGACGTCACAGCAGCCTCCTCTGCCAGTGCCATGCTCATGGCTGCTGGCTGTGATTGTGAGGTCACAGCAGCCTCAGTGCCTCCTAGGCCAGTATCAGTCTCATGGCTGCTGGCTGTGCTTGTGACGCCACAGCAGCCTCAGTGCCTCCTCTGCCAGTGCCATGCTCATGGCTGCTGGCTGTGCTTGTGAGGTCACAGCAGCCTCAGTGCCTCCTAGGCCTGTATCAGGCTCATGGCTGCTGGCTGGGCTTGTCAGGTCACAGCAGCCTCAGTGCCTCCTCTGCCAGTGGCAGGCTCATGGCTTCTGGCTGTGATTGTGAGGTCACAGCAGTCTCAGTGCCTCATAGGTTAGTGTCCCGCGCCCCCTGCTGGCTATGCTTGTGAGGTCACAGCAGACTCAGTGCCTCCCAGACTAGTATCATGCTCATGGCTGCTGGCTGTGCTTGTGAGGTCACAGCAGCCTGAATGCCTCCTAGACCAGTGTCAGGGTCATGGCTGCTGGCTGTGCTTGTGAGGTCACAGAAGCCTGAATGACTCCTAGGCCAGTGGCAGTCTCATGGCTGCTGGCTGTGCTTGTGAGGTCACAGCAGCCTCAGTGCCTCATCGCTTAGTGTCCAGCGTCCCCTGCTGGCTGTGCTTGTGAGGTCACAGCAGCCTCAGTGCCTCACAGGCCAATATCAGGCTCCTGGCTGCTGGCTGTGCTTGTGACGTCACAGCAGCCTCAGTGCCTCCTCTGCCAGTGGCAGTCTCATGGCTGCTGGCTGTGCTTGTGAGGTCACAGCAGACTCAGTGCCTCCTAGGTTAGTGTCCATCGCCCCCTACTGGCTGTGCTCGAGAGGTCACAGCAGACTCAGTGCCTGATAGGTAATCTCCAGTGCCCCCTGCTGGCTATGCTTGTGAGGTCACAGCAGCCTCAGTGCCTCTGAGGCCAGTGGCAGTCTCATGGCTGCTGGCTGTGATTGTGAGGTCACAGCAGCCTCAGTGCCTCAGAGGTTAGTGTCCATCGCCCCCTGCTGGCTGTGCTTGTGAGGTCACAGCAGCCTCAGTGCCTCCTCTGCCAGTGTCAGGGTCATGCCTGCTGGCTGTGCTTGTGAGGTCACAGCCGACTCTGTGCCTCAAAAGTTAGTGTGCAGCGCCCCCTGATGGCTGTGCTTGTGAGGTCACAGCAGCCTCAGTGTCTTCTAGGCCAGTGTCAGGGTCATGGCTGCTGGCTGTGCTTCTGAGGTCACAGAAGCCTGAATGCCTCCTAGGCCAGTGGCAGGCTCATGGCTGCTGGCTGTGATTGTGAGGTCACAGCAGCCTCAGTGCCTCATAGTTTAGTGTCCAGCGTCCCCTGCTGGCTGTGCTTGTGAGGTCACAGCAGACTCAATGCCTCATAGGTAAGTGTCCAGCGCCCCCTGCTGGCTGTGCTTGTGAGGTCACAGTAGCCTCAGTGCCTCCCAGGCCAATATCAGGCTCCTGGCTGCTGGCTGTGCTTGTGAGGTCACAGCAGCCACAGTGCCTCTGAGGCCAGTGTCAGTCTCATGGCTGCTGGCTGTGATTGTGAGGTCACAGCAGCCTCAGTGCCTCAGAGGTTAGTGTCCAGCACCCCCTGCTGGCTATGCTTGTGAGGTCACAGCAGCCTCAGTGCCTCCTCTGCCAGTGTCAGGGTCATGCCTGCTGGCTGTGCTTGTGAGGTCACAGCCGACTCTGTGCCTCAAAAGTTAGTGTGCAGCGCCCCCTGATGGCTGTGCTTGTGAGGTCACAGCAGCCTCAGTGTCTTCTAGGCCAGTGTCAGGGTCATGGCTGCTGGCTGTGCTTCTGAGGTCACAGAAGCCTGAATGCCTCCTAGGCCAGTGCCAGGCTCATGGCTGCTGGCTGTGATTGTGAGGTCACAGCAGCCTCAGTGCCTCATCGTTTAGTGTCCAGCTTCCCCTGCTGGCTCTGCTTGTGAGGTCACAGCAGCCTCAGTGCCTCATAGTTTAGTGTCCAGCGTCCCCTGCTGGCTGTGCTTGTGAGGTCACAGCAGACTCAATGCCTCATAGGTAAGTGTCCAGCGCCCCCTGCTGGCTGTGCTTGTGAGGTCACAGTAGCCTCAGTGCCTCCCAGGCCAATATCAGGCTCATGGCTGCTGGCTGTGCTTGTGAGGTCACAGCAGCCACAGTGCCTCTGAGGCCAGTGGCAGGCTCATGGCTGCTGGCTATGACTGTGAGGTCACAGCAGCCTCAGTGCCTCATCGTTTAGTGTCCAGCGTCCCCTGCTGGATCTGCTTGTGAGGTCACAGCAGACTCAGTGCCTCCTAGGTTAGTGTCCAGCGCCCCCTGCTGGCTCTGCTTCTGAGGTCACAGCAGCCTCAGTGCCTCACAGGCCAGTATCAGGCTCATGGCTGCTGGCTGTGCTTGTGAGGTCACAGCAGCCTCAGTGCCTCCTCTGCCAGTGCCATGCTCATGGCTGCTGGCTGTGCTTGTGAGGTCACAGCAGCCTCAATGCCTCCTAGGCCTGTATCAGGCTCATGGCTGCTGGCTGGGCTTGTCAGGTCACAGCAGCCTCAGTGCCTCCTCTGCCAGTGGCAGGCTCATGGCTTCTGGCTGTGATTGTGAGGTCACAGCAGTCTCAGTGCCTCATAGGTTAGTGTCCATCGCCCCCTGCTGGCTATGCTTGTGAGGTCACAGCAGACTCAGTGCCTCATAGGTTAGTGTCCAGCGCCCCCTGCTGGCTATGCTTGTGAGGTCACAGCAGACTCAGTGCCTCCCAGGCCAATATCAGGTTCCTGCCTGCTGGCTGTGCTTGTGACGTCACAGTAGCCTCAGTGCCTCTGAGGCCAGTATCAGTCTCATGGCTGCTGGCTGTGCTTCTGAAACCACAGCAGCCTCAGTGCCTCCTCTGCCAGTGCCATGCTCATGGCTGCTGGCTGTGCTTGTGAGGTCACAGCAGCCTCAGTGCCTCCTCTGCCAGTGGCAGGCTCATGCCTGCTGGCTGTGTTTGTGAGGTCACAGCCGACTCTGTGCCTCAAAAGTTAGTGTGCAGCGCCCCCTGATGGCTGTGCTTGTGCGGTCACAGCAGCCTCAGTGTCTTCTAGGCCAGTGTCAGGGTCATGGCTGCTGGCTGTGCTTCTGAGGTCACAGAAGCCTGAATGCCTCCTAGGCCAGTGGCAGGCTCATGGCTGCTGGCTGTGATTGTGAGGTCACAGCAGCCTCAGTGCCTCATCGTTTAGTGTCCAGCTTCCCCTGCTGGCTCTGCTTGTGAGGTCACAGCAGCCTCAGTGCCTCATAGTTTAGTGTCCAGCGTCCCCTGCTGGCTGTGCTTGTGAGGTCACAGCAGACTCAATGCCTCATAGGTAAGTGTCCAGCGCCCCCTGCTGGCTGTGCTTGTGAGGTCACAGTAGCCTCAGTGCCTCCCAGGCCAATATCAGGCTCCTGGCTGCTGGCTGTGCTTGTGAGGTCACAGCAGCCACAGTGCCTCTGAGGCCAGTGGCAGGCTCATGGCTGCTGGCTATGACTGTGAGGTCACAGCAGCCTCAGTGCCTCATCGTTTAGTGTCCAGCGTCCCCTGCTGGATCTGCTTGTGAGGTCACAGCAGACTCAGTGTCTCCTAGGTTAGTGTCCAGCGCCCCCTGCTGGCTCTGCTTCTGAGGTCACAGCAGCCTCAGTGCCTCACAGGCCAGTATCAGGCTCATGGCTGCTGGCTGTGCTTGTGAGGTCACAGCAGCCTCAGTGCCTCCTCTGCCAGTGCCATGCTCATGGCTGCTGGCTGTGCTTGTGAGGTCACAGCAGCCTCAGTGCCTCCTAGGCCTGTATCAGGCTCATGGCTGCTGGCTGTGCTTGTGAGGTCACAGAAGCCTCAGTGCCTCCTCTGCCAGGGGCAGGCTCATGGCTTCTGGCTGTGATTGTGAGGTCACAGCAGTCTTAGTGCCTCATAGTTTAGTGTCCAGCGTCCCGTGCTGGCTCTGCTTGTGAGGTCACAGCAGACTCAGTGCCTCATAGGTTAGTGTCCAGCGCCCCCTGCTGGCTATGCTTGTGAGGTCACAGCAGACTCAGTGCCTCCCAGGCCAATATCAGGTTCCTGCCTGCTGGCTGTGCTTGTGACGTCACAGTAGCCTCAGTGCCTCTGAGGCCAGTATCAGTCTCATGGCTGCTGGCTGTGCTTCTGACGCCACAGCAGCCTCAGTGCCTCCTCTGCCAGTGCCATGCTCATGGCTGCTGGCTGTGCTTGTGAGGTCACAGCAGCCTCAGTGCCTCCTAGGCCTGTATCAGGCTCATGGCTGCTGGCTGGGCTTGTCAGGTCACAGAAGCCTGTATGCCTCCTCTGCCAGTGGCAGGCTCATGGCTTCTGGCTGTGATTGTGAGGTCACAGCAGTCTCAGTGCCTCATACGTTAGTGTCCAGCGCCCCCTGCTGGCTATGCTTGTGAGGTCACAGCAGACTCAGTGCCTCCCAGACTAGTATCATGCTCATGGCTGCTGGCTGTGCTTGTGAGGTCACAGCAGCCTGAATGCCTCCTAGACCAGTGTCAGGGTCATGGCTGCTGGCTGTGCTTCTGAGGTCACAGAAGCCTGAATGACTCCTAGGCCAGTGGCAGGCTCATGGCTGCTGGCTGTGATTGTGAGGTCACAGCAGCCTCAGTGCCTCAGAGGTTAGTGTCCAGTGTGCCCTGCTGGCTGTGCTTGTGAGGTCACAGCAGCCTCAGTGCCTCATCGCTTAGTGTCCAGCGTCCCCTGCTGGCTGTGCTTGTGAGGTCACAGCAGCCTCAGTGCCTCCCAGGCCAATATCAGGCTCCTGGCTGCTGGCTGTGCTTGTGACGTCACAGCAGCCTCAGTGCCTCCTCTGCCAGTGGCAGTCTCATGGCTGCTGGCTGTGCTTGTGAGGTCACAGAAGCCTGAATGACTGCTAGTCCAGTGGCAGGCTCATGGCTGCTGGCTGTGATTGTGAGGTCACAGCAGCCTCAGTGCCTGAGAGGTTAGTGTCCAGCGTGCCCTGTTGGCTGTGCTTTTGAGGTCACAGCAGACTCAGTGCCTCATCGGTAAGTGTCCAGCGCCCCCTGCTGGCTGTGCTTGTGAGGTCACAGCAGCCTCAGTGCCTCCTAGGCCTGTATCAGGCTCATGGCTGCTGGCTGTGCTTGTGACGCCACAGCAGCCTCAGTGCCTCCTCTGCCAGTGCCATGCTCATGGCTGCTGGCTGTGCTTGTGAGGTCACAGCAGCCTCAGTGCCTCCTAGGCCTGTATCAGGCTCATGGCTGCTGGCTGGGCTTGTGAGGTCACAGAAGCCTCAGTGCCTCCTCTGCCAGGGGCAGGCTCATGGCTGCTGGCTGTGATTGTGAGGTCACAGCAGCCTCAGTGCCTCATAGTTTAGTGTCCAGCGTCCCGTGCTGGCTCTGCTTGTGAGGTCACAGCAGACTCAGTGCCTCATAGGTTAGTGTCCAGCGCCCCCTGCTGGCTAGGCTTGTGAGGTCACAGCAGACTCAGTGCCTCCCAGGCCAATATCAGGCTCCTGCCTGCTGGCTGTGCTTGTGACGTCACAGTAGCCTCAGTGCCTCTGAGGCCAGTGGCAGTCTCATGGCTGCTGGCTGTGCTTCTGAGGTCACAGAAGCCTCAGTGCTTCCTAGGCCAGTGGCAGGCTCATGGCTGCTGGCTATGCTTGTGAGGTCACAGCAGACTCAGTGCCTCATAGGTTAGTGTCCAGCGTCCCCTGCTCGATCTGCTTGTGAGGTCACAGCAGACTCAGTGCCTCACAGGCCAGTATCAGACTCATGGCTGCTCGCTGTGCCTGTGACGTCACAGCAGCCTCCTCTGCCAGTGCCATGCTCATGGCTGCTGGCTGTGATTGTGAGGTCACAGCAGCATCAGTGCCTCCTAGGCCAGTATCAGTCTCATGGCTGCTGGCTGTGCTTGTGACGCCACAGCAGCCTCAGTGCCTCCTCTGCCAGTGCCATGCTCATGGCTGCTGGCTGTGATTGTGAGGTCACAGCAGCCTCAGTGCCTCCCAGGCCTGTATCAGGCTCATGGCTGCTGGCTGGGCTTGTCAGGTCACAGCAGCCTCAGTGCCTCCTCTGCCAGTGGCAGGCTCATGGCTTCTGGCTGTGATTGTGAGGTCACAGCAGTCTCAGTGCCTCAGAGGTTAGTGTCCAGCGCCCCCTGCTGGCTATGCTTGTGAGGTCACAGCAGACTCAGTGCCTCCCAGACTAGTATCATGCTCATGGCTGCTGGCTGTGCTTCTGAGGTCACAGAAGCCTGAATGACTCCTAGGCCAGTGGCAGGCTCATGGCTGCTGGCTGTGTTTGTGAGGTCACAGCCGACTCTGTGCCTCAAAAGTTAGTGTGCAGCGCCCCCTGATGGCTGTGCTTGTGCGGTCACAGCAGCCTCAGTGTCTTCTAGGCCAGTGTCAGGGTCATGGCTGCTGGCTGTGCTTCTGAGGTCACAGAAGCCTGAATGCCTCCTCTGCCAGGGGCAGGCTCATGGCTGCTGGCTGTGATTGTGAGGTCACAGCAGCCTCAGTGCCTCATCTTTTAGTGTCCAGCTTCCCCTGCTGGCTCTGCTTGTGAGGTCACAGCAGCCTCAGTGCCTCATAGTTTAGTGTCCAGCGTCCCCTGCTGGCTGTGCTTGTGAGGTCACAGCAGACTCAATGCCTCATAGGTAAGTGTCCAGCGCCCCCTGCTGGCTGTGCTTGTGAGGTCACAGTAGCCTCAGTGCCTCCCAGGCCAATATCAGGCTCCTGGCTGCTGGCTGTGTTTGTGAGGTCACAGCAGCCACAGTGCCTCTGAGGCCAGTGGCAGGCTCATGGCTGCTGGCTATGACTGTGAGGTCACAGCAGCCTCAGTGCCTCATCGTTTAGTGTCCAGCGTCCCCTGCTGGATCTGCTTGTGAGGTCACAGCAGACTCAGTGTCTCCTAGGTTAGTGTCCAGCGCCCCCTGCTGGCTCTGCTTCTGAGGTCACAGCAGCCTCAGTGCCTCACAGGCCAGTATCAGGCTCATGGCTGCTGGCTGTGATTGTGAGGTCACAGCAGCCTCAGTGCCTCCTCTGCCAGTGCCATGCTCATGGCTGCTGGCTGTGCTTGTGAGGTCACAGCAGCCTCAGTGCCTCCTAGGCCTGTATCAGGCTCATGGCTGCTGGCTGTGCTTGTGAGGTCACAGAAGCCTCAGTGCCTCCTCTGCCAGGGGCAGGCTCATGGCTTCTGGCTGTGATTGTGAGGTCACAGCAGTCTTAGTGCCTCATAGTTTAGTGTCCAGCGTCCCGTGCTGGCTCTGCTTGTGAGGTCACAGCAGACTCAGTGCCTCATAGGTTAGTGTCCAGCGCCCCCTGCTGGATCTGCTTGTGAGGTCACACCAGACTCAGTGCCTCCCAGGCCAATATCAGGTTCCTGCCTGCTGGCTGTGCTTGTGACGTCACAGTAGCCTCAGTGCCTCTGAGGCCAGTATCAGTCTCATGGCTGCTGGCTGTGCTTCTGACGCCACAGCAGCCTCAGTGCCTCCTCTGCCAGTGCCATGCTCATGGCTGCTGGCTGTGCTTGTGAGGTCACAGCAGCCTCAGTGCCTCCTAGGCCTGTATCAGGCTCATGGCTGCTGGCTGGGCTTGTCAGGTCACAGAAGCCTGTATGCCTCCTCTGCCAGTGGCAGGCTCATGGCTTCTGGCTGTGATTGTGAGGTCACAGCAGTCTCAGTGCCTCATACGTTAGTGTCCAGCGCCCCCTGCTGGCTATGCTTGTGAGGTCACAGCAGACTCAGTGCCTCCCAGACTAGTATCATGCTCATGGCTGCTGGCTGTGCTTGTGAGGTCACAGCAGCCTGAATGCCTCCTAGACCAGTGTCAGGGTCATGGCTGCTGGCTGTGCTTCTGAGGTCACAGAAGCCTGAATGACTCCTAGGCCAGTGGCAGGCTCATGGCTGCTGGCTGTGATTGTGAGGTCACAGCAGCCTCAGTGCCTCAGAGGTTAGTGTCCAGTGTGCCCTGCTGGCTGTGCTTGTGAGGTCACAGCAGCCTCAGTGCCTCATCGCTTAGTGTCCAGCGTCCCCTGCTGGCTGTGCTTGTGAGGTCACAGCAGCCTCAGTGCCTCCCAGGCCAATATCAGGCTCCTGGCTGCTGGCTGTGCTTGTGAGGTCACAGCAGCCTCAGTGCCTCCTCTGCCAGTGGCAGTCTCATGGCTGCTGGCAGTGCTTGTGAGGTCACAGAAGCCTGAATGACTGCTAGTCCAGTGGCAGGCTCATGGCTGCTGGCTGTGATTGTGAGGTCACAGCAGCCTCAGTGCCTGAGAGGTTAGTGTCCAGCGTGCCCTGTTGGCTGTGCTTTTGAGGTCACAGCAGACTCAGTGCCTCATAGGTAAGTGTCCAGCGCCCCCTGATGGCTGTGCTTGTGAGGTCACAGCAGCCTCAGTGCCTCACAGGCCAGTATCAGGCTCATGGCTGCTGGCTGTGCTTGTGACGCCACAGCAGCCTCAGTGCCTCCTCTGCCAGTGCCATGCTCATGGCTGCTGGCTGTGCTTGTGAGGTCACAGCAGCCTCAGTGCCTCCTAGGCCTGTATCAGGCTCATGGCTGCTGGCTGTGCTTGTGAGGTCACAGAAGCCTCAGTGCCTCCTCTGCCAGGGGCAGGCTCATGGCTGCTGGCTGTGATTGTGAGGTCACAGCAGCCTCAGTGCCTCATAGTTTAGTGTCCAGCGTCCCGTGCTGGCTCTGCTTGTGAGGTCACAGCAGCCTCAGTGCCTCATAGGTTAGTGTCCAGCGCCCCCTGCTGGCTATGCTTGTGAGGTCACAGCAGACTCAGTGCCTCCCAGGCCAATATCAGGCTCCTGCCTGCTGGCTGTGCTTGTGACGTCACAGTAGCCTCAGTGCCTCTGAGGCCAGTGGCAGTCTCATGGCTGCTGGCTGTGCTTCTGAGGTCACAGAAGCCTCAGTGCTTCCTAGGCCAGTGGCAGGCTCATGGCTGCTGGCTATGCTTGTGAGGTCACAGCAGACTCAGTGCCTCATAGGTTAGTGTCCAGCGTCCCCTGCTCGATCTGCTTGTGAGGTCACAGCAGACTCAGTGCCTCACAGGCCAGTATCAGACTCATGGCTGCTCGCTGTGCCTGTGACGTCACAGCAGCCTCCTCTGCCAGTGCCATGCTCATGGCTGCTGGCTGTGATTGTGAGGTCACAGCAGCATCAGTGCCTCCTAGGCCAGTATCAGTCTCATGGCTGCTGGCTGTGCTTGTGACGCCACAGCAGCCTCAGTGCCTCCTCTGCCAGTGCCATGCTCATGGCTGCTGGCTGTGCTTGTGAGGTCACAGCAGCCTCAGTGCCTCCCAGGCCTGTATCAGGCTCATGGCTGCTGGCTGGGCTTGTCAGGTCACAGCAGCCTCAGTGCCTCCTCTGCCAGTGGCAGGCTCATGGCTTCTGGCTGTGATTGTGAGGTCACAGCAGTCTCAGTGCCTCATAGGTTAGTGTCCAGCGCCCCCTGCTGGCTATGCTTGTGAGGTCACAGCAGACTCAGTGCCTCCCAGACTAGTATCATGCTCATGGCTGCTGGCTGTGCTTCTGAGGTCACAGAAGCCTGAATGACTCCTAGGCCAGTGGCAGGCTCATGGCTGCTGGCTGTGATTGTGAGGTCACAGCAGCCTCAGTGCCTCATAGTTTAGTGTCCAGCGTCCCCTGCTGGATCTGCTTGTGAGGTCACAGCAGACTCAGTGCCTCCTAGGTTAGTGTCCAGCGTCCCCTGCTGGCTCTGCTTGTGAGGTCACAGCAGCCTCAGTGCCTCCCAGGCCAATATCACGCTCCTGCCTGCTGGCTGTGCTTGTGACGTCACAGTAGCCTCAGTGCCTCTGAGGCCAGTGGCAGTCTCATGGCTGCTGGCTGTGCTTCTGAGGTCACAGAAGCCTCAGTGCTTCCTAGGCCAGTGGCAGGCTCATGGCTGCTGGCTATGCTTGTGAGGTCACAGCAGACTCAGTGCCTCATAGGTTAGTGTCCAGCGTCCCCTGCTCGATCTGCTTGTGAGGTCACAGCAGACTCAGTGCCTCACAGGCCAGTATCAGACTCATGGCTGCTCGCTGTGCCTGTGACGTCACAGCAGCCTCCTCTGCCAGTGCCATGCTCATGGCTGCTGGCTGTGATTGTGAGGTCACAGCAGCATCAGTGCCTCCTAGGCCAGTATCAGTCTCATGGCTGCTGGCTGTGCTTGTGACGCCACAGCAGCCTCAGTGCCTCCTCTGCCAGTGCCATGCTCATGGCTGCTGGCTGTGCTTGTGAGGTCACAGCAGCCTCAGTGCCTCCCAGGCCTGTATCAGGCTCATGGCTGCTGGCTGGGCTTGTCAGGTCACAGCAGCCTCAGTGCCTCCTCTGCCAGTGGCAGGCTCATGGCTTCTGGCTGTGATTGTGAGGTCACAGCAGTCTCAGTGCCTCATAGGTTAGTGTCCAGCGCCCCCTGCTGGCTATGCTTGTGAGGTCACAGCAGACTCAGTGCCTCCCAGACTAGTATCATGCTCATGGCTGCTGGCTGTGCTTCTGAGGTCACAGAAGCCTGAATGACTCCTAGGCCAGTGGCAGGCTCATGGCTGCTGGCTGTGATTGTGAGGTCACAGCAGCCTCAGTGCCTCATAGTTTAGTGTCCAGCGTCCCCTGCTGGATCTGCTTGTGAGGTCACAGCAGACTCAGTGCCTCCTAGGTTAGTGTCCAGCGTCCCCTGCTGGCTCTGCTTGTGAGGTCACAGCAGCCTCAGTGCCTCACAGGCCAGTATCAGGCGCATGGCTGCTGGCTGTGATTGTGACGCCACAGCAGCCTCAGTGCCTCCTCTGCCAGTGCCATGCTCATGGCTGCTGGCTGGGTTTGTGAGGTCACAGAAGCCTCAGTGCCTCCTCTGCCAGGGGCAGGCTCATGGCTTCTGGCTGTGATTGTGAGGTCACAGCAGTCTCAGTGCCTCATAGTTTAGTGTCCAGCGTCCCGTGCTGGCTCTGCTTGTGAGGTCACAGCAGACTCAGTGCCTCATAGGTTAGTGTCCAGCGCCCCCTGCTGGCTATACTTGTGAGGTCACAGCAGCCTCAGTGCCTCCCAGGCCAATATCAGGCTCCTGCCTGCTGGCTGTGCTTGTGACGTCACAGTAGCCTCAGTGCCTCTGAGGCCAGTATCAGTCTCATGGCTGCTGGCTGTGCTTCTGACGCCACAGCAGCCTCAGTGCCTCCTCTGCCAGTGCCATGCTCATGGCTGCTGGCTGTGCTTGTGAGGTCACAGCAGCCTCAGTGCCTCATCGTTTAGTGTCCAGCTTCCCCTGCTGGCTCTGCTTGTGAGGTCACAGCAGCCTCAGTGCCTCATAGTTTAGTGTCCAGCGTCCCCTGCTGGCTGTGCTTGTGAGGTCACAGCCGACTCTGTGCCTCATAGGTAAGTGTCCAGCGCCCCCTGCTGGCTGTGCTTGTGAGGTCACAGTAGCCTCAGTGCCTCCCAGGCCAATATCAGGCTCCTGGCTGCTGGCTGTGCTTGTGAGGTCACAGCAGCCACAGTGCCTCTGAGGCCAGTGGCAGGCTCATGGCTGCTGGCTATGACTGTGAGGTCACAGCAGCCTCAGTGCCTCCTAGGTTAGTGTCCAGCGCCCCCTGCTGGATCTGCTTGTGAGGTCACACCAGACTCAGTGCCTCCTAGGTTAGTGTCCAGCGCCCCCTGCTGGCTCTGCTTCTGAGGTCACAGCAGCCTCAGTGCCTCACAGGCCAGTATCAGGCTCATGGCTGCTGGCTGTGCTTGTGACGCCACAGCAGCCTCAGTGCCTCCTCTGCCAGTGCCATGCTCATGGCTGCTGGCTGTGCTTGTGAGGTCACAGCAGCCTCAGTGCCTCCTAGGCCTGTATCAGGCTCATGGCTGCTGGCTGGGCTTGTCAGGTCACAGCAGCCTCAGTGCCTCCTCTGCCAGTGGCAGGCTCATGGCTTCTGGCTGTGATTGTGAGGTCACAGCAGTCTCAGTGCCTCATAGGTTAGTGTCCATCGCCCCCTGCTGGCTATGCTTGTGAGGTCACAGCAGACTCAAGGCCTCTCAGGCTAGTATCATGCTCATGGCTGCTGGCTGTGCTTGTGAGGTCACAGCAGTCTGAGTGCCTCCTAGACCAGTGTCAGGGTCATGGCTGCTGGCTGTGCTTGTGAGGTCACAGAAGCCTGAATGCCTCTGAGGCCAGTGGCAGGCTCATGGCTGCTGGCTGTGATTGTGAGGTCACAGCAGCCTCAGTGCCTCATAGTTTAGTGTCCAGTGTGCCCTGCTGGTTGTGCTTGTGAGGTCACAGCAGCCTCAGTGCCTCATCGCTTAGTGTCCAGCGTCCCCTGCTGGCTGTGCTTGTGAGGTCACAGCAGCCTCAGTGCCTCCCAGGCCAATATCAGGCTCCTGGCTGCTGGCTGTGCTTGTGACGTCACAGCAGCCTCAGTGCCTCTGAGGCCAGTGGCAGTCTCATGGCTGCTGGCTATGATTGTGAGGTCACAGCCGACTCTGTGCCTCAGAGGTTAGTGTCCATCGCCCCCTGCTGGCTGTGCTTGTGAGGTCACAGCAGCCTCAGTGCCTCAGAGGTTAGTGTCCAGCACCCGCTGCTGGCCGTGCTTCGGAAGTCACAGCAGCCTCAGTGCCTCCTCTGCCAGTGGCAGGCTCATGCCTGCTGGCTGTGTTTGTGAGGTCACAGCCGACTCTGTGCCTCAAAAGTTAGTGTGCAGCGCCCCCTGATGGCTGTGCTTGTGCGGTCACAGCAGCCTCAGTGTCTTCTAGGCCAGTGTCAGGGTCATGGCTGCTGGCTGTGCTTCTGAGGTCACAGAAGCCTGAATGCCTCCTAGGCCAGTGGCAGGCTCATGGCTGCTGGCTGTGATTGTGAGGTCACAGCAGCCTCAGTGCCTCATCGTTTAGTGTCCAGCTTCCCCTGCTGGCTCTGCTTGTGAGGTCACAGAAGCCTCAGTGCCTCCTCTGCCAGGGGCAGGCTCATGGCTTCTGGCTGTGATTGTGAGGTCACAGCAGTCTCAGTGCCTCATAGTTTAGTGTCCAGCGTCCCGTGCTGGCTCTGCTTGTGAGGTCACAGCAGACTCAGTGCCTCATAGGTTAGTGTCCAGCGCCCCCTGCTGGCTATGCTTGTGAGGTCACAGCAGACTCAGTGCCTCCCAGGCCAATATCAGGTTCCTGCCTGCTGGCTGTGCTTGTGACGTCACAGTAGCCTCAGTGCCTCTGAGGCCAGTGGCAGTCTCATGGCTGCTGGCTGTGCTTCTGAGGTCACAGAAGCCTCAGTGCTTCCTAGGCCAGTGGCAGGCTCATGGCTGCTGGCTGTGCTTGTGAGGTCACAGCAGACTCAGTGGCTCATAGGTTAGTGTCCAGCGTCCCCTGCTCGATCTGCTTGTGAGGTCACAGCAGACTCAGTGCCTCACAGGCCAGTATCAGACTCATGGCTGCTCGCTTTGCCTGTGACGTCACAGCAGCCTCCTCTGCCAGTGCCATGCTCATGGCTGCTGGCTGTGATTGTGAGGTCACAGCAGCCTCAGTGCCTCCTAGGCCAGTATCAGTCTCATGGCTGCTGGCTGTGCTTGTGACGCCACAGCAGCCTCAGTGCCTCCTCTGCCAGTGCCATGCTCATGGCTGCTGGCTGTGCTTGTGAGGTCACAGCAGCCTCAGTGCCTCCTAGGCCTGTATCAGGCTCATGGCTGCTGGCTGGGCTTGTCAGGTCACAGCAGCCTCAGTGCCTCCTCTGCCAGTGGCAGGCTCATGGCTTCTGGCTGTGATTGTGAGGTCACAGCAGTCTCAGTGCCTCATAGGTTAGTGTCCCGCGCCCCCTGCTGGCTATGCTTGTGAGGTCACAGCAGACTCAGTGCCTCCCAGACTAGTATCATGCTCATGGCTGCTGGCTGTGCTTGTGAGGTCACAGCAGCCTGAATGCCTCCTAGACCAGTGTCAGGGTCATGGCTGCTGGCTGTGCTTCTGAGGTCACAGAAGCCTGAATGACTCCTAGGCCAGTGGCAGTCTCATGGCTGCTGGCTGTGCTTGTGAGGTCACAGCAGCCTCAGTGCCTCATCGCTTAGTGTCCAGCGTCCCCTGCTGGCTGTGCTTGTGAGGTCACAGCAGCCTCAGTGCCTCCCAGGCCAATATCAGGCTCCTGGCTGCTGGCTGTGCTTGTGACGTCACAGCAGCCTCAGTGCCTCCTCTGCCAGTGGCAGTCTCATGGCTGCTGGCTGTGCTTGTGAGGTCACAGCAGACTCAGTGCCTCCTAGGTTAGTGTCCATCGCCCCCTACTGGCTGTGCTCGAGAGGTCACAGCAGACTCAGTGCCTGATAGGTAATCTCCAGTGCCCCCTGCTGGCTATGCTTGTGAGGTCACAGCAGCCTCAGTGCCTCTGAGGCCAGTGGCAGTCTCATGGCTGCTGGCTGTGATTGTGAGGTCACAGCAGCCTCAGTGCCTCAGAGGTTAGTGTCCATCGCCCCCTGCTGGCTGTGCTTGTGAGGTCACAGCAGCCTCAGTGCCTCCTCTGCCAGTGTCAGGGTCATGCCTGCTGGCTGTGCTTGTGAGGTCACAGCCGACTCTGTGCCTCAAAAGTTAGTGTGCAGCGCCCCCTGATGGCTGTGCTTGTGCGGTCACAGCAGCCTCAGTGTCTTCTAGGCCAGTGTCAGGGTCATGGCTGCTGGCTGTGCTTCTGAGGTCACAGAAGCCTGAATGCCTCCTCGGCCAGTGCCAGGCTCATGGCTGCTGGCTGTGATTGTGAGGTCACAGCAGCCTCAGTGCCTCATCGTTTAGTGTCCAGCTTCCCCTGCTGGCTCTGCTTGTGAGGTCACAGCAGCCTCAGTGCCTCATAGTTTAGTGTCCAGCGTCCCCTGCTGGCTGTGCTTGTGAGGTCACAGCAGACTCAATGCCTCATAGGTAAGTGTCCAGCGCCCCCTGCTGGCTGTGCTTGTGAGGTCACAGTAGCCTCAGTGCCTCCCAGGCCAATATCAGGCTCCTGGCTGCTGGCTGTGCTTGTGAGGTCACAGTAGCCTGAATGACTCCTAGGCCAGTGGCAGTCTCATGGCTGCTGGCTGTGCTTGTGAGGTCACAGCAGCCTCAGTGCCTCATCGCTTAGTGTCCAGCGTCCCCTGCTGGCTGTGCTTGTGAGGTCACAGCAGCCTCAGTGCCTCCCAGGCCAATATCAGGCTCCTGGCTGCTGGCTGTGCTTGTGACGTCACAGCAGCCTCAGTGCCTCCTCTGCCAGTGGCAGTCTCATGGCTGCTGGCTGTGCTTGTGAGGTCACAGCAGACTCAGTGCCTCCTAGGTTAGTGTCCATCGCCCCCTACTGGCTGTGCTCGAGAGGTCACAGCAGACTCAGTGCCTGATAGGTAATCTCCAGTGCCCCCTGCTGGCTATGCTTGTGAGGTCACAGCAGCCTCAGTGCCTCTGAGGCCAGTGGCAGTCTCATGGCTGCTGGCTGTGATTGTGAGGTCACAGCAGCCTCAGTGCCTCAGAGGTTAGTGTCCATCGCCCCCTGCTGGCTGTGCTTGTGAGGTCACAGCAGCCTCAGTGCCTCCTCTGCCAGTGTCAGGGTCATGCCTGCTGGCTGTGCTTGTGAGGTCACAGCCGACTCTGTGCCTCAAAAGTTAGTGTGCAGCGCCCCCTGATGGCTGTGCTTGTGAGGTCACAGCAGCCTCAGTGTCTTCTAGGCCAGTGTCAGGGTCATGGCTGCTGGCTGTGCTTCTGAGGTCACAGAAGCCTGAATGCCTCCTCGGCCAGTGCCAGGCTCATGGCTGCTGGCTGTGATTGTGAGGTCACAGCAGCCTCAGTGCCTCATCGTTTAGTGTCCAGCTTCCCCTGCTGGCTCTGCTTGTGAGGTCACAGCAGCCTCAGTGCCTCATAGTTTAGTGTCCAGCGTCCCCTGCTGGCTGTGCTTGTGAGGTCACAGCAGACTCAATGCCTCATAGGTAAGTGTCCAGCGCCCCCTGCTGGCTGTGCTTGTGAGGTCACAGTAGCCTCAGTGCCTCCCAGGCCAATATCAGGCTCATGGCTGCTGGCTGTGCTTGTGAGGTCACAGCAGCCACAGTGCCTCTGAGGCCAGTGGCAGGCTCATGGCTGCTGGCTATGACTGTGAGGTCACAGCAGCCTCAGTGCCTCATCGTTTAGTGTCCAGCGTCCCCTGCTGGATCTGCTTGTGAGGTCACAGCAGACTCAGTGCCTCCTAGGTTAGTGTCCAGCGTCCCCTGCTGGCTCTGCTTCTGAGGTCACAGCAGCCTCAGTGCCTCACAGGCCAGTATCAGGCTCATGGCTGCTGGCTGTGCTTGTGAGGTCACAGCAGCCTCAGTGCCTCCTCTGCCAGTGCCATGCTCATGGCTGCTGGCTGTGCTTGTGAGGTCACAGCAGCCTCAATGCCTCCTAGGCCTGTATCAGGCTCATGGCTGCTGGCTGGGCTTGTCAGGTCACAGCAGCCTCAGTGCCTCCTCTGCCAGTGGCAGGCTCATGGCTTCTGGCTGTGATTGTGAGGTCACAGCAGTCTCAGTGCCTCATAGGTTAGTGTCCATCGCCCCCTGCTGGCTATGCTTGTGAGGTCACAGCAGACTCAGTGCCTCATAGGTTAGTGTCCAGCGCCCCCTGCTGGCTATGCTTGTGAGGTCACAGCAGACTCAGTGTCTCCCAGGCCAATATCAGGTTCCTGCCTGCTGGCTGTGCTTGTGACGTCACAGTAGCCTCAGTGCCTCTGAGGCCAGTATCAGTCTCATGGCTGCTGGCTGTGCTTCTGAAACCACAGCAGCCTCAGTGCCTCCTCTGCCAGTGCCATGCTCATGGCTGCTGGCTGTGCTTGTGAGGTCACAGCAGCCTCAGTGCCTCCTAGGCATGTATCAGGCTCATGGCTGCTGGCTGGGCTTGTGATGTCACAGAAGCCTGTATGCCTCCTCTGCCAGTGGCAGGCTCATGGCTTCTGGCTGTGATTGTGAGGTCACAGCAGTCTCAGTGCCTCATAGGTTAGTGTCCATCGCCCCCTGCTGGCTATGCTTGTGAGGTCACAGCACACTCAGTGCCTCCCAGACTAGTATCATGCTCATGGCTGCTGGCTGTGCTTGTGAGGTCACAGCAGCCTGAATGCCTCCTAGACCAGTGTCAGGGTCATGGCTGCTGGCTGTGCTTCTGAGGTCACAGAAGCCTGAATGACTCCTAGGCCAGTGGCAGGCTCATGGCTGCTGGCTGTGATTGTGAGGTCACAGCAGCCTCAGTGCCTCAGAGGTTAGTGTCCAGTGTGCCCTGCTGGCTGTGCTTGTGAGGTCACAGCAGCCTCAGTGCCTCATCGCTTAGTGTCCAGCGTCCCCTGCTGGCTGTGCTTGTGAGGTCACAGCAGCCTCAGTGCCTCCCAGGCCAATATCAGGCTCCTGGCTGCTGGCTGTGCTTGTGACGTCACAGCAGCCTCAGTGCCTCCTCTGCCAGTGGCAGTCTCATGGCTGCTGGCTGTGCTTGTGAGGTCACAGCAGACTCAGTGCCTCCTAGGTTAGTGTCCATCGCCCCCTACTGGCTGTGCTCGAGAGGTCACAGCAGACTCAGTGCCTGATAGGTAATCTCCAGTGCCCCCTGCTGGCTATGCTTGTGAGGTCACAGCAGCCTCAGTGCCTCTGAGGCCAGTGTCAGTCTCATGGCTGCTGGCTGTGATTGTGAGGTCACAGCAGCCTCAGTGCCTCAGAGGTTAGTGTCCATCGCCCCCTGCTGGATCTGCTTGTGAGGTCACAGCAGACTCAGTGCCTCAGAGGTTAGTGTCCAGCACCCGCTGCTGGCCGTGCTTCGGAAGTCACAGCAGCCTCAGTGCCTCCTCTGCCAGTGGCAGGCTCATGGCTGCTGGCTGTGCTTGTGAGGTCACAGCCGACTCTGTGCCTCAAAAGTTAGTGTGCAGCGCCCCCTGATGGCTGTGCTTGTGAGGTCACAGCAGCCTCAGTGTCTTCTAGGCCAGTGTCAGGGTCATGGCTGCTGGCTGTGCTTCTGAGGTCACAGAAGCCTGAATGCCTCCTAGGCCAGTGGCAGGCTCATGGCTGCTGGCTGTGATTGTGAGGTCACAGCAGCCTCAGTGCCTCATCGTTTAGTGTCCAGCTTCCCCTGCTGGCTCTGCTTGTGAGGTCACAGCAGCCTCAGTGCCTCATAGTTTAGTGTCCAGCGTCCCCTGCTGGCTGTGCTTGTGAGGTCACAGCAGACTCAATGCCTCATAGGTAAGTGTCCAGCGCCCCCTGCTGGCTGTGCTTGTGAGGTCACAGTAGCCTCAGTGCCTCCCAGGCCAATATCAGGCTCATGGCTGCTGGCTGTGCTTGTGAGGTCACAGCAGCCACAGTGCCTCTGAGGCCAGTGGCAGGCTCATGGCTGCTGGCTATGACTGTGAGGTCACAGCAGCCTCAGTGCCTCATCGTTTAGTGTCCAGCGTCCCCTGCTGGATCTGCTTGTGAGGTCACAGCAGACTCAGTGCCTCATAGGTTAGTGTCCAGCGCCCCCTGCTGGCTCTGCTTGTGAGGTCACAGCAGCCTCAGTGCCTCCTCTGCCAGTGCCATGCTCATGGCTGCTGGCTGTGCTTGTGAGGTCACAGCAGCCTCAGTGCCTCCTAGGCCTGTATCAGGCTCATGGCTGCTGGCTGTGCTTGTGAGGTCACAGAAGCCTCAGTGCCTCCTCTGCCAGGGGCAGGCTCATGGCTTCTGGCTGTGATTGTGAGGTCACAGCAGTCTCAGTACCTCATAGTTTAGTGTCCAGCGTCCCGTGCTGGCTCTGCTTGTGAGGTCACAGCAGACTCAGTGCCTCATAGGTTAGTGTCCAGCGCCCCCTGCTGGCTATGCTTGTGAGGTCACAGCAGCCTCAGTGCCTCATCGCTTAGTGTCCAGCGTCCCCTGCTGGCTGTGCTTGTGAGGTCACAGCAGCCTCAGTGCCTCCCAGGCCAATATCAGGCTCCTGGCTGCTGGCTGTGCTTGTGACGTCACAGCAGCCTCAGTGCCTCCTCTGCCAGTGGCAGTCTCATGGCTGCTGGCTGTGCTTGTGAGGTCACAGCAGACTCAGTGCCTCCTAGGTTAGTGTCCATCGCCCCCTACTGGCTGTGCTCGAGAGGTCACAGCAGACTCAGTGCCTGATAGGTAATCTCCAGTGCCCCCTGCTGGCTATGTTTGTGAGGTCACAGCAGCCTCAGTGCCTCTGAGGCCAGTGTCAGTCTCATGGCTGCTGGCTGTGCTTGTGAGGTCACAGCAGCCTCAGTGCCTCGGAGGTTAGTGTCCATCGCCCCCTGCTGGCTGTGCTTGTGAGGTCACAGCAGCCTCAGTGCCTCAGAGGTTAGTGTCCAGCACCCGCTGCTGGCCGTGCTTCGGAAGTCACAGCAGCCTCAGTGCCTCCTCTGCCAGTGGCAGGCTCATGGCTGCTGGCTGTGCTTGTGAGGTCACAGCCGACTCTGTGCCTCAAAAGTTAGTGTGCAGCGCCCCCTGATGGCTGTGCTTGTGAGGTCACAGCAGCCTCAGTGTCTTCTAGGCCAGTGTCAGGGTCATGGCTGCTGGCTGTGCTTCTGAGGTCACAGAAGCCTGAATGCCTCCTAGGCCAGTGGCAGGCTCATGGCTGCTGGCTGTGATTGTGAGGTCACAGCAGCCTCAGTGCCTCATCGTTTAGTGTCCAGCTTCCCCTGCTGGCTCTGCTTGTGAGGTCACAGCAGCCTCAGTGCCTCATAGTTTAGTGTCCAGCGTCCCCTGCTGGCTGTGCTTGTGAGGTCACAGCAGACTCAATGCCTCATAGGTAAGTGTCCAGCGCCCCCTGCTGGCTGTGCTTGTGAGGTCACAGTAGCCTCAGTGCCTCCCAGGCCAATATCAGGCTCCTGGCTGCTGGCTGTGCTTGTGAGGTCACAGCAGCCACAGTGCCTCTGAGGCCAGTGGCAGGCTCATGGCTGCTGGCTATGACTGTGAGGTCACAGCAGCCTCAGTGCCTCATCGTTTAGTGTCCAGCGTCCCCTGCTGGATCTGCTTGTGAGGTCACAGCAGACTCAGTGCCTCATAGGTTAGTGTCCAGCGCCCCCTGCTGGCTCTGCTTGTGAGGTCACAGCAGCCTCAGTGCCTCACAGGCCAGTGCCATGCTCATGGCTGCTGGCTGTGCTTGTGAGGTCACAGCAGCCTCAGTGCCTCCTAGGCCTGTATCAGGCTCATGGCTGCTGGCTGGGCTTGTGAGGTCACAGAAGCCTCAGTGCCTCCTCTGCCAGGGGCAGGCTCATGGCTTCTGGCTGTGATTGTGAGGTCACAGCAGTCTCAGTACCTCATAGTTTAGTGTCCAGCGTCCCGTGCTGGCTCTGCTTGTGAGGTCACAGCAGACTCAGTGCCTCATAGGTTAGTGTCCAGCGCCCCCTGCTGGCTATGCTTGTGAGGTCACAGCAGACTCAGTGCCTCCCAGGCCAATATCAGGCTCCTGCCTGCTGGCTGTGCTTGTGACATCACAGTAGCCTCAGTGCCTCTGAGGCCAGTGGCAGTCTCATGGCTGCTGGCTGTGCTTCTGAGGTCACAGAAGCCTCAGTGCTTCCTAGGCCAGTGGCAGGCTCATGGCTGCTGGCTGTGCTTCTGAGGTCACAGCAGACTCAGTGCCTCATAGGTTAGTGTCCAGCGTCCCCTGCTGGATCTGCTTGTGAGGTCACAGCAGACTCATTGCCTCACAGGCCAGTATCAGACTCATGGCTGCTCACTGTGCCTGTGACGTCACAGCAGCCTCCTCTGCCAGTGCCATGCTCATGGCTGCTGGCTGTGATTGTGAGGTCACAGCAGCCTCAGTGCCTCCTCGGCCAGTATCAGTCTCATGGCTGCTGGCTGTGCTTCTGAGGTCACAGCAGCCTCAGTGCCTCCTAGGCCAGTGGCAGGTTCATGGCAGCTGGCTGTGCCTGTGAGGTCACAGAAGCCTCAGTACTTGATAGTTTAGTGTCCAGCGTCCCCCGCTGGCTCTGCTTGTGAGGTCACAGCAGCCTCAGTGCCTCTCAAGCTAGTATCATGCTCATGGCTGTTGGCTGTGCTTGTGACGTCACAGCAGCCTCAGTGCCTCCTAGACCAGTGTCAGGGTCATGGCTGCTGGCTGTGCTTCTGAGGTCACAGAAGCCTGAATGACTGCTAGTCCAGTGGCAGGCTCATGGCTGCTGGCTGTGATTGTGAGGTCACAGCAGCCTCAGTGCCTCAGAGGTTAGTGTCCAGCGTGCCCTGTTGGCTGTGCTTGTGAGGTCACAGCAAACTCAGTGCCTCATAGGTAAGTGTCCAGCGCCCCCTGCTGGCTGTGCTTGTGAGGTCACAGCAGCCTCAGTGCCTCCTAGGCCAATATCAGGCTCCTGGCTGCTGGCTGTGCTTGTGAGGTCACAGCAGCCTCAGTGCCTCATAGGTTTGTGTCCGTCGCCCCCTACTGGCTGTGCTCGTGAGGTCACAGCAGACTCAGTGCCTGATAAGTTATCTCCAGTGCCCCCTGCTGGCTGTGCTTGTTAGGTCACAGCAGCCTCAGTGCCTCTGAGGCCAGTGGCAGTCTCATGGCTGCTGGCTGTGCTTCTGAGGTCACAGCAGCCTCAGTGCCTCAGAGGTTAGTGTCCATAGCCCCCTACTGGCTGTGCTTGTGAGGTCACAGCAGCCGCAGTGCCTCAGAGGTTAGTGTCCAGCACCCCCTGCTGGCTGTGCTTCAGAAGTCACAGCAGCCTCAGTGTCTCCGTGGATACTGCCATGCTCATGGCTGCTGGCTGTGCTTGTGAGGTCACAGCAGCCTCAGTGCCTCTGAGGCCAGTGTCAGTCTCATGGCTGCTGGCTGTGCTTGTGAGGTCACAGCAGCCTCAGTGCCTCAGAGGTTAGTGTCCATAGCCCCCTACTGGCTGTGCTTGTGAGGTCACAGCAGCCTCAGTGCCTCATAGTTTAGTGTCCAGCACCCCCTGCTGGCTGTGCTTCAGAAGTCACAGCAGCCTCAGTGTCTCCGTGGATCGTGCCATGCTCATGGCTGCTGGCTGTGCTTGTGAGGTCGCAGCAACATCAGTGCCTCTCAGGTCAGCATCAGGGTCATGGCTGCTGGCTGAGCTTGTGACGTCACAGCAGCCTCAGTGCCTCTGAGGCCAGGGGCAGGCTCCTGGCTGCTGGCTGTGCTTCTGAGGTCACACCAGCCTCAGTGCCCTATAGGCCAGTCGCAGGCTCATGGTTGCTAGCTGTGCTTGTGAGGGCACAGCAGCCTCAGTGTCTCCTAGGCCAGTGGCAGGCTCAGGGCTGGTAGCTGTGCTTGTGAGGGTACAGCAGCCTCAGTGCCTCCTCTGCCAGGGGCAGGCTCGTGGCTGCTGGATGTGCTTGTGAGCTCACAGAAGCCTCAGTGCCTCATAGGCCAGTGGCAGGCTCCTGGCTGTTGGCACTGCCTCTGAAGTCACAGCAGCATCAGTGCCTCTGAGTCCAGTGGCAGTCTCATGGCTGATGGCTGTGCTTGTGAGTTCACAGCAACCTCAGTGCCTCTCAGGCCAGTATCAGGCTCATGGCTGCTGGCTGTGCTTGTGAGGTCACAGCAGTCTCAGTGCCTCCTAGGCCCGTGGCAGGCTCATGGCTGCTGGCTGTGCTTGTGAGGTCACAGCAGCCTCAGTGCCTCCTAGGCCAGTGTCAGGCTCATGGCTGCTGGCTGTGCTTCTGAGGTCACAGCAGCCTCAGTGCCTCCGAGGCCAGTGTCAGGCTCCTGGCTGCTGGCTGTGCTTGTGAGGTCACAGCAGCCTCAGTGCCTCATCGCTTAGTGTCCAGTTTCCCCTGCTGGCAGTGCTTGGGAGGTCACAACAGCCTCAGTGCCTCTCATGCCAGTATTATGCTCCTGGCTGCTGGCTGTGCTTGTGAGGTCACAGCAGCCTGAATGCCTCCTATACCAGTGGCAGGGTCATGGCTGCTGGCTGTGCTTCTGAGGTCACAGAAGCCTGAATGCCTCCTAGGCCAGTGGCAGGCTCATGGCTGCTGGCTGTGATTGTGAGGTCACAGCAGCCTCAGTGCCTCATAGTTTAGTGTCCAGCTTCCCCTGCTGGCTCTGCTTGTGAGGTCACAGCAGCCTCAGTGCCTCATAGTTTAGTGTCCTGCGTCCCCTGCTGGCTGTGCTTGTGAGGTCACAGCAGACTCAGTGCCTCATAGGTAAGTGTCCAGCGCCCCCTGCTGGCTGTGATTGTGAGGTCACAGCAGCCTCAGTGCCTCACAGGCCAGTAGCAGGCTCCTGGCTGCTGGCTGTGCTTGTGAGCTCACAGAAGCCTGGATGACTCCTAGGCCAGTGGCAGGCTCATGGCTGCTGGCTGTGCTTCTGAGGTCACAGCAGCCTCAGTGCCTCATAGCTTAGTGTCCAGCGTCCCCTGCTGGCTGTGATTGTGAGGTCACAGCAGACTCAGTGCCTCATAGGTTAGTGTCCAGCGCCCCCTGCTGGCTGTGCTTGTGAGGTCACAGCAGACTCAGTGCCTCCCAGGCCAATATGAGGCTCCTGGCTGCTAGCTGTGCTTCTGAGGTCACAGCAGCCTCAGTGCCTCCTAGGCCAGTATCAGGCTCCTGGCTGCTGGCTGTGTTTCTGAGGTCACAGAAGCCTGAATGACTCCTAGGCCAGTGGCAGTCTCATGGCTGCCGGCTGTGATTGTGAGGTCACAGCAGACTCAGTGCCTCATAGCTTAGTGTCCACCTTCCCCTGCTGGCTCTGCTTGTGAGGTCACAGCAGACTCAGTGCCTCATAGGTAAGTGTCCAGCGTTCCCTGCTGGCTGTGCTTGTGAAGTCACAGCAGCCTCAGTGCCTCATAGGTTAGTGTCCATCGCCCCCTGCTGGCTATGCTTGTGAGGTCACAGCAGCCTCAGTGCCTCCCAGGCCAGTATCAGGCTCATGGCTGCTGGCTGTGCTTGTGAGGTCACAGAAGCCTGAATGCCTCCTACACCAGTGTCAGGGTCATGGCTGCTGGCTGTGATTGTGAGTCACAGCAGCCTCAGTGCCTCATAGCTTAGTGTCCAGCGTCCCCTGCTGGCTGTGCTTGTGAGGTCACAGCAGACTCAGTGCCTCATAGGTAAGTGTCCAGCGCCCCCTGTTGGCTGTGCTTGTGAGGTCACAATAGCCTCAGTGCCTCCCAGGACAAAGTCAGGCTACTGGCTGCTGGATGTGCTTGTGAGGTCACAGCAGCCTCAGTGCCTCAGAGGTTAGTGTCCATCGCCCCCTACTGGCTGTGCTTGTGAGGTCACAGCAGCCTCAGTGCCTCCTCTGCCAGTGGCAGGCTCATGCCTGCTGACTGTGCTTGTGATGTCACAGTCGACACTGTGCCTCAAAAGTTAGTGTCCAGCGCCCCCTGCTGGCTGTGCTTGTGAGGTCAAAGCAGCCTCAGTGCCTCTCAGGCCAGTATTATGCTCCTGGCTGCTGGCTGTGCTTGTGACGTCACAGCAGCCTCACTGCCTCCTAGGCCAGTATCAGGCTCATGGCTGCTGGCTGTGCTTCTGAGGTCACAGAAGCCTGAATGCCTCCTAGGCCAGTGGGAGTCTTATGGCTTCTGGCTGTGCTTGTGAGGTCACAGCAGCCTCACTTCCTCATAGGTTGGTGTCCAGCGCCCCCTGCTGTCTGTGCTTATGAGGTCACAGCAGCCTCAGTGCCTCCCAGGCCAATATCAGGCTCCTGGCTGTTGTATGTGCTTGTGACGTCACAGCAGTCTCAGTGCCTCCTAGGCCCGTGGCAGGCTCATGGCTGCTGGCTGTGCTTGTGAGGTCATAGCAGCCTCAGTGCCTCCTAGGCCAGTGGCAGGCTCATGGCTGCTGGCTGTACTTGTGAGGTCACAGCAGCCTCAGTGCCTCATAGTTTAGTGTCCAGCTTCCCCTGCTGGCAGTGCTTGGGAGGTCACAGCAGCCTCAGTGCCTCTCATGCCAGTATTATGCTCCTGGCTGCTGGCTGTGCTTGTGACGTCACAGCAGCCTGAATGCCTCCTATACCAGTGGTAGGGTCATGGCTGCTGGCTGTGCTTCTGAGGTCACAGAAGCCTGAATGCCTCCTAGGCCAGTGGCAGGCTCCTGGCTGCTGGTTGTGCTTGTGAGGTCACACCAGCCTGAGTGCCTCCTAGGCCCGTGGAAGGCTCCTGGCTGCCTGCTGTGCTTCTGAGGTCACAACAGCCTCAGTACCTCTGAGGCCAGTGGCAGTCTCATGGCTGCTGGCTGTGATTGTGAGGTCACAGAAGCCTGAATGCCTCCTAGGCCAGTGGCAGGCTCATGGCTGCTGGCTGTGCTTGTGAGGTCACAGAAGCCTGAATGCCTCCTAGGCCAGTGGCAGGCTCATGGCTGCTGGCTGCGCTTGTGAGGACACAGCAGCCTCAGTGCCTCAGAGTTTAGTGTCCATCGCCCCCTACTGGCTGTACTTGTGAGGTCACAGCAACCTCAGTGCCTCATAGCTTAGTGTCCAACGCCCCCTGCTGGCTGTGTGTGTGAGGTCACAGCAGCCTCAGTGCCTCACAGGCCAGTATCAGGCTCATGGCTGCTGGCTGTGCTTGGGACGTCACAGCAGCCTCAGTGCCTCCCCTGCCAGTGCCATGCTCATGGCTGCTGGCTGTGCTTGTGAGGTCACAGCAGCCTCAGTGCCTCCTATACCAGTGGCAGGGCCATGGCTGATGGCTGTGCTTCTGAGGTCACAGAAACCTGAAGGCCTCCTCGGCCAGTGGCAGGCTCTTGGCTGCTGGCTGTGCTTGTGAGGTCACAGCAGCCTCAGTGCCTCATAGCTTAGTGTCCAGCGTCCCCTGCTGGCACTGCTTGTGAGGTCACAGCAGCCTCAGTGCCTCCCAGGCCAATATCAGGCTCCTGGCTGCTGGCTGTGCTTGTGACGTCACAGCACCCTCAGTGCCTCCTCCGCCCGTGGCAGTCTCAGGGCTGCTGGCTGTGCTTCTGAGGTCACAGAAGCCTGAATACCTCCTAGGCCAGTGTCAGTCTCATGGCTGCTGGCTGTGATTGTGAGGTCACAGCAGCCTCAGTGCCTCATCGTTTAGTGTCCAGCGTCCCCTGCTGGCTCTGCTCGTGTGGTCACAGCAGACTCAGTGCCTGATAAGTTAGTGTCCAGCGACCCCTGCTGGCTCTGCTTGTGAGGTCACAGCAGACTCAGTGCCTCCGAGGCCAGTGGCAGGCTCATGGCTGCTGGCTGTGCTTGTGAGGTCTCAGCAGCCTGAAAGCCTCCTAGACCAGTGTCAGGCTCCTGGCTGCTGGTTGTGCTTGTGACCTCACAGCAGCTTCAGTGCCTCATAATTTAGTCTACAGCACAACCTACTGGCTGTGCTTGTGAGGTCACAGCAGAGTCAGTGCCTCCGAGGCCAGGGGCAGGTTCATGGCTGCTGGCTGTGCTTGTGAGGTCACAGCAGCCTCAGTGCCTCTTAGGCCAGTATCAGGCTCATGGCTGCTGGCTGTGCTTGTGAGGTCATAGCAGCCTGAATGCCTCCTAGACCAGTGGCAGGCTCATGGCTGCTGGCTGTGCTTGTGAGGTCACAGCAGCCTCAGTGCCTCATAGTTCAGTGTGCAGCGCCCCCTGCTGGCTCTGCTTGTGTGGTCCCAGCAGCCTCAGTGCCATCTAGACCAGTGGCAGGCTCATGGCTGCTGGCTGTGCTTGTGAGGTCCCAGCAGCCTCAGTGCCTCCTAGGTTAGTCTCCATCGCCCCGTGCTGGCTGTGCTTGAGAGGTCACAGCAGACTCACTGCCTGATAGGTTATCTCCAGTGCCCCCTGCTGGCTGTGCTTGTGACGTCACAGCAGCCTCAGTGCCTCCGAGGCCAGTGTCAGACTCATGGCTGCTAGCTGTGCTTCTGAGGTCACAGCAGCCTCAGTGTCTCCGTGGATAGTGCCATGCGCACGGCTGCTGGCTGTGCTTGTGACGTCACAGCAGCCTCAGTGCCTCCTCTGCCAGTGCCATGCTCATGGCTGCTGGCTGTGCTTGTGAGGTCACAGCAGCCTCAGTTCCTCGAGGCCAGTGTCAGGGTCATGGTTGCTGGCTGTGCTTGTGACGTCACAGTAGCCTCAGTTCCTCCTAGGCCAGTAGCAGGCTCCTGGCTGCTGGCTGTGCTTCTGAGGTCACAGCAGCCTGAATGCCTCTTAGTTTACTGTCCAGCGTCCCCTGCTGGCTCTGCTTGTGAGGTCACAGCAGCCTCAGTGCCTCCTCCGCCAGTGGCAGTCTCATGGCTTCTGGCTGTGCTTGTGACGTCACAGCAGCCTCAGTGCCTCTGAGGCCAGTGGCAGGCTCATGGCTGCTGGCTGTGCTTCTGAGGTCACAGCAGCCTCACTGCCCTATAGACCAGTGTCAAGGTCATGGCTGCTGGCTGTGCTTGTGACGTCACAGCAGTCTCAGTGCCTCCTAGGCCAGTGGCAGTCTCATGCCTGCTGGCTGCGCTTGTCAGGTCACAGCAGCCTCAGTGCCTCATAGTTTAGTGTCCAGCGTCCCCTGCTGGCTCTGCTTGTGAGGTCACAGCAGCAGCAGTGCCTCCTAGTTTAGTGTCCACCGTCCCCTGCTGGCTCTGCTTGTGAGCTCACAGCAGATTCAGTGCCTCCTAGGACAGTGGCAGGCTCATGGCTGCTGGCTGTGATTGTGAGGTCACAGAGAGCTGAATGCCTCCTTGGCCCGTGGCAGGCTCATGGCTGCTGGCTGTGCTTGTGAGGCCACAGCAGCCTGAATGCCTCTGAGGCCAGTGGTAGCCTCATGCCTGCTGGCTGTGCTTCTGAGGTCACAGCGGACTCAGTGCCTCAAAATTTAGTGTCCAGCGTGCCCTTCTGGCTATGCTTGTGAGGTCACAGCAGCTTCATTGTCTACTAGACCAGTGGCAGGCTCCTGGCTGCTGGCTGTGCTTGTGAGGTCACAGCAGCCTCAGTGCCGTCTAAGCCAGTGGCAGGCTCATGGCTGCTGGCTGTGCTTGTGAGGTCACAGCAGCCTCAGTGTCTCACTGGCCAGTATAAGGCTCATGGCTGCTGGCTGTGCTTGTGAGGTCACAGCAGCCTGAAAGCCTCCTAGACCAGTGTCAGGCTCCTGGCTGCTGGTTGTGCTTGTGACCTCACAGCAGCTTCAGTGCCTCATAATTTAGTCTACAGCACAACCTGCTGGCTGTGCTTGTGAGGTCACAGCAGAGTCAGTGTCTCCTAGGCCAGTGGCATGCTCGTGGCTGCTGGCTGTGCTTGTGAGGTCAAAGAAGCCTCATTGCATCCTACGCTAGTGGCAGGCTCATGGCTGCTGGCTGTGCTTGTGACGTCACAACGGCCTCAGTGCCTCCGAGGCCAGTGTCAGGCTACTGGTTGCTGGCTGTGCTTGGGAGGTCACAGCAGCCTCAGTGCCTCCTAGGACAGTGGCAGGCTCATGGCTGCTGGCTGTGCTTTTGAGGTCACAGCAGCCTCAGTGACTCATAGTTTAGTGTCCAGCGTCCCCTGACGGCTCTGCTTGTGAGGTCACAGCAGCGTCAGTGCCTCTTCGCCCAGGGGCAGGTTCATGGCGGCTGGCTGTGCTTGTGAGGTCACAGCAGCCTCAGTGACTCATAGTTTAGTGTCCAGCGCCCCCTGCTGGCTCTGCTTGTGTGGTCCCAGCAGCCTCAGTGCCTCATAGGTTAGTGTGCAGCGCCCCCTGCTGGCTCTGCTTCTGAGGTCACAGCAGAGTCAGTGCCTCATAGGTTTAGTGTGCAGCGCCCCCTGCTGGCTGTGCTTGTGAGGTCACAGCAGCCTCAGTGTCTGTAAGGCCAGTATCGTGCTCATGGCTGCTGGCTGTGCTTGTGAGGTCACAGAAGCCTCAGTGCCTCCTAGGCCAGTGGCTGGCTCATGGCTGCTGGCTGTGCTTGTGAGGTCACAGCAGACTCAGTGCCTCATAGCTTAGTGTCCAGTGCCCCCTGCTGGCTGTGCTTGTGAGGTCACAGCAGCCTCAGTGCCTCTCAGGCCAGTATCATGCTCATGCCTGCTGGCTGTGCTTGTGAGGTCACAGCAACCTCAGTGACTCCTAGACCAGTGTCAGGGTCATGGCTGCTGGCTGTGCTTCTGAGGTCACAGCAGCCTCAGTGCCTCCGAGGCCAGTGGCAGGCTCATGGCTGCTGGGTGTGCTTGTGAGATCACAGCAGCCTGAATTCCTCCTAGACCATTCTCAGGCTCATGGCTGCTTGCTGTGCTTCTGAGGTCACAGCAACCTCAGTTCCTCTCAGGCCAGTATCAGGCTCAGGGCTGCTGGCTGTGCTTGTGACGTCACAGCAGCCTCAGTGCCTCCTCTGCCAGTGCCATGCTCATGGCTGCTGGCTGTGCCTGTGAGGTCACAGCAGCCTGAATGACTCCTAGACCAGTGGCAGGCTCATGGCTGCTGGCTGTGTTTCTGAGGTCACAGAAGCCTGAATACCTCTTAGGCCAGTGCCACACTCATGGCTGCTGGCTGTGATTGTGAGGTCACAGCAGCCTCAGTGCCTCATGGTTTAGTGTCCAGCGTCCCCTGCTGGCTCTGATTGTGAGCTCACAGCAGCTTCTGTGCCTCATAGGTTAGTGTCCAGCGCCCCCTGCTGGCTATGCTTGTGACGTCACAGCAGCCTGAGTGCCTCCTAGGCCAATGGCAGAGTCATGGCTGCTGGCTGGGCTTGTGAGGTCACAGCAGCCTCAGTGCCTCATAGTTTAGTGTCCATCGCCCCCTACTGGCTGTGCTTGTGAGGTCACAGCAGCCTCAGTGCCTCCCAGGCCAAAATCACGCTCCTGGCTCCTGGCTGTGCTTGTGACGTCACAGCAGCCTCAGTGTCTCCTAGGCCAGTGGCAGGCTCATGGCTGCTGGCTGTGCTTGTGAGGTCACACACGCCTCAGTGCCTCTTAGGCCAGTGGCAGTCTCATGGCTGCTGGCTGTGCTTGGGAGGTCACAGCAGCCTCAGTGCCTCATAGGTTAGTGTCCAGCGCCCCCTGCTGGCTGTGTTGTGCGGTCACAGCAGCCTCAGTGCCTCCTCTGACAGTGTCAGGCTCATGGCTGCTGGCTGTGCTTGTGAGGTCACAGCAACCTCAGTTCCTCTCAGGCCAGTATCAGGCTCATGGCTGCTGGCTGTGCTTGTGAGGTCACAGCAGCCTGAATGCCTCCTAGGCCAGTGGCAGGCCCATGGCTGCTGGCTGTGCTTGTGAGGTCACAGCAGCCTCAGTGCCTCATAGGTTAGTGTGCAGCGCCCCCTGCTGGCTGTGCTTGTGAGCTCACACCAGACTCAGTGTCTCACAGGCCAGTATCAGGCTCATGGCTGCTGGCTGTGCTTGTGAGGTCACAGCAGCCTCAGTGCCTCCTCTGCCAGTGCCATGCTCATGGCTGCTGGCTGTGCTTGTGAGGTAACAGCAGCCTCAGTGCCTCCTAGGCCAGTATCAGGCTCATGGTTGCTGGCTGTGCTTGTGACGTCACAGCAGCCTGAATGCGTCCTTGGCCAGGGGCAGGCTCATGGCTGCTGGCTGTGTTTCTGAGGTCACAGAAGCCTGAATGCCTCTTAGGCCAGGGCCAGACTCATGGCTGCTGGCTTTGATTGTGAGGTCACAGCAGACTCAGTGCCTCATAGGTTAGTGTCCAGTGCACCCTGCTGGCTCTGATTGTGAGGTCACAGCAGCTTCAGTGCCTCATAGGTTAGTATCCAGCGCCCCCTGCTGGCTATGCTTGTGACGTCACAGCAGCCTGAGTGCCTCCTAGGCCCGTGGCAGAGTCATGGCTGCTGGCTCTGCTTGTGACGTCACAGCAGCCTCAGTGCCTCTGAGGCCAGTGGCAGTCTCATGGCTGCTGGCTGTGCTTGTGAGGTCACAGCAACCTCAGTGCCTCTCTGCCAGTGGCAGTCTCATGGTTGCTGGCTGTGCTTGTGAGGTCACAGCAGCCTCAGTGCCTCATCGTTTAGTGTCCATCGCCCCCTACTGGCTGTGCTTGAGAGGTCACAGCAGACTCAGTGCCTGATAGGTTATCTCCAGTGCCCCCTGCTGGCTGTGCTTGTGAGGTCACAGCAGACTCAGTGCCTCCGAGGCCAGTGTCAGTCTCATGGCTGCTGGCTGTGCTTGTGAGGTCACAGCAGCCTCAGTGCCTCCCAGGATAGTGCCATGCTCATGGCTGCTGGCTGTGTTGTGAGGTCACAGCAGACTCAGTGCCTCTCAGGCCAGTATCAGGATCATGGCTGCTGGCTGTGCTTCTGAGGTCACAGCAGCGTGAATGCCTCCGAGACCATTGTCAGGCTCATGGCTGCTGGCTGTGTTTGTGAGGTCACAGAAGCCTGAATGCCTCTGAGGCCAGTGGCAGGCTCATGGCTGCTGGCTGTGCTTGTGAGGTCACAGCAGCCTCAGTGTCTCCTAGGCTAGTGGCAGGATCGTGGCTGCTGGCTGTGATTGTGAGGTCACAGCAGCCTGAGTGCCTCATCGTTTAGTGTTCATTGTCCCCTGCTGGCTGTGCTTCTGAGCTCACAGCAGCCTCAGTGCCTCCTAGATTATTGCCATGCTCATGGCTGCTGGCTCTTCTTGTGAGCTCACAGCAACCTCATTGCCTCTCAGGACAATATCAGGCTCATCGCTGCTGGCTGTGCTTGTGAGGTCACAGCAGCCTGAATGCCTCCTAGGCCAGTGTCACGGTCATGGCTGCTGGCTGTGTTTGTGACGTCACAAGAGCCTCAGTGCCCTATAGGCCAGTGGCAGGCTCATGGTTGCTGGCTGTGCTTGTGGGGTCACAGCAGCCTCAGTGCCTCTGAGGATAGTGCCATGCTCATGGCTGCTGGCTGTGCTTCTGAGATCACAGCAGCCTCAGTGCCTCCCAGGACAGTATCAGGCTCATGGCTGCTGGCTGTGCTTCTGAGGTCACAGAAGCCGGAATGCCTCCAAGGCTAGTGGCAGGCTCATGGCTGCTGGCTGTGCTTGTGAGGTCACAGCAGCCTCAGTGCCTCATAGTTTAGTGTCCAGTGTCCCCTGCTGGCTGTGCTTGTGAGGTCACAGCAGACTCACTACCTCATACGTTAGCGTGCAGCGCCCACTGCTGACTGTGCTGGTGTGGTCACAGCAGCCTCAGTGCCATCTAAACCAGTGGCAGGCTCCTGGCTGCTGGCTGTACTTGTGAGGTCACAGCAGCCTCAGTGCCTCCTAGTTTAGTCTCCAGCGCCCCCTGCTGGCTGTGCTTGTTAGGTCAGAGCAGACTCAGTGTCTCTTAGGCCAGTTGCAGGCTCCTGGCTGCTGGCTGTGCTTGTGAGGTCACAGCAGCCTCAGTGCCTCCGAGGCCAGTGTCAGGCTCCTGGCTGCTGGCTATGCTTGTGAGGTCACAGCAGCCTCAGTGCCTCCGAGGATAGTGCCATGCTCATGGCTGCTGGCTGTCCTTGTGAGGTCACAGCAGACTCAGGGCCTGATATGTTATCTCCATTGCCCCCTGATGGCTGTGTTGTGAGGTCACAGCAGCCTCAGTGCCTCCTAGGCCAGTGTCAGGCTCATGCCTGCTGGCTGTGCTTGTGAGGTCACAGCAGCCTGAATGCCTCCTAGGAGAGTGGCAGGGTCATGGCTGCTGGCTGTGCTTGTGAGGTCACAGGAGCCTGAATGCCTCCTAGACCAGTGTCAGGCTCATGGCTGCTGGCTGTGCTTGTGAGGTCACAGCACCCTCAGTGACTCCGAGGATAGTGCCATGCTCATGGCTGCTGGCTGTGCTTGTGAGGTCACAGCAGCCTCAGTGCCTCCTATGCCAGTGGCAGGCTCATGGCTGATGGCTGTGCTTGTGAGGTCACAGAAGCCTGAATGCCTCCTACGCCAGTGGCAGGCTCATGGCTGCTGGCTGTGCTTGTGAGGTCACAGCAGCCTCAGTGCCTCATCGTATAGTGTCCAGCGCCCCCTGCTGGCTCTGCTTGTGAGGTCACAGCAGTCTCAGTGCCTCCCAGGCCAGTATCAGGCTCATGGCTGCTGGCTGTGCTTGTGACGTCACAGCAGCCTGAGTGCCTCCAAGGCCCGTGGCAGGCTCATGGCTGCTGGCTGTGCTTCTGAGGTCACAGCAGCCTGAATGCCTCCTAGGCCAGTGGCAGGCTCATGGCTGCTGGCTGTGATTGTGAGGTCACAGCACCCTCAGTGCCTCATAGTTTAGTGTCCAGCGCCACCTGCTGGCTCTGCTTGTGAGGCCAGAGCAGCCTCAGTGCCATGTAAGCCAGTGGCAGGCTCATGGCTGCTGGCTGTGCTTGTGACGGCACAGCAACCTCAGTGCCTCATAGGCCAGTGTCAGGGTAATGGCTGCTGGCTGTGCTTGTGAGGTCACAGAAGCCTGAATGCCTCTGAGGCCAGTGGTAGGTTCATGCCTGCTGGCTGTGATTGTGAGGTCACAGCAGCCTCAGTGCCTCATCGTTTAGTGTCCAGTGTCCCCTACTGGCTCTGCTTCTGAGGTCCCAGCGGACTCAGTGCCTCAAAATTTAGTGTCCAGCGTCCCCTGCTGGCTGTGCTTGTGAGGTCACAGCAGACTCAGTGCCTCCTAGGCCAGTGCCATGCTCATGGCTTCTGGCTGTGCTTTTGAGGTCACAGCAGCCTCAGTGCATCCCAGGCAAATATCAGGCTCATGGCTGCTGGCTGTGCTTGTGAGGTCACAGAAGCCTGAATGCCTCCGAGGCCAGTGTCAGGCTCATGGCTGCTGGCTGTGCTTGTGAGGTCACAGCAGCCTCAGTGCCTCTGAGGCCAGTGGCAGGCTCATGGCTGCTAGTTGTGCTTGTGAGGTCACAGCAGCCTCAGTGCCTCCTAGGCCAGTGGCAGGCTCGTGGCTGCTGGCGGTGCTTCTGAGGTCACAGCAGCCTCAGTGCCTCACATGCCAGTATCAGGCTCATCGCTGCTGGCTGTGCTTGTCAGGTCACAGCACCCTCAGTGCCTCCTAGACCACTGTCAGGCTCCTGGAGGCTGGCCGTGTATGTGATATCACAGCAGCCTGAATGCCTCCTAGACCAGTGTCAGGGCCATGGCTGCTGGCTGTGCTTGTGAAGTCACAGAAGCCGGAATGCCTCCGAGGCCAGTGGTAGGCTCATGGCTGCTACTGGTGCTTGTGAGGTCACAGCAGCCTGAATGCCTCCTAGGCCAATGGCAGGCTCATGTCTGCTGGCTGTGCTTTTGACATCGCAGCAGCCTCAGTGCCCCCTAGGACAGCGGCAGGCTGCTGGCTGCTGGCTGTGCTTGTGAGGTCACAGCAGCCCCCGTGCCTCTGAGACCAGTGGCAGGCTCCTGGCTGCTGCCTGTGCTTGTGAGGTCACAGCAGCCTCAGTGCCTCATAGGTTAGTGTCCAGTGCACCCTGCTGGCTGTGCTTGTGAGGTCACAGCAGCCTCAGTGCCATCTAGGCCAGTGGCAGGCTCCTGGCTGCTGGCTGTGCTTGTGAGGTCACAGTAGCGTCAGTGCCTCCGAGGCTAGTGGCAGGGTCATGGCTGCTGGCTGTGCTTGTGAGGTCACAGCAGCCTCAGTGCCTCCTAGGCCGGTGGCAGTCTCATGGCTGCTGGCTGTGCTTGTGAGGTCACAGCAGCCTCAGTGCCTCTCAGGCCAGTGTCAGGCTCCTGGCTGCTGGCTGTGCTTGTGAGGTCACAGCAGCCTCAGTGCCTCATCGTTTAGTGTCCATCGCCCCCTACTGTCTGTGCTTGAGAGGTCACAGCAGACTCAGTGCCTGATAGGTTATCTCCAGTGCCCCCTGCTGGCTGTGCTTGTGAGGTCACAGCAGACTCAGTGCCTCCGAGGCCAGTGTCAGGGTCATGGCTGCTGGCTGTGCTTGTGAGGTCACAGCAGCCTCAGTGCCTCCCAGGATAGTGCCATGCTCATGGCTGCTGGCTGTGTTGTGAGGTCACAGCAGACTCAGTGCCTCTCAGGCCAGTATCAGGATCATGGCTGCTGGCTGTGCTTCTGAGGTCACAGCAGCGTGAATGCCTCCGAGACCATTGTCAGGCTCATGGCTGCTGGCTGTGTTTGTGAGGTCACAGAAGCCTGAATGCCTCTGAGGCCAGTGGCAGGCTCATGGCTGCTGGCTGTGCTTGTGAGGTCACAGCAGCCTCAGTGTCTCCTAGGCTAGTGGCAGGATCGTGGCTGCTGGCTGTGATTGTGAGGTCACAGCAGCCTGAGTGCCTCATCGTTTAGTGTTCATTGTCCCCTGCTGGCTGTGCTTCTGAGCTCACAGCAGCCTCAGTGCCTCCTAGATTATTGCCATGCTCATGGCTGCTGGCTCTTCTTGTGAGCTCACAGCAACCTCATTGCCTCTCAGGACAATATCAGGCTCATCGCTGCTGGCTGTGCTTGTGAGGTCACAGCAGCCTGAATGCCTCCTAGGCCAGTGTCACGGTCATGGCTGCTGGCTGTGTTTGTGACGTCACAGCAGCCTCAGTGCCCTATAGGCCAGTGGCAGGCTCATGGTTGCTGGCTGTGCTTGTGGGGTCACAGCAGCCTCAGTGCCTCCGAGGATAGTGCCATGCTCATGGCTGCTGGCTGTGCTTCTGAGATCACAGCAGCTTCAGTGCCTCCCAGGACAGTATCAGGCTCATGGCTGCTGGCTGTGCTTCTGAGGTCACAGAAGCCGGAATGCCTCCAAGGCTAGTGGCAGGCTCATGGCTGCTGGCTGTGCTTGTGAGGTCACAGCAGCCTCAGTGCCTCATAGTTTAGTGTCCAGTGTCCCCTGCTGGTTCTGCTTGTGAGGTCACAGCAGACTCACTACCTCATACGTTAGTGTGCAGCGCCCACTGCTGACTGTGCTTGTGTGGTCACAGCAGCCTCAGTGCCATCTAAACCAGTGGCAGGCTCCTGGCTGCTGGCTGTACTTGTGAGGTCACAGCAGCCTCAGTGCCTCCTAGTTTAGTCTCCAGCGCCCCCTGCTGGCTGTGCTTGTTAGGTCAGAGCAGACTCAGTGTCTCTTAGGCCAGTTGCAGGCTCCTGGCTGCTGGCTGTGCTTGTGAGGTCACAGCAGCCTCAGTGCCTCCTAGGCCGGTGGCAGTCTCATGGCTGCTGGCTGTGCTTGTGAGGTCACAGCAGCCTCAGTGCCTCTCAGGCCAGTGTCAGGCTCCTGGCTGCTGGCTGTGCTTGTGAGGTCACAGCAGCCTCAGTGCCTCATCGTTTAGTGTCCATCGCCCCCTACTGTCTGTGCTTGAGAGGTCACAGCAGACTCAGTGCCTGATAGGTTATCTCCAGTGCCCCCTGCTGGCTCTGCTTGTGAGGTCACAGCAGACTGAATGCCTCCTAGACCAGTGTCAGGGTCATGGCTGCTGGCTGTGCTTGTGAGGTCACAGCAGCATGAATGCCTCTGAGGCCAGTGTCAGGCTCATGGCTGCTGGCTGTGCTTGTGACGGCACAGCAACCTCAGTGCCTCATAGGCCAGTGTCAGGGTCATGGCTGCTGGCTGTGCTTGTGAGGCCACAGAAGCCTGAATGCCTCCTTGGCCAGTGGTAGGTTCATGCCTGCTGGCTGTGATTGTGAGGTCACAGCAGCCTCAGTGCCTCATAGTTTAGTGTCCAGTGTCCCCTACTGGCTCTGCTTCTGAGGTCACAGCGGACTCAGTGCCTCAAAATTTAGTGTCCAGCGTCCCCTGCTGGCTATGCTTGTTAGGCCACAGCAGACTCAGTGCCTCCTAGGCCAGTGCCATGCTCATGGCTTCTGGCTGTGCTTTTGAGGTCACAGCAGCCTCAGTGCATCCCAGGCAAATATCAGGCTCATGGCTGCTGGCTGTGCTTGTGAGGTCACAGCAGCCTGAATGCCTCCGAGGCCAGTGTCAGGCTCATGGCTGCTGGCTGTGCTTGTGAGGTCACAGCAGCCTCAGTGCCTCTGAGGCCAGTGGCAGGCTCATGGCTGCTAGTTGTGCTTGTGAGGTCACAGCAGCCTCAGTGCCTCCTAGGCCGGTGGCAGTCTCATGGCTGCTGGCTGTGCTTGTGAGGTCACAGCAGCCTCAGTGCCTCTCAGGCCAGTGTCAGGCTCCTGGCTGCTGGCTGTGCTTGTGAGGTCACAGCAGCCTCAGTGCCTCATCGTTTAGTGTCCATCGCCCCCTACTGGCTGTGCTTGAGAGGTCACAGCAGACTCAGTGCCTGATAGGTTATCTCCAGTGCCCCCTGCTGGCTGTGCTTGTGAGGTCACAGCAGACTCAGTGCCTCCGAGGCCAGTGTCAGGGTCATGGCTGCTGGCTGTGCTTGTGAGGTCACAGCAGCCTCAGTGCCTCCCAGGATAGTGCCATGCTCATGGCTGCTGGCTGTGTTGTGAGGTCACAGCAGACTCAGTGCCTCTCAGGCCAGTATCAGGATCATGGCTGCTGGCTGTGCTTCTGAGGTCACAGCAGCGTGAATGCCTCCGAGACCATTGTCAGGCTCATGGCTGCTGGCTGTGTTTGTGAGGTCACAGAAGCCTGAATGCCTCTGAGGCCAGTGTCACGGTCATGGCTGCTGGCTGTGCTTGTGAGGTCACAGCAGCCTCAGTGTCTCCTAGGCTAGTGGCAGGATCGTGGCTGCTGGCTGTGATTGTGAGGTCACAGCAGCCTGAGTGCCTCATCGTTTAGTGTTCATTGTCCCCTGCTGGCTGTGCTTCTGAGCTCACAGCAGCCTCAGTGCCTCCTAGATTATTGCCATGCTCATGGCTGCTGGCTCTTCTTGTGAGCTCACAGCAACCTCATTGCCTCTCAGGACAATATCAGGCTCATCGCTGCTGGCTGTGCTTGTGAGGTCACAGCAGCCTGAATGCCTCCTAGGCCAGTGTCACGGTCATGGCTGCTGGCTGTGTTTGTGACGTCACAGCAGCCTCAGTGCCCTATAGGCCAGTGGCAGGCTCATGGTTGCTGGCTGTGCTTGTGGGGTCACAGCAGCCTCAGTGCCTCCGAGGATAGTGCCATGCTCATGGCTGCTGGCTGTGCTTCTGAGATCACAGCAGCTTCAGTGCCTCCCAGGACAGTATCAGGCTCATGGCTGCTGGCTGTGCTTCTGAGGTCACAGAAGCCGGAATGCCTCCAAGGCTAGTGGCAGGCTCATGGCTGCTGGCTGTGCTTGTGAGGTCACAGCAGCCTCAGTGCCTCATAGTTTAGTGTCCAGTGTCCCCTGCTGGTTCTGCTTGTGAGGTCACAGCAGACTCACTACCTCATACGTTAGTGTGCAGCGCCCACTGCTGACTGTGCTTGTGTGGTCACAGCAGCCTCAGTGCCATCTAAACCAGTGGCAGGCTCCTGGCTGCTGGCTGTACTTGTGAGGTCACAGCAGCCTCAGTGCCTCCTAGTTTAGTCTCCAGCGCCCCCTGCTGGCTGTGCTTGTTAGGTCAGAGCAGACTCAGTGTCTCTTAGGCCAGTTGCAGGCTCCTGGCTGCTGGCTGTGCTTGTGAGGTCACAGCAGCCTCAGTGCCTCCGAGGCCAGTGTCAGGCTCCTGGCTGCTGGCTATGCTTGTGAGGTCACAGCAGCCTCAGTGCCTCCGAGGATAGTGCCATGCTCATGGCTGCTGGCTGTCCTTGTGAGGTCACAGCAGACTCAGGGCCTGATAGGTTATCTCCATTGCCCCCTGATGGCTGTGTTGTGAGGTCACAGCAGCCTCAGTGCCTCCTAGGCCAGTGTCAGGCTCATGCCTGCTGGCTGTGCTTGTGAGGTCACAGCAGCCTGAATGCCTCCTAGGAGAGTGGCAGGGTCATGGCTGCTGGCTGTGCTTGTGAGGTCACAGGAGCCTGAATGCCTCCTAGACCAGTGTCAGGCTCATGGCTGCTGGCTGTGCTTGTGAGGTCACAGCACCCTCAGTGCCTCCGAGGATAGTGCCATGCTCATGGCTGCTGGCTGTGCTTGTGAGGTCACAGCAGCCTCAGTGCCTCCTATGCCAGTGGCAGGCTCATGGCTGATGGCTGTGCTTGTGAGGTCACAGCAGCCTCAGTGCCTCCTAGGCCAGTGGCAGGCTCATGGCTGCTGGCTGTGCTTGTGAGGTCACAGCAGCCTCAGTGCCTCATCGTATAGTGTCCAGCGCCCCCTGCTGGCTCTGCTTGTGAGGTCACAGCAGTCTCAGTGCCTCCCAGGCCAGTATCAGGCTCATGGCTGCTGGCTGTGCTTGTGACGTCACAGCAGCCTGAGTGCCTCCAAGGCCCGTGGCAGGCTCATGGCTGCTGGCTGTGCTTCTGAGGTCACAGCAGCCTGAATGCCTCCTAGGCCAGTGGCAGGCTCATGGCTGCTGGCTGTGCTGGTGAGCTCACCGCAGCCTGAATGCCTCCTAGGCCAGTGGCAGGCTCATGGCTGCTGGCTGTGCTTCTGAGGTCACAGCAGCCTGAATGCCTCCTAGGCCAGTGGCAGCCTCATGGCTGCTGGCTGTGATTGTGAGGTCACAGCACCCTCAGTGCCTCATAGTTTAGTGTCCAGCGCCACCTGCTGGCTCTGCTTGTGAGGCCAGAGCAGCCTCAGTGCCATGTAAGCCAGTGGCAGGCTCATGGCTGCTGGCTGTGCCTGTGAGCTCACAGCAGCCTCAGTGCCCGCTAGGCCAGTGCCATACTCACTGCTGCTGCCTCTGCTTGACAGGTCACAGCAGCCTCAGTGTCTCCTAGGCTAGTGGCAGGCTCGTGGCTGCTGGCTGTGATTGTGAGGTCACAGCAGCCTGAATGACTCCTAGGCCCATGGCAGGCTCATGGCTGCTGGCTGTGCTTGTGAGCTCACAGCAGCCTCAGTGCCTCCTAGGACAGTGCCAGGCTCATGGCTACTGGCTGTGCTTGTGAGGTCACAGCAGCCTCAGTGCCTCATAGTTTGGTGTCCAGCGTCCCTTGCTGGCTCTGCTTGTGAGGTCACAGCAGACTGAATGCCTCCTAGACCAGTGTCAGGGTCATGGCTGCTGGCTGTGCTTGTGAGGTCACAGCAGCATGAATGCCTCCTTGGCCAGTGGTAGGTTCATGCCTGCTGGCTGTGATTGTGAGGTCACAGCAGCCTCAGTGCCTCATAGTTTAGTGTCCAGTGTCCCCTACTGGCTCTGCTTCTGAGGTCACAGCGGACTCAGTGCCTCAAAATTTAGTGTCCAGCGTCCCCTGCTGGCTATGCTTGTTAGGCCACAGCAGACTCAGTGCCTCCTAGGCCAGTGCCATGCTCATGGCTTCTGGCTGTGCTTTTGAGGTCACAGCAGCCTCAGTGCATCCCAGGCAAATATCAGGCTCATGGCTGCTGGCTGTGCTTGTGAGGTCACAGCAGCCTGAATGCCTCCGAGGCCAGTGTCAGGCTCATGGCTGCTGGCTGTGCTTGTGAGGTCACAGCAGCCTCAGTGCCTCTGAGGCCAGTGGCAGGCTCATGGCTGCTGGATCTGCTTGTGAGGTCACAGCAGCCTCAGTGCCTCCTAGGCCGGTGGCAGTCTCATGGCTGCTGGCTGTGCTTGTGAGGTCACAGCAGCCTCAGTGCCTCTCAGGCCAGTGTCAGGCTCCTGGCTGCTGGCTGTGCTTGTGAGGTCACAGCAGCCTCAGTGCCTCATCGTTTAGTGTCCATCGCCCCCTACTGGCTGTGCTTGAGAGGTCACAGCAGACTCAGTGCCTGATAGGTTATCTCCAGTGCCCCCTGCTGGCTGTGCTTGTGAGGTCACAGCAGACTCAGTGCCTCCGAGGCCAGTGTCAGGGTCATGGCTGCTGGCTGTGCTTGTGAGGTCACAGCAGCCTCAGTGCCTCCCAGGATAGTGCCATGCTCATGGCTGCTGGCTGTGTTGTGAGGTCACAGCAGACTCAGTGCCTCTCAGGCCAGTATCAGGATCATGGCTGCTGGCTGTGCTTCTGAGGTCACAGCAGCGTGAATGCCTCCGAGACCATTGTCAGGCTCATGGCTGCTGGCTGTGTTTGTGAGGTCACAGAAGCCTGAATGCCTCTGAGGCCAGTGGCAGGCTCATGGCTGCTGGCTGTGATTGTGAGGTCACAGCAGCCTGAATGCCTCCTAGGCCAGTGTCACGGTCATGGCTGCTGGCTGTGCTTGTGAGGTCACAGCAGCCTCAGTGTCTCCTAGGCTAGTGGCAGGATCGTGGCTGCTGGCTGTGATTGTGAGGTCACAGCAGCCTGAGTGCCTCATCGTTTAGTGTTCATTGTCCCCTGCTGGCTGTGCTTCTGAGCTCACAGCAGCCTCAGTGCCTCCTAGATTATTGCCATGCTCATGGCTGCTGGCTCTTCTTGTGAGCTCACAGCAACCTCATTGCCTCTCAGGACAATATCAGGCTCATCGCTGCTGGCTGTGCTTGTGAGGTCACAGCAGCCTGAATGCCTCCTAGGCCAGTGTCACGGTCATGGCTGCTGGCTGTGTTTGTGACGTCACAGCAGCCTCAGTGCCCTATAGGCCAGTGGCAGGCTCATGGTTGCTGGCTGTGCTTGTGGGGTCACAGCAGCCTCAGTGCCTCCGAGGATAGTGCCATGCTCATGGCTGCTGGCTGTGCTTCTGAGATCACAGCAGCTTCAGTGCCTCCCAGGACAGTATCAGGCTCATGGCTGCTGGCTGTGCTTCTGAGGTCACAGAAGCCGGAATGCCTCCAAGGCTAGTGGCAGGCTCATGGCTGCTGGCTGTGCTTGTGAGGTCACAGCAGCCTCAGTGCCTCATAGTTTAGTGTCCAGTGTCCCCTGCTGGTTCTGCTTGTGAGGTCACAGCAGACTCACTACCTCATACGTTAGTGTGCAGCGCCCACTGCTGACTGTGCTTGTGTGGTCACAGCAGCCTCAGTGCCATCTAAACCAGTGGCAGGCTCCTGGCTGCTGGCTGTACTTGTGAGGTCACAGCAGCCTCAGTGCCTCCTAGTTTAGTCTCCAGCGCCCCCTGCTGGCTGTGCTTGTTAGGTCAGAGCAGACTCAGTGTCTCTTAGGCCAGTTGCAGGCTCCTGGCTGCTGGCTGTGCTTGTGAGGTCACAGCAGCCTCAGTGCCTCCGAGGCCAGTGTCAGGCTCCTGGCTGCTGGCTATGCTTGTGAGGTCACAGCAGCCTCAGTGCCTCCGAGGATAGTGCCATGCTCATGGCTGCTGGCTGTCCTTGTGAGGTCACAGCAGACTCAGGGCCTGATAGGTTATCTCCATTGCCCCCTGATGGCTGTGCTTGTGAGGTCACAGCAGCCTCAGTGCCTCCTAGGCCAGTGTCAGGCTCATGCCTGCTGGCTGTGCTTGTGAGGTCACAGCAGCCTGAATGCCTCCTAGGAGAGTGGCAGGGTCATGGCTGCTGGCTGTGCTTGTGAGGTCACAGGAGCCTGAATGCCTCCTAGACCAGTGTCAGGCTCATGGCTGCTGGCTGTGCTTGTGAGGTCACAGCACCCTCAGTGCCTCCGAGGATAGTGCCATGCTCATGGCTGCTGGCTGTGCTTGTGAGGTCACAGCAGACTCAGTGCCTCCTATGCCAGTGGCAGGCTCATGGCTGATGGCTGTGCTTGTGAGGTCACAGCAGCCTCAGTGCCTCCTAGGCCAGTGGCAGGCTCATGGCTGCTGGCTGTGCTTGTGAGGTCACAGCAGCCTCAGTGCCTCATCGTATAGTGTCCAGCGCCCCCTGCTGGCTCTGCTTGTGAGGTCACAGCAGTCTCAGTGCCTCCCAGGCCAGTATCAGGCTCATGGCTGCTGGCTGTGCTTGTGACGTCACAGCAGCCTGAGTGCCTCCAAGGCCCGTGGCAGGCTCATGGCTGCTGGCTGTGCTTCTGAGGTCACAGCAGCCTGAATGCCTCCTAGGCCAGTGGCAGGCTCATGGCTGCTGGCTGTGCTGGTGAGCTCACCGCAGCCTGAATGCCTCCTAGGCCAGTGGCAGGCTCATGGCTGCTGGCTGTGCTTCTGAGGTCACAGCAGCCTGAATGCCTCCTAGGCCAGTGGCAGCCTCATGGCTGCTGGCTGTGATTGTGAGGTCACAGCACCCTCAGTGCCTCATAGTTTAGTGTCCAGCGCCACCTGCTGGCTCTGCTTGTGAGGCCAGAGCAGCCTCAGTGCCATGTAAGCCAGTGGCAGGCTCATGGCTGCTGGCTGTGCCTGTGAGCTCACAGCAGCCTCAGTGCCCGCTAGGCCAGTGCCATACTCACTGCTGCTGCCTCTGCTTGACAGGTCACAGCAGCCTCAGTGTCTCCTAGGCTAGTGGCAGGCTCGTGGCTGCTGGCTGTGATTGTGAGGTCACAGCAGCCTGAATGACTCCTAGGCCCATGGCAGGCTCATGGCTGCTGGCTGTGCTTGTGAGCTCACAGCAGCCTCAGTGCCTCCTAGGACAGTGCCAGGCTCATGGCTACTGGCTGTGCTTGTGAGGTCACAGCAGCCTCAGTGCCTCATAGTTTGGTGTCCAGCGTCCCTTGCTGGCTCTGCTTGTGAGGTCACAGCAGACTGAATGCCTCCTAGACCAGTGTCAGGGTCATGGCTGCTGGCTGTGCTTGTGAGGTCACAGCAGCATGAATGCCTCTGAGGCCAGTGTCAGGCTCATGGCTGCTGGCTGTGCTTGTGACATCACAGCAGCCTGAGTGCCTCCTTGGCCAGTGGTAGGTTCATGCCTGCTGGCTGTGATTGTGAGGTCACAGCAGCCTCAGTGCCTCATAGTTTAGTGTCCAGTGTCCCCTACTGGCTCTGCTTCTGAGGTCACAGCGGACTCAGTGCCTCAAAATTTAGTGTCCAGCGTCCCCTGCTGGCTATGCTTGTTAGGCCACAGCAGACTCAGTGCCTCCTAGGCCAGTGCCATGCTCATGGCTTCTGGCTGTGCTTTTGAGGTCACAGCAGCCTCAGTGCATCCCAGGCAAATATCAGGCTCATGGCTGCTGGCTGTGCTTGTGAGGTCACAGCAGCCTGAATGCCTCCGAGGCCAGTGTCAGGCTCATGGCTGCTGGCTGTGCTTGTGAGGTCACAGCAGCCTCAGTGCCTCTGAGGCCAGTGGCAGGCTCATGGCTGCTGGATCTGCTTGTGAGGTCACAGCAGCCTCAGTGCCTCCTAGGCCGGTGGCAGTCTCATGGCTGCTGGCTGTGCTTGTGAGGTCACAGCAGCCTCAGTGCCTCTCAGGCCAGTGTCAGGCTCCTGGCTGCTGGCTGTGCTTGTGAGGTCACAGCAGCCTCAGTGCCTCATCGTTTAGTGTCCATCGCCCCCTACTGGCTGTGCTTGAGAGGTCACAGCAGACTCAGTGCCTGATAGGTTATCTCCAGTGCCCCCTGCTGGCTGTGCTTGTGAGGTCACAGCAGACTCAGTGCCTCTGAGGCCAGTGGCAGTCTCATGGCTGCTGGCTGTGATTGTGAGGTCACAGCAGCCTCAGTGCCTCAGAGGTTAGTGTCCATCGCCCCCTGCTGGCTGTGCTTGTGAGGTCACAGCAGCCTCAGTGCCTCCTCTGCCAGTGTCAGGGTCATGCCTGCTGGCTGTGCTTGTGAGGTCACAGCCGACTCTGTGCCTCAAAAGTTAGTGTGCAGCGCCCCCTGATGGCTGTGCTTGTGCGGTCACAGCAGCCTCAGTGTCTTCTAGGCCAGTGTCAGGGTCATGGCTGCTGGCTGTGCTTCTGAGGTCACAGAAGCCTGAATGCCTCCTCGGCCAGTGCCAGGCTCATGGCTGCTGGCTGTGATTGTGAGGTCACAGCAGCCTCAGTGCCTCATCGTTTAGTGTCCAGCTTCCCCTGCTGGCTCTGCTTGTGAGGTCACAGCAGCCTCAGTGCCTCATAGTTTAGTGTCCAGCGTCCCCTGCTGGCTGTGCTTGTGAGGTCACAGCAGACTCAATGCCTCATAGGTAAGTGTCCAGCGCCCCCTGCTGGCTGTGCTTGTGAGGTCACAGTAGCCTCAGTGCCTCCCAGGCCAATATCAGGCTCCTGGCTGCTGGCTGTGCTTGTGAGGTCACAGTAGCCTGAATGACTCCTAGGCCAGTGGCAGTCTCATGGCTGCTGGCTGTGCTTGTGAGGTCACAGCAGCCTCAGTGCCTCATCGCTTAGTGTCCAGCGTCCCCTGCTGGCTGTGCTTGTGAGGTCACAGCAGCCTCAGTGCCTCCCAGGCCAATATCAGGCTCCTGGCTGCTGGCTGTGCTTGTGACGTCACAGCAGCCTCAGTGCCTCCTCTGCCAGTGGCAGTCTCATGGCTGCTGGCTGTGCTTGTGAGGTCACAGCAGACTCAGTGCCTCCTAGGTTAGTGTCCATCGCCCCCTACTGGCTGTGCTCGAGAGGTCACAGCAGACTCAGTGCCTGATAGGTAATCTCCAGTGCCCCCTGCTGGCTATGCTTGTGAGGTCACAGCAGCCTCAGTGCCTCTGAGGCCAGTGGCAGTCTCATGGCTGCTGGCTGTGATTGTGAGGTCACAGCAGCCTCAGTGCCTCAGAGGTTAGTGTCCATCGCCCCCTGCTGGCTGTGCTTGTGAGGTCACAGCAGCCTCAGTGCCTCCTCTGCCAGTGTCAGGGTCATGCCTGCTGGCTGTGCTTGTGAGGTCACAGCCGACTCTGTGCCTCAAAAGTTAGTGTGCAGCGCCCCCTGATGGCTGTGCTTGTGAGGTCACAGCAGCCTCAGTGTCTTCTAGGCCAGTGTCAGGGTCATGGCTGCTGGCTGTGCTTCTGAGGTCACAGAAGCCTGAATGCCTCCTCGGCCAGTGCCAGGCTCATGGCTGCTGGCTGTGATTGTGAGGTCACAGCAGCCTCAGTGCCTCATCGTTTAGTGTCCAGCTTCCCCTGCTGGCTCTGCTTGTGAGGTCACAGCAGCCTCAGTGCCTCATAGTTTAGTGTCCAGCGTCCCCTGCTGGCTGTGCTTGTGAGGTCACAGCAGACTCAATGCCTCATAGGTAAGTGTCCAGCGCCCCCTGCTGGCTGTGCTTGTGAGGTCACAGTAGCCTCAGTGCCTCCCAGGCCAATATCAGGCTCATGGCTGCTGGCTGTGCTTGTGAGGTCACAGCAGCCACAGTGCCTCTGAGGCCAGTGGCAGGCTCATGGCTGCTGGCTATGACTGTGAGGTCACAGCAGCCTCAGTGCCTCATCGTTTAGTGTCCAGCGTCCCCTGCTGGATCTGCTTGTGAGGTCACAGCAGACTCAGTGCCTCCTAGGTTAGTGTCCAGCGTCCCCTGCTGGCTCTGCTTCTGAGGTCACAGCAGCCTCAGTGCCTCACAGGCCAGTGTCAGGCTCATGGCTGCTGGCTGTGCTTGTGAGGTCACAGCAGCCTCAGTGCCTCCTCTGCCAGTGCCATGCTCATGGCTGCTGGCTGTGCTTGTGAGGTCACAGCAGCCTCAATGCCTCCTAGGCCTGTATCAGGCTCATGGCTGCTGGCTGGGCTTGTCAGGTCACAGCAGCCTCAGTGCCTCCTCTGCCAGTGGCAGGCTCATGGCTTCTGGCTGTGATTGTGAGGTCACAGCAGTCTCAGTGCCTCATAGGTTAGTGTCCATCGCCCCCTGCTGGCTATGCTTGTGAGGTCACAGCAGACTCAGTGCCTCATAGGTTAGTGTCCAGCGCCCCCTGCTGGCTATGCTTGTGAGGTCACAGCAGACTCAGTGTCTCCCAGGCCAATATCAGGTTCCTGCCTGCTGGCTGTGCTTGTGACGTCACAGTAGCCTCAGTGCCTCTGAGGCCAGTATCAGTCTCATGGCTGCTGGCTGTGCTTCTGAAACCACAGCAGCCTCAGTGCCTCCTCTGCCAGTGCCATGCTCATGGCTGCTGGCTGTGCTTGTGAGGTCACAGCAGCCTCAGTGCCTCCTAGGCATGTATCAGGCTCATGGCTGCTGGCTGGGCTTGTGATGTCACAGAAGCCTGTATGCCTCCTCTGCCAGTGGCAGGCTCATGGCTTCTGGCTGTGATTGTGAGGTCACAGCAGTCTCAGTGCCTCATAGGTTAGTGTCCATCGCCCCCTGCTGGCTATGCTTGTGAGGTCACAGCACACTCAGTGCCTCCCAGACTAGTATCATGCTCATGGCTGCTGGCTGTGCTTGTGAGGTCACAGCAGCCTGAATGCCTCCTAGACCAGTGTCAGGGTCATGGCTGCTGGCTGTGCTTCTGAGGTCACAGAAGCCTGAATGACTCCTAGGCCAGTGGCAGGCTCATGGCTGCTGGCTGTGATTGTGAGGTCACAGCAGCCTCAGTGCCTCAGAGGTTAGTGTCCAGTGTGCCCTGCTGGCTGTGCTTGTGAGGTCACAGCAGCCTCAGTGCCTCATCGCTTAGTGTCCAGCGTCCCCTGCTGGCTGTGCTTGTGAGGTCACAGCAGCCTCAGTGCCTCCCAGGCCAATATCAGGCTCCTGGCTGCTGGCTGTGCTTGTGACGTCACAGCAGCCTCAGTGCCTCCTCTGCCAGTGGCAGTCTCATGGCTGCTGGCTGTGCTTGTGAGGTCACAGCAGACTCAGTGCCTCCTAGGTTAGTGTCCATCGCCCCCTACTGGCTGTGCTCGAGAGGTCACAGCAGACTCAGTGCCTGATAGGTAATCTCCAGTGCCCCCTGCTGGCTATGCTTGTGAGGTCACAGCAGCCTCAGTGCCTCTGAGGCCAGTGTCAGTCTCATGGCTGCTGGCTGTGATTGTGAGGTCACAGCAGCCTCAGTGCCTCAGAGGTTAGTGTCCATCGCCCCCTGCTGGCTGTGCTTGTGAGGTCACAGCAGCCTCAGTGCCTCAGAGGTTAGTGTCCAGCACCCGCTGCTGGCCGTGCTTCGGAAGTCACAGCAGCCTCAGTGCCTCCTCTGCCAGTGGCAGGCTCATGGCTGCTGGCTGTGCTTGTGAGGTCACAGCCGACTCTGTGCCTCAAAAGTTAGTGTGCAGCGCCCCCTGATGGCTGTGCTTGTGAGGTCACAGCAGCCTCAGTGTCTTCTAGGCCAGTGTCAGGGTCATGGCTGCTGGCTGTGCTTCTGAGGTCACAGAAGCCTGAATGCCTCCTAGGCCAGTGGCAGGCTCATGGCTGCTGGCTGTGATTGTGAGGTCACAGCAGCCTCAGTGCCTCATCGTTTAGTGTCCAGCTTCCCCTGCTGGCTCTGCTTGTGAGGTCACAGCAGCCTCAGTGCCTCATAGTTTAGTGTCCAGCGTCCCCTGCTGGCTGTGCTTGTGAGGTCACAGCAGACTCAATGCCTCATAGGTAAGTGTCCAGCGCCCCCTGCTGGCTGTGCTTGTGAGGTCACAGTAGCCTCAGTGCCTCCCAGGCCAATATCAGGCTCATGGCTGCTGGCTGTGCTTGTGAGGTCACAGCAGCCACAGTGCCTCTGAGGCCAGTGGCAGGCTCATGGCTGCTGGCTATGACTGTGAGGTCACAGCAGCCTCAGTGCCTCATCGTTTAGTGTCCAGCGTCCCCTGCTGGATCTGCTTGTGAGGTCACAGCAGACTCAGTGCCTCATAGGTTAGTGTCCAGCGCCCCCTGCTGGCTCTGCTTGTGAGGTCACAGCAGCCTCAGTGCCTCACAGGCCAGTGCCATGCTCATGGCTGCTGGCTGTGCTTGTGAGGTCACAGCAGCCTCAGTGCCTCCTAGGCCTGTATCAGGCTCATGGCTGCTGGCTGGGCTTGTGAGGTCACAGAAGCCTCAGTGCCTCCTCTGCCAGGGGCAGGCTCATGGCTTCTGGCTGTGATTGTGAGGTCACAGCAGTCTCAGTACCTCATAGTTTAGTGTCCAGCGTCCCGTGCTGGCTCTGCTTGTGAGGTCACAGCAGACTCAGTGCCTCATAGGTTAGTGTCCAGCGCCCCCTGCTGGCTATGCTTGTGAGGTCACAGCAGCCTCAGTGCCTCATCGCTTAGTGTCCAGCGTCCCCTGCTGGCTGTGCTTGTGAGGTCACAGCAGCCTCAGTGCCTCCCAGGCCAATATCAGGCTCCTGGCTGCTGGCTGTGCTTGTGACGTCACAGCAGCCTCAGTGCCTCCTCTGCCAGTGGCAGTCTCATGGCTGCTGGCTGTGCTTGTGAGGTCACAGCAGACTCAGTGCCTCCTAGGTTAGTGTCCATCGCCCCCTACTGGCTGTGCTCGAGAGGTCACAGCAGACTCAGTGCCTGATAGGTAATCTCCAGTGCCCCCTGCTGGCTATGCTTGTGAGGTCACAGCAGCCTCAGTGCCTCTGAGGCCAGTGTCAGTCTCATGGCTGCTGGCTGTGATTGTGAGGTCACAGCAGCCTCAGTGCCTCGGAGGTTAGTGTCCATCGCCCCCTGCTGGCTGTGCTTGTGAGGTCACAGCAGCCTCAGTGCCTCAGAGGTTAGTGTCCAGCACCCGCTGCTGGCCGTGCTTCGGAAGTCACAGCAGCCTCAGTGCCTCCTCTGCCAGTGGCAGGCTCATGGCTGCTGGCTGTGCTTGTGAGGTCACAGCCGACTCTGTGCCTCAAAAGTTAGTGTGCAGCGCCCCCTGATGGCTGTGCTTGTGAGGTCACAGCAGCCTCAGTGTCTTCTAGGCCAGTGTCAGGGTCATGGCTGCTGGCTGTGCTTCTGAGGTCACAGAAGCCTGAATGCCTCCTAGGCCAGTGGCAGGCTCATGGCTGCTGGCTGTGATTGTGAGGTCACAGCAGCCTCAGTTCCTCATCGTTTAGTGTCCAGCTTCCCCTGCTGGCTCTGCTTGTGAGGTCACAGCAGCCTCAGTGCCTCATAGTTTAGTGTCCAGCGTCCCCTGCTGGCTGTGCTTGTGAGGTCACAGCAGACTCAATGCCTCATAGGTAAGTGTCCAGCGCCCCCTGCTGGCTGTGCTTGTGAGGTCACAGTAGCCTCAGTGCCTCCCAGGCCAATATCAGGCTCCTGGCTGCTGGCTGTGCTTGTGAGGTCACAGCAGCCACAGTGCCTCTGAGGCCAGTGGCAGGCTCATGGCTGCTGGCTATGACTGTGAGGTCACAGCAGCCTCAGTGCCTCATCGTTTAGTGTCCAGCGTCCCCTGCTGGATCTGCTTGTGAGGTCACAGCAGACTCAGTGCCTCATAGGTTAGTGTCCAGCGCCCCCTGCTGGCTCTGCTTGTGAGGTCACAGCAGCCTCAGTGCCTCACAGGCCAGTGCCATGCTCATGGCTGCTGGCTGTGCTTGTGAGGTCACAGCAGCCTCAGTGCCTCCTAGGCCTGTATCAGGCTCATGGCTGCTGGCTGGGCTTGTGAGGTCACAGAAGCCTCAGTGCCTCCTCTGCCAGGGGCAGGCTCATGGCTTCTGGCTGTGATTGTGAGGTCACAGCAGTCTCAGTACCTCATAGTTTAGTGTCCAGCGTCCCGTGCTGGCTCTGCTTGTGAGGTCACAGCAGACTCAGTGCCTCATAGGTTAGTGTCCAGCGCCCCCTGCTGGCTATGCTTGTGAGGTCACAGCAGACTCAGTGCCTCCCAGGCCAATATCAGGCTCCTGCCTGCTGGCTGTGCTTGTGACATCACAGTAGCCTCAGTGCCTCTGAGGCCAGTGGCAGTCTCATGGCTGCTGGCTGTGCTTCTGAGGTCACAGAAGCCTCAGTGCTTCCTAGGCCAGTGGCAGGCTCATGGCTGCTGGCTGTGCTTCTGAGGTCACAGCAGACTCAGTGCCTCATAGGTTAGTGTCCAGCGTCCCCTGCTGGATCTGCTTGTGAGGTCACAGCAGACTCATTGCCTCACAGGCAAGTATCAGACTCATGGCTGCTCACTGTGCCTGTGACGTCACAGCAGCCTCCTCTGCCAGTGCCATGCTCATGGCTGCTGGCTGTGATTGTGAGGTCACAGCAGCCTCAGTGCCTCCTCGGCCAGTATCAGTCTCATGGCTGCTGGCTGTGCTTCTGAGGTCACAGCAGCCTCAGTGCCTCCTAGTCCAGTGGCAGGTTCATGGCAGCTGGCTGTGCCTGTGAGGTCACAGAAGCCTCAGTACTTGATAGTTTAGTGTCCAGCGTCCCCCGCTGGCTCTGCTTGTGAGGTCACAGCAGCCTCAGTGCCTCTCAAGCTAGTATCATGCTCATGGCTGTTGGCTGTGCTTGTGACGTCACAGCAGCCTCAGTGCCTCCTAGACCAGTGTCAGGGTCATGGCTGCTGGCTGTGCTTCTGAGGTCACAGAAGCCTGAATGACTGCTAGTCCAGTGGCAGGCTCATGGCTGCTGGCTGTGATTGTGAGGTCACAGCAGCCTCAGTGCCTCAGAGGTTAGTGTCCAGCGTGCCCTGTTGGCTGTGCTTGTGAGGTCACAGCAAACTCAGTGCCTCATAGGTAAGTGTCCAGCGCCCCCTGCTGGCTGTGCTTGTGAGGTCACAGCAGCCTCAGTGCCTCCTAGGCCAATATCAGGCTCCTGGCTGCTGGCTGTGCTTGTGAGGTCACAGCAGCCTCAGTGCCTCATAGGTTTGTGTCCGTCGCCCCCTACTGGCTGTGCTCGTGAGGTCACAGCAGACTCAGTGCCTGATAAGTTATCTCCAGTGCCCCCTGCTGGCTGTGCTTGTTAGGTCACAGCAGCCTCAGTGCCTCTGAGGCCAGTGGCAGTCTCATGGCTGCTGGCTGTGCTTCTGAGGTCACAGCAGCCTCAGTGCCTCAGAGGTTAGTGTCCATAGCCCCCTACTGGCTGTGCTTGTGAGGTCACAGCAGCCGCAGTGCCTCAGAGGTTAGTGTCCAGCACCCCCTGCTGGCTGTGCTTCAGAAGTCACAGCAGCCTCAGTGTCTCCGTGGATACTGCCATGCTCATGGCTGCTGGCTGTGCTTGTGAGGTCACAGCAGCCTCAGTGCCTCTGAGGCCAGTGTCAGTCTCATGGCTGCTGGCTGTGCTTGTGAGGTCACAGCAGCCTCAGTGCCTCAGAGGTTAGTGTCCATAGCCCCCTACTGGCTGTGCTTGTGAGGTCACAGCAGCCTCAGTGCCTCATAGTTTAGTGTCCAGCACCCCCTGCTGGCTGTGCTTCAGAAGTCACAGCAGCCTCAGTGTCTCCGTGGATCGTGCCATGCTCATGGCTGCTGGCTGTGCTTGTGAGGTCGCAGCAACATCAGTGCCTCTCAGGTCAGCATCAGGGTCATGGCTGCTGGCTGAGCTTGTGACGTCACAGCAGCCTCAGTGCCTCTGAGGCCAGTGGCAGGCTCCTGGCTGCTGGCTGTGCTTCTGAGGTCACACCAGCCTCAGTGCCCTATAGGCCAGTCGCAGGCTCATGGTTGCTAGCTGTGCTTGTGAGGGCACAGCAGCCTCAGTGTCTCCTAGGCCAGTGGCAGGCTCAGGGCTGGTAGCTGTGCTTGTGAGGGTACAGCAGCCTCAGTGCCTCCTCTGCCAGGGGCAGGCTCGTGGCTGCTGGATGTGCTTGTGAGCTCACAGAAGCCTCAGTGCCTCATAGGCCAGTGGCAGGCTCCTGGCTGTTGGCACTGCCTCTGAAGTCACAGCAGCATCAGTGCCTCTGAGTCCAGTGGCAGTCTCATGGCTGATGGCTGTGCTTGTGAGTTCACAGCAACCTCAGTGCCTCTCAGGCCAGTATCAGGCTCATGGCTGCTGGCTGTGCTTGTGAGGTCACAGCAGTCTCAGTGCCTCCTAGGCCCGTGGCAGGCTCATGGCTGCTGGCTGTGCTTGTGAGGTCACAGCAGCCTCAGTGCCTCCTAGGCCAGTGTCAGGCTCATGGCTGCTGGCTGTGCTTCTGAGGTCACAGCAGCCTCAGTGCCTCCGAGGCCAGTGTCAGGCTCCTGGCTGCTGGCTGTGCTTGTGAGGTCACAGCAGCCTCAGTGCCTCATCGCTTAGTGTCCAGTTTCCCCTGCTGGCAGTGCTTCGGAGGTCACAACAGCCTCAGTGCCTCTCATGCCAGTATTATGCTCCTGGCTGCTGGCTGTGCTTGTGAGGTCACAGCAGCCTGAATGCCTCCTATACCAGTGGCAGGGTCATGGCTGCTGGCTGTGCTTCTGAGGTCACAGAAGCCTGAATGCCTCCTAGGCCAGTGGCAGGCTCATGGCTGCTGGCTGTGATTGTGAGGTCACAGCAGCCTCAGTGCCTCATAGTTTAGTGTCCAGCTTCCCCTGCTGGCTCTGCTTGTGAGGTCACAGCAGCCTCAGTGCCTCATAGTTTAGTGTCCTGCGTCCCCTGCTGGCTGTGCTTGTGAGGTCACAGCAGACTCAGTGCCTCATAGGTAAGTGTCCAGCGCCCCCTGCTGGCTGTGATTGTGAGGTCACAGCAGCCTCAGTGCCTCACAGGCCAGTAGCAGGCTCCTGGCTGCTGGCTGTGCTTGTGAGCTCACAGAAGCCTGGATGACTCCTAGGCCAGTGGCAGGCTCATGGCTGCTGGCTGTGCTTCTGAGGTCACAGCAGCCTCAGTGCCTCATAGCTTAGTGTCCAGCGTCCCCTGCTGGCTGTGATTGTGAGGTCACAGCAGACTCAGTGCCTCATAGGTTAGTGTCCAGCGCCCCCTGCTGGCTGTGCTTGTGAGGTCACAGCAGACTCAGTGCCTCCCAGGCCAATATGAGGCTCCTGGCTGCTAGCTGTGCTTCTGAGGTCACAGCAGCCTCAGTGCCTCCTAGGCCAGTATCAGGCTCCTGGCTGCTGGCTGTGTTTCTGAGGTCACAGAAGCCTGAATGACTCCTAGGCCAGTGGCAGTCTCATGGCTGCCGGCTGTGATTGTGAGGTCACAGCAGACTCAGTGCCTCATAGCTTAGTGTCCAGCTTCCCCTGCTGGCTCTGCTTGTGAGGTCACAGCAGACTCAGTGCCTCATAGGTAAGTGTCCAGCGTTCCCTGCTGGCTGTGCTTGTGAAGTCACAGCAGCCTCAGTGCCTCATAGGTTAGTGTCCATCGCCCCCTGCTGGCTATGCTTGTGAGGTCACAGCAGCCTCAGTGCCTCCCAGGCCAGTATCAGGCTCATGGCTGCTGGCTGTGCTTGTGAGGTCACAGAAGCCTGAATGCCTCCTACACCAGTGTCAGGGTCATGGCTGCTGGCTGTGATTGTGAGTCACAGCAGCCTCAGTGCCTCATAGCTTAGTGTCCAGCGTCCCCTGCTGGCTGTGCTTGTGAGGTCACAGCAGACTCAGTGCCTCATAGGTAAGTGTCCAGCGCCCCCTGTTGGCTGTGCTTGTGAGGTCACAATAGCCTCAGTGCCTCCCAGGACAAAGTCAGGCTACTGGCTGCTGGATGTGCTTGTGAGGTCACAGCAGCCTCAGTGCCTCAGAGGTTAGTGTCCATCGCCCCCTACTGGCTGTGCTTGTGAGGTCACAGCAGCCTCAGTGCCTCCTCTGCCAGTGGCAGGCTCATGCCTGCTGACTGTGCTTGTGATGTCACAGTCGACACTGTGCCTCAAAAGTTAGTGTCCAGCGCCCCCTGCTGGCTGTGCTTGTGAGGTCAAAGCAGCCTCAGTGCCTCTCAGGCCAGTATTATGCTCCTGGCTGCTGGCTGTGCTTGTGACGTCACAGCAGCCTCACTGCCTCCTAGGCCAGTATCAGGCTCATGGCTGCTGGCTGTGCTTCTGAGGTCACAGAAGCCTGAATGCCTCCTAGGCCAGTGGGAGTCTTATGGCTTCTGGCTGTGCTTGTGAGGTCACAGCAGCCTCACTTCCTCATAGGTTGGTGTCCAGCGCCCCCTGCTGTCTGTGCTTATGAGGTCACAGCAGCCTCAGTGCCTCCCAGGCCAATATCAGGCTCCTGGCTGTTGTATGTGCTTGTGACGTCACAGCAGTCTCAGTGCCTCCTAGGCCCGTGGCAGGCTCATGGCTGCTGGCTGTGCTTGTGAGGTCATAGCAGCCTCAGTGCCTCCTAGGCCAGTGGCAGGCTCATGGCTGCTGGCTGTACTTGTGAGGTCACAGCAGCCTCAGTGCCTCATAGTTTAGTGTCCAGCTTCCCCTGCTGGCAGTGCTTGGGAGGTCACAGCAGCCTCAGTGCCTCTCATGCCAGTATTATGCTCCTGGCTGCTGGCTGTGCTTGTGACGTCACAGCAGCCTGAATGCCTCCTATACCAGTGGTAGGGTCATGGCTGCTGGCTGTGCTTCTGAGGTCACAGAAGCCTGAATGCCTCCTAGGCCAGTGGCAGGCTCCTGGCTGCTGGTTGTGCTTGTGAGGTCACACCAGCCTGAGTGCCTCCTAGGCCCGTGGAAGGCTCCTGGCTGCCTGCTGTGCTTCTGAGGTCACAACAGCCTCAGTACCTCTGAGGCCAGTGGCAGTCTCATGGCTGCTGGCTGTGATTGTGAGGTCACAGAAGCCTGAATGCCTCCTAGGCCAGTGGCAGGCTCATGGCTGCTGGCTGTGCTTGTGAGGTCACAGAAGCCTGAATGCCTCCTAGGCCAGTGGCAGGCTCATGGCTGCTGGCTGCGCTTGTGAGGACACAGCAGCCTCAGTGCCTCAGAGTTTAGTGTCCATCGCCCCCTACTGGCTGTACTTGTGAGGTCACAGCAACCTCAGTGCCTCATAGCTTAGTGTCCAACGCCCCCTGCTGGCTTTGTGTGTGAGGTCACAGCAGCCTCAGTGCCTCACAGGCCAGTATCAGGCTCATGGCTGCTGGCTGTGCTTGGGACGTCACAGCAGCCTCAGTGCCTCCCCTGCCAGTGCCATGCTCATGGCTGCTGGCTGTGCTTGTGAGGTCACAGCAGCCTCAGTGCCTCCTATACCAGTGGCAGGGCCATGGCTGATGGCTGTGCTTCTGAGGTCACAGAAACCTGAAGGCCTCCTCGGCCAGTGGCAGGCTCTTGGCTGCTGGCTGTGCTTGTGAGGTCACAGCAGCCTCAGTGCCTCATAGCTTAGTGTCCAGCGTCCCCTGCTGGCACTGCTTGTGAGGTCACAGCAGCCTCAGTGCCTCCCAGGCCAATATCAGGCTCCTGGCTGCTGGCTGTGCTTGTGACGTCACAGCACCCTCAGTGCCTCCTCCGCCCGTGGCAGTCTCAGGGCTGCTGGCTGTGCTTCTGAGGTCACAGAAGCCTGAATACCTCCTAGGCCAGTGTCAGTCTCATGGCTGCTGGCTGTGATTGTGAGGTCACAGCAGCCTCAGTGCCTCATCGTTTAGTGTCCAGCGTCCCCTGCTGGCTCTGCTCGTGTGGTCACAGCAGACTCAGTGCCTGATAAGTTAGTGTCCAGCGACCCCTGCTGGCTCTGCTTGTGAGGTCACAGCAGACTCAGTGCCTCCGAGGCCAGTGGCAGGCTCATGGCTGCTGGCTGTGCTTGTGAGGTCTCAGCAGCCTGAAAGCCTCCTAGACCAGTGTCAGGCTCCTGGCTGCTGGTTGTGCTTGTGACCTCACAGCAGCTTCAGTGCCTCATAATTTAGTCTACAGCACAACCTACTGGCTGTGCTTGTGAGGTCACAGCAGAGTCAGTGCCTCCGAGGCCAGGGGCAGGTTCATGGCTGCTGGCTGTGCTTGTGAGGTCACAGCAGCCTCAGTGCCTCTTAGGCCAGTATCAGGCTCATGGCTGCTGGCTGTGCTTGTGAGGTCATAGCAGCCTGAATGCCTCCTAGACCAGTGGCAGGCTCATGGCTGCTGGCTGTGCTTGTGAGGTCACAGCAGCCTCAGTGCCTCATAGTTCAGTGTGCAGCGCCCCCTGCTGGCTCTGCTTGTGTGGTCCCAGCAGCCTCAGTGCCATCTAGACCAGTGGCAGGCTCATGGCTGCTGGCTGTGCTTGTGAGGTCCCAGCAGCCTCAGTGCCTCCTAGGTTAGTCTCCATCGCCCCGTGCTGGCTGTGCTTGAGAGGTCACAGCAGACTCACTGCCTGATAGGTTATCTCCAGTGCCCCCTGCTGGCTGTGCTTGTGACGTCACAGCAGCCTCAGTGCCTCCGAGGCCAGTGTCAGACTCATGGCTGCTAGCTGTGCTTCTGAGGTCACAGCAGCCTCAGTGTCTCCGTGGATAGTGCCATGCGCACGGCTGCTGGCTGTGCTTGTGACGTCACAGCAGCCTCAGTGCCTCCTCTGCCAGTGCCATGCTCATGGCTGCTGGCTGTGCTTGTGAGGTCACAGCAGCCTCAGTTCCTCCGAGGCCAGTGTCAGGGTCATGGCTGCTGGCTGTGCTTGTGACGTCACAGTAGCCTCAGTTCCTCCTAGGCCAGTAGCAGGCTCCTGGCTGCTGGCTGTGCTTCTGAGGTCACAGCAGCCTGAATGCCTCTTAGTTTACTGTCCAGCGTCCCCTGCTGGCTCTGCTTGTGAGGTCACAGCAGCCTCAGTGCCTCCTCCGCCAGTGGCAGTCTCATGGCTTCTGGCTGTGCTTGTGACGTCACAGCAGCCTCAGTGCCTCTGAGGCCAGTGGCAGGCTCATGGCTGCTGGCTGTGCTTCTGAGGTCACAGCAGCCTCACTGCCCTATAGACCAGTGTCAAGGTCATGGCTGCTGGCTGTGCTTGTGACGTCACAGCAGTCTCAGTGCCTCCTAGGCCAGTGGCAGTCTCATGCCTGCTGGCTGCGCTTGTCAGGTCACAGCAGCCTCAGTGCCTCATAGTTTAGTGTCCAGCGTCCCCTGCTGGCTCTGCTTGTGAGGTCACAGCAGCAGCAGTGCCTCCTAGTTTAGTGTCCACCGTCCCCTGCTGGCTCTGCTTGTGAGCTCACAGCAGATTCAGTGCCTCCTAGGACAGTGGCAGGCTCATGGCTGCTGGCTGTGATTGTGAGGTCACAGAGAGCTGAATGCCTCCTTGGCCCGTGGCAGGCTCATGGCTGCTGGCTGTGCTTGTGAGGCCACAGCAGCCTGAATGCCTCTGAGGCCAGTGGTAGCCTCATGCCTGCTGGCTGTGCTTCTGAGGTCACAGCGGACTCAGTGCCTCAAAATTTAGTGTCCAGCGTGCCCTTCTGGCTATGCTTGTGAGGTCACAGCAGCTTCATTGTCTACTAGACCAGTGGCAGGCTCCTGGCTGCTGGCTGTGCTTGTGAGGTCACAGCAGCCTCAGTGCCGTCTAAGCCAGTGGCAGGCTCATGGCTGCTGGCTGTGCTTGTGAGGTCACAGCAGCCTCAGTGTCTCACTGGCCAGTATAAGGCTCATGGCTGCTGGCTGTGCTTGTGAGGTCACAGCAGCCTGAAAGCCTCCTAGACCAGTGTCAGGCTCCTGGCTGCTGGTTGTGCTTGTGACCTCACAGCAGCTTCAGTGCCTCATAATTTAGTCTACAGCACAACCTGCTGGCTGTGCTTGTGAGGTCACAGCAGAGTCAGTGTCTCCTAGGCCAGTGGCATGCTCGTGGCTGCTGGCTGTGCTTGTGAGGTCAAAGAAGCCTCATTGCATCCTACGCTAGTGGCAGGCTCATGGCTGCTGGCTGTGCTTGTGACGTCACAACGGCCTCAGTGCCTCCGAGGCCAGTGTCAGGCTACTGGTTGCTGGCTGTGCTTGGGAGGTCACAGCAGCCTCAGTGCCTCCTAGGACAGTGGCAGGCTCATGGCTGCTGGCTGTGCTTTTGAGGTCACAGCAGCCTCAGTGACTCATAGTTTAGTGTCCAGCGTCCCCTGACGGCTCTGCTTGTGAGGTCACAGCAGCGTCAGTGCCTCTTCGCCCAGGGGCAGGTTCATGGCGGCTGGCTGTGCTTGTGAGGTCACAGCAGCCTCAGTGACTCATAGTTTAGTGTCCAGCGCCCCCTGCTGGCTCTGCTTGTGTGGTCCCAGCAGCCTCAGTGCCTCATAGGTTAGTGTGCAGCGCCCCCTGCTGGCTCTGCTTCTGAGGTCACAGCAGAGTCAGTGCCTCATAGGTTTAGTGTGCAGCGCCCCCTGCTGGCTGTGCTTGTGAGGTCACAGCAGCCTCAGTGTCTGTAAGGCCAGTATCGTGCTCATGGCTGCTGGCTGTGCTTGTGAGGTCACAGAAGCCTCAGTGCCTCCTAGGCCAGTGGCTGGCTCATGGCTGCTGGCTGTGCTTGTGAGGTCACAGCAGACTCAGTGCCTCATAGCTTAGTGTCCAGTGCCCCCTGCTGGCTGTGCTTGTGAGGTCACAGCAGCCTCAGTGCCTCTCAGGCCAGTATCATGCTCATGCCTGCTGGCTGTGCTTGTGAGGTCACAGCAACCTCAGTGACTCCTAGACCAGTGTCAGGGTCATGGCTGCTGGCTGTGCTTCTGAGGTCACAGCAGCCTCAGTGCCTCCGAGGCCAGTGGCAGGCTCATGGCTGCTGGGTGTGCTTGTGAGATCACAGCAGCCTGAATTCCTCCTAGACCATTCTCAGGCTCATGGCTGCTTGCTGTGCTTCTGAGGTCACAGCAACCTCAGTTCCTCTCAGGCCAGTATCAGGCTCAGGGCTGCTGGCTGTGCTTGTGACGTCACAGCAGCCTCAGTGCCTCCTCTGCCAGTGCCATGCTCATGGCTGCTGGCTGTGCCTGTGAGGTCACAGCAGCCTGAATGACTCCTAGACCAGTGGCAGGCTCATGGCTGCTGGCTGTGTTTCTGAGGTCACAGAAGCCTGAATACCTCTTAGGCCAGTGCCACACTCATGGCTGCTGGCTGTGATTGTGAGGTCACAGCAGCCTCAGTGCCTCATGGTTTAGTGTCCAGCGTCCCCTGCTGGCTCTGATTGTGAGCTCACAGCAGCTTCTGTGCCTCATAGGTTAGTGTCCAGCGCCCCCTGCTGGCTATGCTTGTGACGTCACAGCAGCCTGAGTGCCTCCTAGGCCAATGGCAGAGTCATGGCTGCTGGCTGGGCTTGTGAGGTCACAGCAGCCTCAGTGCCTCATAGTTTAGTGTCCATCGCCCCCTACTGGCTGTGCTTGTGAGGTCACAGCAGCCTCAGTGCCTCCCAGGCCAAAATCACGCTCCTGGCTCCTGGCTGTGCTTGTGACGTCACAGCAGCCTCAGTGTCTCCTAGGCCAGTGGCAGGCTCATGGCTGCTGGCTGTGCTTGTGAGGTCACACACGCCTCAGTGCCTCTTAGGCCAGTGGCAGTCTCATGGCTGCTGGCTGTGCTTGGGAGGTCACAGCAGCCTCAGTGCCTCATAGGTTAGTGTCCAGCGCCCCCTGCTGGCTGTGTTGTGCGGTCACAGCAGCCTCAGTGCCTCCTCTGACAGTGTCAGGCTCATGGCTGCTGGCTGTGCTTGTGAGGTCACAGCAACCTCAGTTCCTCTCAGGCCAGTATCAGGCTCATGGCTGCTGGCTGTGCTTGTGAGGTCACAGCAGCCTGAATGCCTCCTAGGCCAGTGGCAGGCCCATGGCTGCTGGCTGTGCTTGTGAGGTCACAGCAGCCTCAGTGCCTCATAGGTTAGTGTGCAGCGCCCCCTGCTGGCTGTGCTTGTGAGCTCACACCAGACTCAGTGTCTCACAGGCCAGTATCAGGCTCATGGCTGCTGGCTGTGCTTGTGAGGTCACAGCAGCCTCAGTGCCTCCTCTGCCAGTGCCATGCTCATGGCTGCTGGCTGTGCTTGTGAGGTAACAGCAGCCTCAGTGCCTCCTAGGCCAGTATCAGGCTCATGGTTGCTGGCTGTGCTTGTGACGTCACAGCAGCCTGAATGCGTCCTTGGCCAGGGGCAGGCTCATGGCTGCTGGCTGTGTTTCTGAGGTCACAGAAGCCTGAATGCCTCTTAGGCCAGGGCCAGACTCATGGCTGCTGGCTTTGATTGTGAGGTCACAGCAGACTCAGTGCCTCATAGGTTAGTGTCCAGTGCACCCTGCTGGCTCTGATTGTGAGGTCACAGCAGCTTCAGTGCCTCATAGGTTAGTATCCAGCGCCCCCTGCTGGCTATGCTTGTGACGTCACAGCAGCCTGAGTGCCTCCTAGGCCCGTGGCAGAGTCATGGCTGCTGGCTCTGCTTGTGACGTCACAGCAGCCTCAGTGCCTCTGAGGCCAGTGGCAGTCTCATGGCTGCTGGCTGTGCTTGTGAGGTCACAGCAACCTCAGTGCCTCTCTGCCAGTGGCAGTCTCATGGTTGCTGGCTGTGCTTGTGAGGTCACAGCAGCCTCAGTGCCTCATCGTTTAGTGTCCATCGCCCCCTACTGGCTGTGCTTGAGAGGTCACAGCAGACTCAGTGCCTGATAGGTTATCTCCAGTGCCCCCTGCTGGCTGTGCTTGTGAGGTCACAGCAGACTCAGTGCCTCCGAGGCCAGTGTCAGTCTCATGGCTGCTGGCTGTGCTTGTGAGGTCACAGCAGCCTCAGTGCCTCCCAGGATAGTGCCATGCTCATGGCTGCTGGCTGTGTTGTGAGGTCACAGCAGACTCAGTGCCTCTCAGGCCAGTATCAGGATCATGGCTGCTGGCTGTGCTTCTGAGGTCACAGCAGCGTGAATGCCTCCGAGACCATTGTCAGGCTCATGGCTGCTGGCTGTGTTTGTGAGGTCACAGAAGCCTGAATGCCTCTGAGGCCAGTGGCAGGCTCATGGCTGCTGGCTGTGCTTGTGAGGTCACAGCAGCCTCAGTGTCTCCTAGGCTAGTGGCAGGATCGTGGCTGCTGGCTGTGATTGTGAGGTCACAGCAGCCTGAGTGCCTCATCGTTTAGTGTTCATTGTCCCCTGCTGGCTGTGCTTCTGAGCTCACAGCAGCCTCAGTGCCTCCTAGATTATTGCCATGCTCATGGCTGCTGGCTCTTCTTGTGAGCTCACAGCAACCTCATTGCCTCTCAGGACAATATCAGGCTCATCGCTGCTGGCTGTGCTTGTGAGGTCACAGCAGCCTGAATGCCTCCTAGGCCAGTGTCACGGTCATGGCTGCTGGCTGTGTTTGTGACGTCACAAGAGCCTCAGTGCCCTATAGGCCAGTGGCAGGCTCATGGTTGCTGGCTGTGCTTGTGGGGTCACAGCAGCCTCAGTGCCTCTGAGGATAGTGCCATGCTCATGGCTGCTGGCTGTGCTTCTGAGATCACAGCAGCCTCAGTGCCTCCCAGGACAGTATCAGGCTCATGGCTGCTGGCTGTGCTTCTGAGGTCACAGAAGCCGGAATGCCTCCAAGGCTAGTGGCAGGCTCATGGCTGCTGGCTGTGCTTGTGAGGTCACAGCAGCCTCAGTGCCTCATAGTTTAGTGTCCAGTGTCCCCTGCTGGCTGTGCTTGTGAGGTCACAGCAGACTCACTACCTCATACGTTAGCGTGCAGCGCCCACTGCTGACTGTGCTGGTGTGGTCACAGCAGCCTCAGTGCCATCTAAACCAGTGGCAGGCTCCTGGCTGCTGGCTGTACTTGTGAGGTCACAGCAGCCTCAGTGCCTCCTAGTTTAGTCTCCAGCGCCCCCTGCTGGCTGTGCTTGTTAGGTCAGAGCAGACTCAGTGTCTCTTAGGCCAGTTGCAGGCTCCTGGCTGCTGGCTGTGCTTGTGAGGTCACAGCAGCCTCAGTGCCTCCGAGGCCAGTGTCAGGCTCCTGGCTGCTGGCTATGCTTGTGAGGTCACAGCAGCCTCAGTGCCTCCGAGGATAGTGCCATGCTCATGGCTGCTGGCTGTCCTTGTGAGGTCACAGCAGACTCAGGGCCTGATATGTTATCTCCATTGCCCCCTGATGGCTGTGTTGTGAGGTCACAGCAGCCTCAGTGCCTCCTAGGCCAGTGTCAGGCTCATGCCTGCTGGCTGTGCTTGTGAGGTCACAGCAGCCTGAATGCCTCCTAGGAGAGTGGCAGGGTCATGGCTGCTGGCTGTGCTTGTGAGGTCACAGGAGCCTGAATGCCTCCTAGACCAGTGTCAGGCTCATGGCTGCTGGCTGTGCTTGTGAGGTCACAGCACCCTCAGTGACTCCGAGGATAGTGCCATGCTCATGGCTGCTGGCTGTGCTTGTGAGGTCACAGCAGCCTCAGTGCCTCCTATGCCAGTGGCAGGCTCATGGCTGATGGCTGTGCTTGTGAGGTCACAGAAGCCTGAATGCCTCCTACGCCAGTGGCAGGCTCATGGCTGCTGGCTGTGCTTGTGAGGTCACAGCAGCCTCAGTGCCTCATCGTATAGTGTCCAGCGCCCCCTGCTGGCTCTGCTTGTGAGGTCACAGCAGTCTCAGTGCCTCCCAGGCCAGTATCAGGCTCATGGCTGCTGGCTGTGCTTGTGACGTCACAGCAGCCTGAATGCCTCCAAGGCCCGTGGCAGGCTCATGGCTGCTGGCTGTGCTTCTGAGGTCACAGCAGCCTGAATGACTCCTAGGCCAGTGGCAGGCTCATGGCTGCTGGCTGTGATTGTGAGGTCACAGCACCCTCAGTGCCTCATAGTTTAGTGGCCAGCGCCACCTGCTGGCTCTGCTTGTGAGGCCAGAGCAGCCTCAGTGCCATGTAAGCCAGTGGCAGGCTCATGGCTGCTGGCTGTGCTTGTGACGGCACAGCAACCTCAGTGCCTCATAGGCCAGTGTCAGGGTAATGGCTGCTGGCTGTGCTTGTGAGGTCACAGAAGCCTGAATGCCTCTGAGGCCAGTGGTAGGTTCATGCCTGCTGGCTGTGATTGTGAGGTCACAGCAGCCTCAGTGCCTCATCGTTTAGTGTCCAGTGTCCCCTACTGGCTCTGCTTCTGAGGTCCCAGCGGACTCAGTGCCTCAAAATTTAGTGTCCAGCGTCCCCTGCTGGCTGTGCTTGTGAGGTCACAGCAGACTCAGTGCCTCCTAGGCCAGTGCCATGCTCATGGCTTCTGGCTGTGCTTTTGAGGTCACAGCAGCCTCAGTGCATCCCAGGCAAATATCAGGCTCATGGCTGCTGGCTGTGCTTGTGAGGTCACAGAAGCCTGAATGCCTCCGAGGCCAGTGTCAGGCTCATGGCTGCTGGCTGTGCTTGTGAGGTCACAGCAGCCTCAGTGCCTCTGAGGCCAGTGGCAGGCTCATGGCTGCTAGTTGTGCTTGTGAGGTCACAGCAGCCTCAGTGCCTCCTAGGCCAGTGGCAGGCTCGTGGCTGCTGGCGGTGCTTCTGAGGTCACAGCAGCCTCAGTGCCTCACATGCCAGTATCAGGCTCATCGCTGCTGGCTGTGCTTGTCAGGTCACAGCACCCTCAGTGCCTCCTAGACCACTGTCAGGCTCCTGGAGGCTGGCCGTGTATGTGATATCACAGCAGCCTGAATGCCTCCTAGACCAGTGTCAGGGCCATGGCTGCTGGCTGTGCTTGTGAAGTCACAGAAGCCGGAATGCCTCCGAGGCCAGTGGTAGGCTCATGGCTGCTACTGGTGCTTGTGAGGTCACAGCAGCCTGAATGCCTCCTAGGCCAATGGCAGGCTCATGTCTGCTGGCTGTGCTTTTGACATCGCAGCAGCCTCAGTGCCCCCTAGGACAGCGGCAGGCTGCTGGCTGCTGGCTGTGCTTGTGAGGTCACAGCAGCCCCCGTGCCTCTGAGACCAGTGGCAGGCTCCTGGCTGCTGCCTGTGCTTGTGAGGTCACAGCAGCCTCAGTGCCTCATAGGTTAGTGTCCAGTGCACCCTGCTGGCTGTGCTTGTGAGGTCACAGCAGCCTCAGTGCCATCTAGGCCAGTGGCAGGCTCCTGGCTGCTGGCTGTGCTTGTGAGGTCACAGTAGCGTCAGTGCCTCCGAGGCTAGTGGCAGGGTCATGGCTGCTGGCTGTGCTTGTGAGGTCACAGCAGCCTCAGTGCCTCCTAGGCCGGTGGCAGTCTCATGGCTGCTGGCTGTGCTTGTGAGGTCACAGCAGCCTCAGTGCCTCTCAGGCCAGTGTCAGGCTCCTGGCTGCTGGCTGTGCTTGTGAGGTCACAGCAGCCTCAGTGCCTCATCGTTTAGTGTCCATCGCCCCCTACTGTCTGTGCTTGAGAGGTCACAGCAGACTCAGTGCCTGATAGGTTATCTCCAGTGCCCCCTGCTGGCTGTGCTTGTGAGGTCACAGCAGACTCAGTGCCTCCGAGGCCAGTGTCAGGGTCATGGCTGCTGGCTGTGCTTGTGAGGTCACAGCAGCCTCAGTGCCTCCCAGGATAGTGCCATGCTCATGGCTGCTGGCTGTGTTGTGAGGTCACAGCAGACTCAGTGCCTCTCAGGCCAGTATCAGGATCATGGCTGCTGGCTGTGCTTCTGAGGTCACAGCAGCGTGAATGCCTCCGAGACCATTGTCAGGCTCATGGCTGCTGGCTGTGTTTGTGAGGTCACAGAAGCCTGAATGCCTCTGAGGCCAGTGGCAGGCTCATGGCTGCTGGCTGTGCTTGTGAGGTCACAGCAGCCTCAGTGTCTCCTAGGCTAGTGGCAGGATCGTGGCTGCTGGCTGTGATTGTGAGGTCACAGCAGCCTGAGTGCCTCATCGTTTAGTGTTCATTGTCCCCTGCTGGCTGTGCTTCTGAGCTCACAGCAGCCTCAGTGCCTCCTAGATTATTGCCATGCTCATGGCTGCTGGCTCTTCTTGTGAGCTCACAGCAACCTCATTGCCTCTCAGGACAATATCAGGCTCATCGCTGCTGGCTGTGCTTGTGAGGTCACAGCAGCCTGAATGCCTCCTAGGCCAGTGTCACGGTCATGGCTGCTGGCTGTGTTTGTGACGTCACAGCAGCCTCAGTGCCCTATAGGCCAGTGGCAGGCTCATGGTTGCTGGCTGTGCTTGTGGGGTCACAGCAGCCTCAGTGCCTCCGAGGATAGTGCCATGCTCATGGCTGCTGGCTGTGCTTCTGAGATCACAGCAGCTTCAGTGCCTCCCAGGACAGTATCAGGCTCATGGCTGCTGGCTGTGCTTCTGAGGTCACAGAAGCCGGAATGCCTCCAAGGCTAGTGGCAGGCTCATGGCTGCTGGCTGTGCTTGTGAGGTCACAGCAGCCTCAGTGCCTCATAGTTTAGTGTCCAGTGTCCCCTGCTGGTTCTGCTTGTGAGGTCACAGCAGACTCACTACCTCATACGTTAGTGTGCAGCGCCCACTGCTGACTGTGCTTGTGTGGTCACAGCAGCCTCAGTGCCATCTAAACCAGTGGCAGGCTCCTGGCTGCTGGCTGTACTTGTGAGGTCACAGCAGCCTCAGTGCCTCCTAGTTTAGTCTCCAGCGCCCCCTGCTGGCTGTGCTTGTTAGGTCAGAGCAGACTCAGTGTCTCTTAGGCCAGTTGCAGGCTCCTGGCTGCTGGCTGTGCTTGTGAGGTCACAGCAGCCTCAGTGCCTCCTAGGCCGGTGGCAGTCTCATGGCTGCTGGCTGTGCTTGTGAGGTCACAGCAGCCTCAGTGCCTCTCAGGCCAGTGTCAGGCTCCTGGCTGCTGGCTGTGCTTGTGAGGTCACAGCAGCCTCAGTGCCTCATCGTTTAGTGTCCATCGCCCCCTACTGTCTGTGCTTGAGAGGTCACAGCAGACTCAGTGCCTGATAGGTTATCTCCAGTGCCCCCTGCTGGCTCTGCTTGTGAGGTCACAGCAGACTGAATGCCTCCTAGACCAGTGTCAGGGTCATGGCTGCTGGCTGTGCTTGTGAGGTCACAGCAGCATGAATGCCTCTGAGGCCAGTGTCAGGCTCATGGCTGCTGGCTGTGCTTGTGACGGCACAGCAACCTCAGTGCCTCATAGGCCAGTGTCAGGGTCATGGCTGCTGGCTGTGCTTGTGAGGCCACAGAAGCCTGAATGCCTCTGAGGCCAGTGGTAGGTTCATGCCTGCTGGCTGTGATTGTGAGGTCACAGCAGCCTCAGTGCCTCATAGTTTAGTGTCCAGTGTCCCCTACTGGCTCTGCTTCTGAGGTCACAGCGGACTCAGTGCCTCAAAATTTAGTGTCCAGCGTCCCCTGCTGGCTATGCTTGTTAGGCCACAGCAGACTCAGTGCCTCCTAGGCCAGTGCCATGCTCATGGCTTCTGGCTGTGCTTTTGAGGTCACAGCAGCCTCAGTGCATCCCAGGCAAATATCAGGCTCATGGCTGCTGGCTGTGCTTGTGAGGTCACAGCAGCCTGAATGCCTCCGAGGCCAGTGTCAGGCTCATGGCTGCTGGCTGTGCTTGTGAGGTCACAGCAGCCTCAGTGCCTCTGAGGCCAGTGGCAGGCTCATGGCTGCTAGTTGTGCTTGTGAGGTCACAGCAGCCTCAGTGCCTCCTAGGCCGGTGGCAGTCTCATGGCTGCTGGCTGTGCTTGTGAGGTCACAGCAGCCTCAGTGCCTCTCAGGCCAGTGTCAGGCTCCTGGCTGCTGGCTGTGCTTGTGAGGTCACAGCAGCCTCAGTGCCTCTGAGGCCAGTGGCAGGCTCATGGCTGCTAGTTGTGCTTGTGAGGTCACAGCAGCCTCAGTGCCTCCTAGGCCAGTGGCAGGCTCGTGGCTGCTGGCGGTGCTTCTGAGGTCACAGCAGCCTCAGTGCCTCACATGCCAGTATCAGGCTCATCGCTGCTGGCTGTGCTTGTCAGGTCACAGCACCCTCAGTGCCTCCTAGACCACTGTCAGGCTCCTGGAGGCTGGCCGTGTATGTGATATCACAGCAGCCTGAATGCCTCCTAGACCAGTGTCAGGGCCATGGCTGCTGGCTGTGCTTGTGAAGTCACAGAAGCCGGAATGCCTCCGAGGCCAGTGGTAGGCTCATGGCTGCTACTGGTGCTTGTGAGGTCACAGCAGCCTGAATGCCTCCTAGGCCAATGGCAGGCTCATGTCTGCTGGCTGTGCTTTTGACATCGCAGCAGCCTCAGTGCCCCCTAGGACAGCGGCAGGCTGCTGGCTGCTGGCTGTGCTTGTGAGGTCACAGCAGCCCCCGTGCCTCTGAGACCAGTGGCAGGCTCCTGGCTGCTGCCTGTGCTTGTGAGGTCACAGCAGCCTCAGTGCCTCATAGGTTAGTGTCCAGTGCACCCTGCTGGCTGTGCTTGTGAGGTCACAGCAGCCTCAGTGCCATCTAGGCCAGTGGCAGGCTCCTGGCTGCTGGCTGTGCTTGTGAGGTCACAGTAGCGTCAGTGCCTCCGAGGCTAGTGGCAGGGTCATGGCTGCTGGCTGTGCTTGTGAGGTCACAGCAGCCTCAGTGCCTCCTAGGCCGGTGGCAGTCTCATGGCTGCTGGCTGTGCTTGTGAGGTCACAGCAGCCTCAGTGCCTCTCAGGCCAGTGTCAGGCTCCTGGCTGCTGGCTGTGCTTGTGAGGTCACAGCAGCCTCAGTGCCTCATCGTTTAGTGTCCATCGCCCCCTACTGTCTGTGCTTGAGAGGTCACAGCAGACTCAGTGCCTGATAGGTTATCTCCAGTGCCCCCTGCTGGCTGTGCTTGTGAGGTCACAGCAGACTCAGTGCCTCCGAGGCCAGTGTCAGGGTCATGGCTGCTGGCTGTGCTTGTGAGGTCACAGCAGCCTCAGTGCCTCCCAGGATAGTGCCATGCTCATGGCTGCTGGCTGTGTTGTGAGGTCACAGCAGACTCAGTGCCTCTCAGGCCAGTATCAGGATCATGGCTGCTGGCTGTGCTTCTGAGGTCACAGCAGCGTGAATGCCTCCGAGACCATTGTCAGGCTCATGGCTGCTGGCTGTGTTTGTGAGGTCACAGAAGCCTGAATGCCTCTGAGGCCAGTGGCAGGCTCATGGCTGCTGGCTGTGATTGTGAGGTCACAGCAGCCTGAATGCCTCCTAGGCCAGTGTCACGGTCATGGCTGCTGGCTGTGCTTGTGAGGTCACAGCAGCCTCAGTGTCTCCTAGGCTAGTGGCAGGATCGTGGCTGCTGGCTGTGATTGTGAGGTCACAGCAGCCTGAGTGCCTCATCGTTTAGTGTTCATTGTCCCCTGCTGGCTGTGCTTCTGAGCTCACAGCAGCCTCAGTGCCTCCTAGATTATTGCCATGCTCATGGCTGCTGGCTCTTCTTGTGAGCTCACAGCAACCTCATTGCCTCTCAGGACAATATCAGGCTCATCGCTGCTGGCTGTGCTTGTGAGGTCACAGCAGCCTGAATGCCTCCTAGGCCAGTGTCACGGTCATGGCTGCTGGCTGTGTTTGTGACGTCACAGCAGCCTCAGTGCCCTATAGGCCAGTGGCAGGCTCATGGTTGCTGGCTGTGCTTGTGGGGTCACAGCAGCCTCAGTGCCTCCGAGGATAGTGCCATGCTCATGGCTGCTGGCTGTGCTTCTGAGATCACAGCAGCTTCAGTGCCTCCCAGGACAGTATCAGGCTCATGGCTGCTGGCTGTGCTTCTGAGGTCACAGAAGCCGGAATGCCTCCAAGGCTAGTGGCAGGCTCATGGCTGCTGGCTGTGCTTGTGAGGTCACAGCAGCCTCAGTGCCTCATAGTTTAGTGTCCAGTGTCCCCTGCTGGTTCTGCTTGTGAGGTCACAGCAGACTCACTACCTCATACGTTAGTGTGCAGCGCCCACTGCTGACTGTGCTTGTGTGGTCACAGCAGCCTCAGTGCCATCTAAACCAGTGGCAGGCTCCTGGCTGCTGGCTGTACTTGTGAGGTCACAGCAGCCTCAGTGCCTCCTAGTTTAGTCTCCAGCGCCCCCTGCTGGCTGTGCTTGTTAGGTCAGAGCAGACTCAGTGTCTCTTAGGCCAGTTGCAGGCTCCTGGCTGCTGGCTGTGCTTGTGAGGTCACAGCAGCCTCAGTGCCTCCGAGGCCAGTGTCAGGCTCCTGGCTGCTGGCTATGCTTGTGAGGTCACAGCAGCCTCAGTGCCTCCGAGGATAGTGCCATGCTCATGGCTGCTGGCTGTCCTTGTGAGGTCACAGCAGACTCAGGGCCTGATAGGTTATCTCCATTGCCCCCTGATGGCTGTGTTGTGAGGTCACAGCAGCCTCAGTGCCTCCTAGGCCAGTGTCAGGCTCATGCCTGCTGGCTGTGCTTGTGAGGTCACAGCAGCCTGAATGCCTCCTAGGAGAGTGGCAGGGTCATGGCTGCTGGCTGTGCTTGTGAGGTCACAGGAGCCTGAATGCCTCCTAGACCAGTGTCAGGCTCATGGCTGCTGGCTGTGCTTGTGAGGTCACAGCACCCTCAGTGCCTCCGAGGATAGTGCCATGCTCATGGCTGCTGGCTGTGCTTGTGAGGTCACAGCAGCCTCAGTGCCTCCTATGCCAGTGGCAGGCTCATGGCTGATGGCTGTGCTTGTGAGGTCACAGCAGCCTCAGTGCCTCCTAGGCCAGTGGCAGGCTCATGGCTGCTGGCTGTGCTTGTGAGGTCACAGCAGCCTCAGTGCCTCATCGTATAGTGTCCAGCGCCCCCTGCTGGCTCTGCTTGTGAGGTCACAGCAGTCTCAGTGCCTCCCAGGCCAGTATCAGGCTCATGGCTGCTGGCTGTGCTTGTGACGTCACAGCAGCCTGAGTGCCTCCAAGGCCCGTGGCAGGCTCATGGCTGCTGGCTGTGCTTCTGAGGTCACAGCAGCCTGAATGCCTCCTAGGCCAGTGGCAGGCTCATGGCTGCTGGCTGTGCTGGTGAGCTCACCGCAGCCTGAATGCCTCCTAGGCCAGTGGCAGGCTCATGGCTGCTGGCTGTGCTTCTGAGGTCACAGCAGCCTGAATGCCTCCTAGGCCAGTGGCAGCCTCATGGCTGCTGGCTGTGATTGTGAGGTCACAGCACCCTCAGTGCCTCATAGTTTAGTGTCCAGCGCCACCTGCTGGCTCTGCTTGTGAGGCCAGAGCAGCCTCAGTGCCATGTAAGCCAGTGGCAGGCTCATGGCTGCTGGCTGTGCCTGTGAGCTCACAGCAGCCTCAGTGCCCGCTAGGCCAGTGCCATACTCACTGCTGCTGCCTCTGCTTGACAGGTCACAGCAGCCTCAGTGTCTCCTAGGCTAGTGGCAGGCTCGTGGCTGCTGGCTGTGATTGTGAGGTCACAGCAGCCTGAATGACTCCTAGGCCCATGGCAGGCTCATGGCTGCTGGCTGTGCTTGTGAGCTCACAGCAGCCTCAGTGCCTCCTAGGACAGTGCCAGGCTCATGGCTACTGGCTGTGCTTGTGAGGTCACAGCAGCCTCAGTGCCTCATAGTTTGGTGTCCAGCGTCCCTTGCTGGCTCTGCTTGTGAGGTCACAGCAGACTGAATGCCTCCTAGACCAGTGTCAGGGTCATGGCTGCTGGCTGTGCTTGTGAGGTCACAGCAGCATGAATGCCTCCTTGGCCAGTGGTAGGTTCATGCCTGCTGGCTGTGATTGTGAGGTCACAGCAGCCTCAGTGCCTCATAGTTTAGTGTCCAGTGTCCCCTACTGGCTCTGCTTCTGAGGTCACAGCGGACTCAGTGCCTCAAAATTTAGTGTCCAGCGTCCCCTGCTGGCTATGCTTGTTAGGCCACAGCAGACTCAGTGCCTCCTAGGCCAGTGCCATGCTCATGGCTTCTGGCTGTGCTTTTGAGGTCACAGCAGCCTCAGTGCATCCCAGGCAAATATCAGGCTCATGGCTGCTGGCTGTGCTTGTGAGGTCACAGCAGCCTGAATGCCTCCGAGGCCAGTGTCAGGCTCATGGCTGCTGGCTGTGCTTGTGAGGTCACAGCAGCCTCAGTGCCTCTGAGGCCAGTGGCAGGCTCATGGCTGCTGGATCTGCTTGTGAGGTCACAGCAGCCTCAGTGCCTCCTAGGCCGGTGGCAGTCTCATGGCTGCTGGCTGTGCTTGTGAGGTCACAGCAGCCTCAGTGCCTCTCAGGCCAGTGTCAGGCTCCTGGCTGCTGGCTGTGCTTGTGAGGTCACAGCAGCCTCAGTGCCTCATCGTTTAGTGTCCATCGCCCCCTACTGGCTGTGCTTGAGAGGTCACAGCAGACTCAGTGCCTGATAGGTTATCTCCAGTGCCCCCTGCTGGCTGTGCTTGTGAGGTCACAGCAGACTCAGTGCCTCCGAGGCCAGTGTCAGGGTCATGGCTGCTGGCTGTGCTTGTGAGGTCACAGCAGCCTCAGTGCCTCCCAGGATAGTGCCATGCTCATGGCTGCTGGCTGTGTTGTGAGGTCACAGGAGACTCAGTGCCTCTCAGGCCAGTATCAGGATCATGGCTGCTGGCTGTGCTTCTGAGGTCACAGCAGCGTGAATGCCTCCGAGACCATTGTCAGGCTCATGGCTGCTGGCTGTGTTTGTGAGGTCACAGAAGCCTGAATGCCTCTGAGGCCAGTGGCAGGCTCATGGCTGCTGGCTGTGATTGTGAGGTCACAGCAGCCTGAATGCCTCCTAGGCCAGTGTCACGGTCATGGCTGCTGGCTGTGCTTGTGAGGTCACAGCAGCCTCAGTGTCTCCTAGGCTAGTGGCAGGATCGTGGCTGCTGGCTGTGATTGTGAGGTCACAGCAGCCTGAGTGCCTCATCGTTTAGTGTTCATTGTCCCCTGCTGGCTGTGCTTCTGAGCTCACAGCAGCCTCAGTGCCTCCTAGATTATTGCCATGCTCATGGCTGCTGGCTCTTCTTGTGAGCTCACAGCAACCTCATTGCCTCTCAGGACAATATCAGGCTCATCGCTGCTGGCTGTGCTTGTGAGGTCACAGCAGCCTGAATGCCTCCTAGGCCAGTGTCACGGTCATGGCTGCTGGCTGTGTTTGTGACGTCACAGCAGCCTCAGTGCCCTATAGGCCAGTGGCAGGCTCATGGTTGCTGGCTGTGCTTGTGGGGTCACAGCAGCCTCAGTGCCTCCGAGGATAGTGCCATGCTCATGGCTGCTGGCTGTGCTTCTGAGATCACAGCAGCTTCAGTGCCTCCCAGGACAGTATCAGGCTCATGGCTGCTGGCTGTGCTTCTGAGGTCACAGAAGCCGGAATGCCTCCAAGGCTAGTGGCAGGCTCATGGCTGCTGGCTGTGCTTGTGAGGTCACAGCAGCCTCAGTGCCTCATAGTTTAGTGTCCAGTGTCCCCTGCTGGTTCTGCTTGTGAGGTCACAGCAGACTCACTACCTCATACGTTAGTGTGCAGCGCCCACTGCTGACTGTGCTTGTGTGGTCACAGCAGCCTCAGTGCCATCTAAACCAGTGGCAGGCTCCTGGCTGCTGGCTGTACTTGTGAGGTCACAGCAGCCTCAGTGCCTCCTAGTTTAGTCTCCAGCGCCCCCTGCTGGCTGTGCTTGTTAGGTCAGAGCAGACTCAGTGTCTCTTAGGCCAGTTGCAGGCTCCTGGCTGCTGGCTGTGCTTGTGAGGTCACAGCAGCCTCAGTGCCTCCGAGGCCAGTGTCAGGCTCCTGGCTGCTGGCTATGCTTGTGAGGTCACAGCAGCCTCAGTGCCTCCGAGGATAGTGCCATGCTCATGGCTGCTGGCTGTCCTTGTGAGGTCACAGCAGACTCAGGGCCTGATAGGTTATCTCCATTGCCCCCTGATGGCTGTGCTTGTGAGGTCACAGCAGCCTCAGTGCCTCCTAGGCCAGTGTCAGGCTCATGCCTGCTGGCTGTGCTTGTGAGGTCACAGCAGCCTGAATGCCTCCTAGGAGAGTGGCAGGGTCATGGCTGCTGGCTGTGCTTGTGAGGTCACAGGAGCCTGAATGCCTCCTAGACCAGTGTCAGGCTCATGGCTGCTGGCTGTGCTTGTGAGGTCACAGCACCCTCAGTGCCTCCGAGGATAGTGCCATGCTCATGGCTGCTGGCTGTGCTTGTGAGGTCACAGCAGACTCAGTGCCTCCTATGCCAGTGGCAGGCTCATGGCTGATGGCTGTGCTTGTGAGGTCACAGCAGCCTCAGTGCCTCCTAGGCCAGTGGCAGGCTCATGGCTGCTGGCTGTGCTTGTGAGGTCACAGCAGCCTCAGTGCCTCATCGTATAGTGTCCAGCGCCCCCTGCTGGCTCTGCTTGTGAGGTCACAGCAGTCTCAGTGCCTCCCAGGCCAGTATCAGGCTCATGGCTGCTGGCTGTGCTTGTGACGTCACAGCAGCCTGAGTGCCTCCAAGGCCCGTGGCAGGCTCATGGCTGCTGGCTGTGCTTCTGAGGTCACAGCAGCCTGAATGCCTCCTAGGCCAGTGGCAGGCTCATGGCTGCTGGCTGTGCTGGTGAGCTCACCGCAGCCTGAATGCCTCCTAGGCCAGTGGCAGGCTCATGGCTGCTGGCTGTGCTTCTGAGGTCACAGCAGCCTGAATGCCTCCTAGGCCAGTGGCAGCCTCATGGCTGCTGGCTGTGATTGTGAGGTCACAGCACCCTCAGTGCCTCATAGTTTAGTGTCCAGCGCCACCTGCTGGCTCTGCTTGTGAGGCCAGAGCAGCCTCAGTGCCATGTAAGCCAGTGGCAGGCTCATGGCTGCTGGCTGTGCCTGTGAGCTCACAGCAGCCTCAGTGCCCGCTAGGCCAGTGCCATACTCACTGCTGCTGCCTCTGCTTGACAGGTCACAGCAGCCTCAGTGTCTCCTAGGCTAGTGGCAGGCTCGTGGCTGCTGGCTGTGATTGTGAGGTCACAGCAGCCTGAATGACTCCTAGGCCCATGGCAGGCTCATGGCTGCTGGCTGTGCTTGTGAGCTCACAGCAGCCTCAGTGCCTCCTAGGACAGTGCCAGGCTCATGGCTACTGGCTGTGCTTGTGAGGTCACAGCAGCCTCAGTGCCTCATAGTTTGGTGTCCAGCGTCCCTTGCTGGCTCTGCTTGTGAGGTCACAGCAGACTGAATGCCTCCTAGACCAGTGTCAGGGTCATGGCTGCTGGCTGTGCTTGTGAGGTCACAGCAGCATGAATGCCTCTGAGGCCAGTGTCAGGCTCATGGCTGCTGGCTGTGCTTGTGACATCACAGCAGCCTGAGTGCCTCCTTGGCCAGTGGTAGGTTCATGCCTGCTGGCTGTGATTGTGAGGTCACAGCAGCCTCAGTGCCTCATAGTTTAGTGTCCAGTGTCCCCTACTGGCTCTGCTTCTGAGGTCACAGCGGACTCAGTGCCTCAAAATTTAGTGTCCAGCGTCCCCTGCTGGCTATGCTTGTTAGGCCACAGCAGACTCAGTGCCTCCTAGGCCAGTGCCATGCTCATGGCTTCTGGCTGTGCTTTTGAGGTCACAGCAGCCTCAGTGCATCCCAGGCAAATATCAGGCTCATGGCTGCTGGCTGTGCTTGTGAGGTCACAGCAGCCTGAATGCCTCCGAGGCCAGTGTCAGGCTCATGGCTGCTGGCTGTGCTTGTGAGGTCACAGCAGCCTCAGTGCCTCTGAGGCCAGTGGCAGGCTCATGGCTGCTGGATCTGCTTGTGAGGTCACAGCAGCCTCAGTGCCTCCTAGGCCGGTGGCAGTCTCATGGCTGCTGGCTGTGCTTGTGAGGTCACAGCAGCCTCAGTGCCTCTCAGGCCAGTGTCAGGCTCCTGGCTGCTGGCTGTGCTTGTGAGGTCACAGCAGCCTCAGTGCCTCATCGTTTAGTGTCCATCGCCCCCTACTGGCTGTGCTTGAGAGGTCACAGCAGACTCAGTGCCTGATAGGTTATCTCCAGTGCCCCCTGCTGGCTGTGCTTGTGAGGTCACAGCAGACTCAGTGCCTCCGAGGCCAGTGTCAGGGTCATGGCTGCTGGCTGTGCTTGTGAGGTCACAGCAGCCTCAGTGCCTCCCAGGATAGTGCCATGCTCATGGCTGCTGGCTGTGTTGTGAGGTCACAGGAGACTCAGTGCCTCTCAGGCCAGTATCAGGATCATGGCTGCTGGCTGTGCTTCTGAGGTCACAGCAGCGTGAATGCCTCCGAGACCATTGTCAGGCTCATGGCTGCTGGCTGTGTTTGTGAGGTCACAGAAGCCTGAATGCCTCTGAGGCCAGTGGCAGGCTCATGGCTGCTGGCTGTGATTGTGAGGTCACAGCAGCCTGAATGCCTCCTAGGCCAGTGTCACGGTCATGGCTGCTGGCTGTGCTTGTGAGGTCACAGCAGCCTCAGTGTCTCCTAGGCTAGTGGCAGGATCGTGGCTGCTGGCTGTGATTGTGAGGTCACAGCAGCCTGAGTGCCTCATCGTTTAGTGTTCATTGTCCCCTGCTGGCTGTGCTTCTGAGCTCACAGCAGCCTCAGTGCCTCCTAGATTATTGCCATGCTCATGGCTGCTGGCTCTTCTTGTGAGCTCACAGCAACCTCATTGCCTCTCAGGACAATATCAGGCTCATCGCTGCTGGCTGTGCTTGTGAGGTCACAGCAGCCTGAATGCCTCCTAGGCCAGTGTCACGGTCATGGCTGCTGGCTGTGTTTGTGACGTCACAGCAGCCTCAGTGCCCTATAGGCCAGTGGCAGGCTCATGGTTGCTGGCTGTGCTTGTGGGGTCACAGCAGCCTCAGTGCCTCCGAGGATAGTGCCATGCTCATGGCTGCTGGCTGTGCTTCTGAGATCACAGCAGCTTCAGTGCCTCCCAGGACAGTATCAGGCTCATGGCTGCTGGCTGTGCTTCTGAGGTCACAGAAGCCGGAATGCCTCCAAGGCTAGTGGCAGGCTCATGGCTGCTGGCTGTGCTTGTGAGGTCACAGCAGCCTCAGTGCCTCATAGTTTAGTGTCCAGTGTCCCCTGCTGGTTCTGCTTGTGAGGTCACAGCAGACTCACTACCTCATACGTTAGTGTGCAGCGCCCACTGCTGACTGTGCTTGTGTGGTCACAGCAGCCTCAGTGCCATCTAAACCAGTGGCAGGCTCCTGGCTGCTGGCTGTACTTGTGAGGTCACAGCAGCCTCAGTGCCTCCTAGTTTAGTCTCCAGCGCCCCCTGCTGGCTGTGCTTGTTAGGTCAGAGCAGACTCAGTGTCTCTTAGGCCAGTTGCAGGCTCCTGGCTGCTGGCTGTGCTTGTGAGGTCACAGCAGCCTCAGTGCCTCCGAGGCCAGTGTCAGGCTCCTGGCTGCTGGCTATGCTTGTGAGGTCACAGCAGCCTCAGTGCCTCCGAGGATAGTGCCATGCTCATGGCTGCTGGCTGTCCTTGTGAGGTCACAGCAGACTCAGGGCCTGATAGGTTATCTCCATTGCCCCCTGATGGCTGTGTTGTGAGGTCACAGCAGCCTCAGTGCCTCCTAGGCCAGTGTCAGGCTCATGCCTGCTGGCTGTGCTTGTGAGGTCACAGCAGCCTGAATGCCTCCTAGGAGAGTGGCAGGGTCATGGCTGCTGGCTGTGCTTGTGAGGTCACAGGAGCCTGAATGCCTCCTAGACCAGTGTCAGGCTCATGGCTGCTGGCTGTGCTTGTGAGGTCACAGCACCCTCAGTGCCTCCGAGGATAGTGCCATGCTCATGGCTGCTGGCTGTGCTTGTGAGGTCACAGCAGCCTCAGTGCCTCCTATGCCAGTGGCAGGCTCATGGCTGATGGCTGTGCTTGTGAGGTCACAGCAGCCTCAGTGCCTCCTAGGCCAGTGGCAGGCTCATGGCTGCTGGCTGTGCTTGTGAGGTCACAGCAGCCTCAGTGCCTCATCGTATAGTGTCCAGCGCCCCCTGCTGGCTCTGCTTGTGAGGTCACAGCAGTCTCAGTGCCTCCCAGGCCAGTATCAGGCTCATGGCTGCTGGCTGTGCTTGTGACGTCACAGCAGCCTGAGTGCCTCCAAGGCCCGTGGCAGGCTCATGGCTGCTGGCTGTGCTTCTGAGGTCACAGCAGCCTGAATGCCTCCTAGGCCAGTGGCAGGCTCATGGCTGCTGGCTGTGCTGGTGAGCTCACCGCAGCCTGAATGCCTCCTAGGCCAGTGGCAGGCTCATGGCTGCTGGCTGTGCTTCTGAGGTCACAGCAGCCTGAATGCCTCCTAGGCCAGTGGCAGCCTCATGGCTGCTGGCTGTGATTGTGAGGTCACAGCACCCTCAGTGCCTCATAGTTTAGTGTCCAGCGCCACCTGCTGGCTCTGCTTGTGAGGCCAGAGCAGCCTCAGTGCCATGTAAGCCAGTGGCAGGCTCATGGCTGCTGGCTGTGCCTGTGAGCTCACAGCAGCCTCAGTGCCCGCTAGGCCAGTGCCATACTCACTGCTGCTGCCTCTGCTTGACAGGTCACAGCAGCCTCAGTGTCTCCTAGGCTAGTGGCAGGCTCGTGGCTGCTGGCTGTGATTGTGAGGTCACAGCAGCCTGAATGACTCCTAGGCCCATGGCAGGCTCATGGCTGCTGGCTGTGCTTGTGAGCTCACAGCAGCCTCAGTGCCTCCTAGGACAGTGCCAGGCTCATGGCTACTGGCTGTGCTTGTGAGGTCACAGCAGCCTCAGTGCCTCATAGTTTGGTGTCCAGCGTCCCTTGCTGGCTCTGCTTGTGAGGTCACAGCAGACTGAATGCCTCCTAGACCAGTGTCAGGGTCATGGCTGCTGGCTGTGCTTGTGAGGTCACAGCAGCATGAATGCCTCTGAGGCCAGTGTCAGGCTCATGGCTGCTGGCTGTGCTTGTGACATCACAGCAGCCTGAGTGCCTCTTAGGCCAGTGGCAGGCTCATGGCTGCTGGCTGTGCTTGTGAGGTGACATCAGTCTCAGTGCCTCCTAGGTTAGTCTACAGCCCGCCCTGTTGGCTGTGCTTGTGAGGTCACAGCAGCCTCAGAGCCTGCTAGGTTAGTCTACAGCTGCCCCTGCTGGCTGTGCTTGTGAGGTCACAGCAGACTCAGTGCCTCCGAGGCCAGTGGCAGGCTCATGGCTGCTGGCTGTGCTTGTGAGGTCACAGCAGCCTCAGTGCCTCCGAGGACAGTGCCAGGCTCATGGCTGCTGGCTATGCTTGTGAGGTGACATCAGTCTCAGTGCCTGCTAGGTTAGTGTCCAGCGCCCCCTGCTGGCTGTGCTTGTGAGGTCACAGCAGACTCAGTGCCTCATAGGTTAGTGGCAGGCTGCTGGCTGATGGCTCTGCTTGTGAGGTCAGAGCAGCCTGAGTGCCTCCTACGCCAGTGGCAGGCTCGTGGCCTGGCTGAGGCTTCCAAAGTGACGTGGAAGTGGGCAGTCAAAGCAGGGAGTCCCCTGCATCGCTGATGGGGAGCTCCAGAAGGCAGCTGCTGGAAGTTGCCTGGGACTGCACACGCCGGGTGAGCTGGTGTGAGCACCAGAGGGGTTTGGTCTCTGTGCCCTGCTGCCGAGCTGTGCGCCTGCCTGCGCCGCAGCAGGTGGTCCTGCAGGAGAGGGAGGTAGATGCGACTGCAGGCGTTGAAATCCACAAAGCGAGGGGCAGAGAGACAGAGGCACAAGAGGAGGCTCTAATTCCTCGTCAGGAGAAAAACGCAACCGATGGCAGAGTCTCCCCAAACCCTGGCACGCGCTTGGCCCTCCCAAGGAGACGAACCTCCCCGGGCCACGGTGCCCTCAGAGGAGGAGCAGCTCCAGCATGGAGCACCTCCTTGCAAGAGTGCGACTCCAGCCATTTGCCTGACAATGTCCCCTGCCACGTAGCTCCTGCCTTTTGTTTCTCCAAACATGGCTCATGACAGTTCTCCTCACGGGGGCCCTCTCGTGGCTCCCGTGTCTCCTCCCATGTGCCTCCTCCTGTGTCTCCTGCCTGCAGCGTCTCCTGCCCGTTCTTCAGCACGTTGGAGCAGAGGCACCATGGGCTCCTCTGACTGCCTGAAGTCCTGCTGCGCAATGGGCTCTTGTCATCTGTGGCAGAGTTGGCTGGAAGGGGCTGAGCCTGGCCCAGGGCAGCTCGTGGTCTCCTCGCACACAGGGCCCCTGCAGAGCCCTGCTCCCAAACCGAGCCATCTGTGCCCAGCACGGCCCTCACTCACACACACACGCACACGCGCACACACCCGCACTGTGGCTCCCTCCAAGAACTGCCCTTAGACACTCAGTCGGTCCTGTAGTTGGCCCTGGATCCCTGGTTTCCCAGTTGCCTCACGCACAAACCACACACACACACACACACACACACACACACACACACACACACACGCACACACACACATATTCAGCAAGGCCCTGCCCATGGGGGCCCCCTCCAGCCCCCAGGATCTCCCCGCGGGGCAGAGCCCGGCAGGGTCCCCACAGGTGGGGACGGAACCAGGCACGCCGTCACCACGGCCCACCCATGTCATCATCAGTGACCTCAGCACCGCTGTTCCAGAGCCGTTGGGAGACCGTTGGTGGGAGAAGGGCCAGGAAGGTACTCTCCGTTCCTGCCCGCCATGAGCCAGCCGGAGCGGCTGTGGATGAGGAGGAAGGCGGCGCTGCGCATCAGGAGGAAGGTGGGCCCGACCGTTTGGGACCGCCGCGCCGCCCTCCTGCCGAGTGCCGCAGCCGCCCCGGAGCCCGTGGAGGTGGAGCGCGCGGAGGAGGAGGAGGAGGAGTCCATGCAGGTGGAGCCTGTGGAGGGGCAGCCCGCCCCGCAGCCCCTGGACCTGCCCCAGGGGCCAAAGAGGAGGAGGAGGCGCTAGCCCGGCAGAAGGCCCCCGCTGCCCACAAGCCAGGGCACGGCCCCCCCAGCAAGACCAGGCTGGGGCTGGCACTCAGCCCGGGGCAGCCGAGCCCAAGGCGCCGGGCTTGGAGGCTGAGGAGCGCCGGGCTGCGCGGCACCTCCTGGCCCGCCCCTGACTGCCGGGCACCAACATCTGCCCGGCAGAGGCAGGGCCGACCACGGGGCACAGAAGGGAGGCAGAAGCCTGGAGGGACTAAGCTGGGCCCGACCTTCACAGAGCTGGTGCTTGCAAAAGCTCCTGTAGCAGGGAGGCGGCAGCACTGCCACCAAGGAGCATCTTGCACACACATGCATGGGGTGCCCGGGCACCTGGGCTCAGTCACCTGGGCTACAACTGGAGGCAAGAGTGCATCTGTGTGCAGCTGCTTGTAGGACTGGGCCCCCCAAACCACCCTCTTGCCCTCTGCGGAAAAGCAGCTGGACTCTGGCATCTCCTGCACGGGGACGTGAGGTTAGAGAGTTTCACCAAAGAGGCCTCTAACGCCAGGATTTAGGAACAGGGGAAGGTCCCTTGCAAAGTGCCTGCGGCCACGAGGCTGTGGTTCATTTCTGCCTTCCTACAAAACCTGCTGAGGAGCCTTGGGGAAGCGCAAACAACAGGAACTTGACTCCCTGTCTCTCCTGAAACCTTGCATCTCCTGAACCGGAGGTTCTTCCCTGGGGCCCTCCGACGCTTGGATGCCCATCACCTGGCTGTCTCGTCGTCTGGGTCCCCTGACGCCTGGCTTCCTCATCGGACGCCTGAGTCCCTCCAAGGCTTGGGTCCCTCGATGCCTCCTTTGCTGGGACAGCTGCATTCTCTGACGCCTCCATTCCTGGGACACCTGTGATCCCTGATGGCTCCATTGCTCAGACACCTGCATAGGTGGGGTGGATGCCAGGGCTGGTCCAAAGAGAGGATCTCAAGGCAGGATCCCAGGGTGGATCCTAGGCACATCTCAGGGCAGGATCCCAGGGCAGATCCTGCGTTAGGGAAAATTTCCACTATACCCTCTTTCACAGAAAGGACACACAAGGTCACAGTAACCCTGCCAAAAGCAATTTCACCTTTGGAGGAGAAGGGACTCCTACAGCCCCTCCTGCTGCCCCACACTGCCCACGGTCAGAGCTCCTTCCCCTGCCATGCCCCACACCAAGCCTGCTGCTGAGATCTGCTTCATCCTGGCTGTCTCTGCACCCAGAGCAGTTGGGTCCCGGGGCACAGAGGTGATCACCCAGCTGCAAATGCCTTCTGGATAAAGATACTATCCTGCTGCAGGAGCTAGGGGGGGTTGGCAGGATTTCCCTGTCCCGGGTCTAGTGTCACCCCGTGTGGCGGACAGATGAGTGAACTTTTGCCTTAAACATTTCTTGGTACATAAGGTGCAAGCAAACCATCACCCCGAACAAGCCATCTGTTCCCAGCGGAAACAAGACTGAGCTGCTGCGACCCCCGAAACGGTCTCCCTGTGACCACCTGGGACACACCGAGCCTGTGCCGAACCACGGCACGATCGGGCAGAGACTTTGGGACCTGGCCCTAGTTCAGTGAGAAAGGGCCCCAGAGCTGGTGCAGGCTGGAAAGATAAGGGAGTTACAAGCAGTCTGCATTCCTGTGCTTCACACTCCAGGAGGGAGGATGTGAAGGCTTTGAAATAAGGCCTGCTTGGGCGTCACGACCCTGGGAAACAAAGCCTCCTCTCACTGCTGAAACAGTGTTACTTAAGGGGGGGTCTGGATTATATCCTCTTCCTCAGGACCTTGGAAGATAACACCTACTGTCACTGCTGGGGCAGTGCTAATTGCTGGAACAACACCTCTTTTTGTTTGTGCCTTGAGAGACAAGGGTGGGACCCAAGGAATCAAAACACATCTGTCAGCAGAAACAGCAACAGTAAAGATAAGGGAGAAAAAGAGCCTGCCTAGGAACAAGGATGAGACCCAATAAGGAGCAGGAGACCCCAGACCTAAAAATTACTCTTGGTCTGAACTACTGCGTGAGGGGTGGGAAATTTAATTTGAAAAAGCTATAATTGCCCAGGGATTTCTTTGCTCGGGGTCCCTCTTCGGAGGCACCCAGCTCGAGCTGTAACTACTGCACGCATGTCATTACAATTTATTTATTTAATTTGCCTTGATTTGGCTCCGAACTTTTCAGTGGGAACCTAGGGTCGGACCCTGCTCAAGTTGCAATTACTGCACACGCTTCGCTAAAATTTACACCCAGGGTGAAGAGGACCAACAGGACGCTGCTGGATCCACTGGTGGTGATATCTCTTTCTCTCTCCCCCTTTCTCTCTCTCTCTCTCTTTCTCTCTCTCCTCCCCTTCGCCTTTCCCCACCTTTTCTCCCCACTCCGTGGAAAATAAAGTTAAAAGGTTGTACGATATTTGACCGGTTTTAGCATCTTAATCTCGTCCTTGGGATCGTAACGAAACCCCCCCCCCGGTATTGGATCGGCACACCCCGGCCCTCTCCTGTGTCATTGCCCATCTCTGGGGATGGCAAAATGATGAGGACCCTGAAGCACAGCAGGCAGCAGCTGAGGTCCTGCGTGACAACCGGCCAGAAGAAACGCTGGGAAAGTAGGATAATAAAGCTCAGTGCAAGGCCCTAGGAAAGGGGAAAGCGATATCCATTTACAAACTCTCCAAACAAGGTGATCTCACCTGCTCACCCTCGGTCTCTCCATGGTTCAGCCGCTCACATCTTTTTTTTGTACCCCTCAGGTGTCATTAACTGTTAGGGGATGGCATTTTGCCTTGGGGTCTTGCTGACTTCAGGCCCCACCAGTCTGAGGCCCAGCTGCTGCCCTGGCTGGTTTCCCTCTTTTGTTTGAAATCAGCATGCATTTCCCTGCAGGATCAATGGGACAAGGCCTGGCAGAGTGGAGGCACCAGCCAGCCTACAAAGAAAGGAGGTTTCAAAAATTGGGCGGTGTTACTTGAAGGTGTCTTTTGGGAAAAAGATTTTCAGTTCTCAGCAGCAGCTTTTTGTTGTATCAAGGTTCAAGACTCAGATGCCTTTGCCCACTCAAACTACTGCAAGCATTCAGCACACACAAGACCAAAACTGTCGCTCGGGAAAATATTAAAGCAGCATCTTCCCTGCACAGGTGACCCCCAGAAAGGCTCTACATAAAGGGGGAGCTGGGTAGCAGGATGATGGTTTGCAGTGCCGACTGCATTCGGGCCCTTTGGAGCGAGACATGTAAGCACCACACGTGTGCGCATCTGAGCACACGCATGCATGCTGGCCAGGATGTTTGTGCACGCGCTGTATTGCACTGTGTGTTAGGATGCGCAGGTGGGGGGTATATGGACATATAGGGGCTTCCTCATGTCGGTCCCCTGTCTTTTGCACAGCCGCCATTCTTCATACCACCCCCTGCGGTGAGTACCAGCCTCTTCTCCGAGTGCTGGAGAGTTAAACCAAAAGAGGGACAGCTGCATGAGCAGGGAGAAGGCAGAGAAATAGTGCAGGCCTAATGCGGGCCAAATGGTATGGCATCTGCTTCTGGGGGAGTTGCAAGGTCTCTGCGATGAGACAGAGGCCCCTTGTGTCCAAGCCCATGACAGGGTCCCATATGCAGCTAATCAGCTGGGGCTGAGTCAGGTGGGGCTGAGACCTTGGCCTGAACAGGGAACCACCCTCACGGCAAGGCATCTTGGTGTCCCTGCTCTGCAAAGGAAGGACAGTGTATGCGGATTGGAAAAGGTTGAGCCACCTCTGGCAGGGCCCAACAACTGCCCCTTGGAGTTCAGAGACATCCAGGTCAAGGCCAGAGCCAACAACCTGCTCCTGTCCCCAGAGGGCTGCCAGAGAAAGAGCCCCTTTGCCCGGCTGCTGCTGCCAGGGGCAGCAGGGGCATTGCAGCAGGGGGAAGCCCCCTCCCTCCTTGCAGCTATTTACCAGGGCAACTGCTGCTGCTCCTCTTGCTGTCGTCCCTTCCTCTTGGCAATGCACCTGAATGTTTCCCGCTGGGCTTGATAGGGCTCCAAGCTTTGGAGAGTCTGGGCTGCTCGAGGGGAAAGGTGGCTGCAACAACAGGGCAAAAGTGTCTCAGTGGCTGGCTGGGCCCCTGCCTGCCTCTGCCCTGCTCCAGCCCCTGCACCCACCCAGGCCCCTGCGCACCCACAGCCCCTTTCAGCCTGGGGGGAGTGTTCGGGCTTAGCTGTGGGCTGCAGAAAGGCCCCTGGGAGGAGGGAGGTGTAACCCAGGTCATTCCTGTGTCACCAGAATGCCGAGGGTGTTGTATGCAGCAGGGGAGATGGGGCTGCTTCCCATGGCAGGGTGGCAGGTGGCCGCTCTGCGGACCCTGAAGCTTTGAAGAGCCTTTGCTGTGCCATGTCACCTAGACGGACAGGAGAAGCAACAGAGAGGACTGCACGAAACCCCCTGAAGATGATGCTGATGCCCCCTCCCTGCCCCCCTCTGATGTGATCAAATGCTCCGCCAATGGCTCCAGACCTCAGTGCAGCCTTTGCTGGGATGTGTGTCAGGAAGCTTTCCCAGTCCCTGCCCGCAGCTGGCGTGGCCAAAGGGATGTCTCTCCCGCAGGCTTACAAGGGTTCCCCTTAGGCCTTTGCCCAAGGGTCTCACCTGGCAGGAGTCTCCTTCTCCATGTCTTGCTGCCTGCTGCCTGCCCGCGACCTTGGCAGCATGGGCAGGGGAAGCTGCTGCCGGCTCTGCAGGAGCTGGCCAGGATGGCCCTCTGGAAGGAGGAAAGGTGGGTGCTCTTCAGAGCAGCCTCTTGGGCAGTGCCTTTGTGGCTGGCTGAAGTCCCCAGGCATGAAGGACGGGCAGTGGGGGCACAGCCTGCTCAGGAGGGAGCTGTTCCCTCACCACTGATGCTCGTGGTGCTCCGGAGCTCTCCCAGGGCCTTTACTTCCCAGCGGCACCATCGGGGGGCTGCCTCGCCCTTTGCTTTGCCTTCCAGGGTGAGCTGAAACCTGGGGAAGAAATGACCACACCAAGCAGAGGAAAGGCCACCATCTGCCCTTGCAGCTTGCCAGCACTAATCCTCCTCGCTGTCATCTGAGACCTCGCATGCCTTCCCCTTTCTGTGCAGGCATGGGTGGTTTTGGCACTCTCCCCCAAAAGACACAAAACGTAGCCTCAACTGCTCTCTGCGTGCCATCAGTTCTCTCTCCCTGATGGCAGTGACGGCAGGCTGGGCATGAGAAATGCAGTCACCGTTCCCCAGCGCTCCAGCTGACACACAGACACACGTAGCCCCAACTCAGCGTTGGTTAAGCAGGACCCAGTCCCTGCGGGAGGGAGTTTCTCCCACCTCCAGGCTGAGCGTCCAGCCCCAGCAGTGTGCGCTCCCCTGCAGGAGAGGAGCCGGGAAACCTCCCGCTGGGTGAGCCGAGGGCTGCAGAGGAACCCTGCTGACCTTGGGAAGACGTGGGCAGGGCTAGCCTGCAAGCCTGGACTGCTGGTTTCTCCTCCAGAGCTGTCTGCCTCCATCGGCCATGGTCTCTGCAATGCAACACACACCCGTTGGGAGGCTTACAAGGCAGTTTTCTCCTTGCGACCCAACAGCAGCACACTTGATCCTGCTCCAAGGGGAACCTGCCTCTCCAAAGCCCTCAGCTCTAAAGCCTCTGCCATGAGGAGCAGCCCCTAGTTCTGGTGCACAGCAGGGAAGGAAGAGGGGGCACTAATGGCGCCAGGCTTCTTCTTAGGAGCAAGAATCAAGCAACTCAGCAGAGGCTCTCTTTGCTAGTGCAGGAGTCAGTGGGGCAAGGCCTGGGGAAAGCATTGCATTAGCCCGCCACGTTGCGGGGAGCCAACAGAGAGCAGATTGCTGGTCCTCTGAGAGCATTCCCAAAGAAAGCCAAGGAGCCCAGGAAAGCTGGGCAACTTACACTGTGCAGGGCTGCAAGAAGGCCTGCCTTGCTCTCCAGCCTGTGAATGAGGTAGGGACAGAACTGCATGCCCACTTGGTCTCCTTTGCAGGCCAGAACTCCCATGTCCTTGAAGACAAAGGTGACGTGCTCCTTGTTCAGCAGGTGGGATGAGAACAGGAGGACGGTCTCCTGCACGCAGCCCTCCACCACGCGCAGGGGGAAGCCTGTGTCCCATGACAAGCGCCGGTAGTTCAGCAGTTTGATCCTGACATTGCCTGCAAGGCAGGGCAACAACGTCACTGCCACAGCAGGCTACACTGCCAGTGCTGGGCCAGGTGGAGCCAGCTGTTTGGGTGACTCCGAGAGAGCCCAACTTCATGCACTCTTTTTAAAAGCCTATTCCCAAAGCAGTTGCTTAGGGAAAGGGCTCTTTGGGCAGAGGTTTGTTCTGGGGGAGCTGAAGCTGTCCACCATCCTTTGGAAGGACCTTCTCACCAGGGAGAGTCACTCTGCGGACATTAAGCCTGAGGCATGGCTGCAGAGCTGGGCTTTGCCCCAGTTACAGACTGCCAGCCTTACTCCTAGGCCAGGGGACGTCCCGAGTGGAACTAGGGACATGGGAAGGCTTTTTGAGCTCTGCCAAACATGTTCTGCCAAGCTGGAGGCACAAGAGGAGCCCTGCGGAAGAACCAGAGGCTCTCCCAAACAAGTAGACGCCTGGGATTTTTTACAAGGGGAAGGCTCCATTGCCAGCACGGGCATTTGCTGCAGGCTCTTGAGAGCCCCACGCAAGCTGCAGGACACTCTGGCCTCCAGGATGCAGGACCCCTTTCCTCCCAGAGCCACACTCCAAAGGGGGTCCCACTCCCAAGGAAGCACAGACCTGCATTTCCCCCGGCCACAAAGGGATGGAGCCAGTCCCACAGGAGCCCTGGGGCTCAGGGCAGCCCCAGCCCCAGCCCCCAGCAGTCCTGGCTGCCACCTTGTTCCCCAGCCAGACGGCACCCTCAGGCAGGGCCCTTGGGGCATCCCCCACCCTGCCCAGCCCCACCACAGCCCGGCAGCCACAGCAGTTTGGGCACTTAACAGTCTCTGTGCGGCACCTCGCCAAGGAGCTGCCGAAGCCCTCACCCTCAGTGCAGAGCCGCAGGAGCACTGGAAACAGAAAACTGCGCTGCGGGCTCATGGCATCCGTCCAAGGCAGAGGAGGAAAAAGGAGGCTCCGGAGAAAGGTCGCTCTTGCCAGCTGCTCAAGGAGAACAGCTCCCCAAAGCAGCCCTGCTCCTCTGCCTGCCACTCGCTCACCACCCGCTGCCCCAGCGAGGCAGGGAGCAGCCGCAGGCTCCCGGGCACACGGGGACACGACAGGCCGCAGCATGGCGCTGGGCTCCCTGCGCAGCAGCCAGCAACAGCGGTTCCTGCCGCGGCTGCTTCTCCCCAGGCTCCAGCACGGCCGCACGCCGGGGCCGGGGCCGGGCCGTTGGCGGCCGTTGGCACAGAGGCCCCGCCCCCCGCACCACAAGTGACGCCTCCCAAACCACCGACCGCCCCGCCCCACTGTGCCCCGCGCTTCCCCATTGGCTGCGCAGCGCGTGGGCTCGCGGGGCGGGACACGCGGGAGGGGCGGGCGGCAGCGCGCGTGCGCCGCGCGGGGGTGGGGGCGGGGCGGGGGGCGCCGGGGCGGAGGCGGGGCTCTGCGCAGGCGCGCTGGCGCGGAGGAGGGGGGCGCCCAGGGCCGGGGAGCGGCAGCGCCGCGCACGCGCTGTGAGCGCTCGCCCGCGGGAGGGGCGGGGGGGACGGGGCCGGGCGCGGGCTGGAGCCGCCGCGGGGCTGCGTGTGCAGAGAGGCGGGAGCTGGGCGCTGCCGCCGGCGGGGCTCAGAAATAATCCCAAGATTCAGAAGAAGCTGCCCCCCGGGGAAGTAAAAACGGGCTTCATGCCGGGGAATTACTGGCAAGTTGATTTTTCTGAATTACTAAGCTGTAACGGATATAAATGTTTGTTGGCAGTTGTTGACCCTTTTTCAGGATGGCCTGAGGCTTTCCTGTGCCGTGCCAATAAAGCAAGGGAAGTAGTAAAAATGTTATTAAAAGAAATCATACCAAGATTTGGGGTACCTGAAGGATTTTCTTCAGATGGAGGACCTCATTTCATAGCAGAAGTAGTATGGGAAATCTCAAAAATACTACCAATTAAATGGGATTTACATACCCCCTGGAGGCCACAGTCCCGTGGAAAAGTGGAAAGAATGAATCAAACAATTAAGAGACAGATAGGGACACTGTGTCAGGAGACTCAGATGAAAGGGACTGAGGTTTTACCTCTGGCATCATTAAGAATCAGAATAACCCTGAGGGTTAAGGAGAAAATTAGTCCCTTCGAGATTCTGTATGGTGAACCTTCTACCATAAATTGAACTGGAAATGAAATTCAGAGGCACATGAAGGGCGATCACATTTGAAGTGATTATCTCTTGTCTATGGCAAAAGTTCTTCTTCTCCAGTTAAGATCTCCTGTACTTTTAGATTCACCTGTACTTTCATTCCAGCCGGGAGATCAAGTGTATCTTTGAACTGGGAAGGATGAGCCGTTGATAGAAAAATGGAGAGGACCGTATCTGGTAGTGCTAACAACAAATACTGCTGTGAAACTGCAGGGAATTGATTCCTGGATCCACTACACCCGCGTGAAAGCAGTACCTCGAGAGACATGGAAAGCTGAACAAGTTCAGCCTTTCAAGTTAAAAAAATATAAAGACATGTGAGTTGTATTAGAAGTGAATCAGTTTAAAATTTAGATTGTATTCAGGGAAAAATTGTTTAAATTTGTTTCTTAGGACTAGGGTTAATATTGTTGCTATGGTGTCTGTGTGCAAATGATGTTCTCCTTAACAAACAACAGGGGAGAAATGTGGTGGTTAGTTTTTCTAGGTTACCCGAGCCAAGCAATTAAAGGGAATCAGGAAGGATTTTGGGGTCCCAATCTCCATTTGGAAGTAATTACAAAATCTATGAAGGCAGTTAACCAGATGGACTGCTGGGTGTGTGCCCACTTCCCTGAACATTCCAACAAGGGCTTCCCGCTATTTGGAGTGCCTCTTAATTTTATGGAATTTATAAAACAGATAAGAAGTGATAGTGATCGAACGAAATATGATGCAACAACCGAACAGGAATGGGAAGTCCAGAGTGTGACAGGAGATTATCATCAATGTATCCGAAGATGGAATAATAGTAATAAATGGTGGGAGAAAACCGTGCTTTATGGAGAACAACCAATCAACTGTACTGGTGCAATTAAGGTAGGAAGTTATGAAGATTGCTCTCGGATACCTGAAATAGGTTATAAGTGGCCAAGTAAGGAGCTAAATGGGTGGCGTGTTCCGAAAGGCAGTGGATGGTATTGGTTGTGTGGGAACAAGGCACGAAAAGTGCTGCCTCCTAATTGGTCAGGGACAGGTACTCTGGGGCAATAATCCCTAATATTACTGTAACAAAAGAATTGAGTAACAAATATCAAAAATCATGGTTAAGAACATTCATGAGGAGACAAAAGAGGGTCAATAATCCTTTAATAGATCGACCCACTAGGCTTCATTCATTCGCAAGGTGGCTGTTTCCACAGTTGGGAGTGAGTGAACTTGAAAAAGCAGTAGTAAATATTTCAGCATTTGTTGAGAAAATAAGGAATAAAACCTCTGATGCCATTGCAGCTTTACAAGAGGAGGTTTCAGAAATTGCTAAAATAACTACCCAGGATGGCTCTAGATATGTTATTGGCATCTCAGGGAGGAGTACGTACAGTAGTAAATACTAGTTGCTGTGTATATGTGGATCAAAGCAGGAGAATTTCTACCAATCTAAATGAAATCTGGAAGCAGACTGAAATCTTACATGGGGTTCAGAAAGATGATACCTCTTTTGGATTTGAAGAAACATGGAAATGGTTGACTTCCTGGTTCCCTGACGTGAGCTCATAGGTTAAAAAGTGTTTAACAATTTTGGGAATGCTGTTAATAGTTTTTGCATGTGTTTATATAGTGATTCAATGCATTTCTAGATGTTGTACAAAGTTAACAAGGGAAAAATTTTAAAAGAGTGAGACTAATACGAAAATGATCATATAAGTCTCAAAGGGGGGAATTGTTACAAGACAACCCTGGAAGCTCAGAAAGAATGTTCATACTGTTTAAACTAGGCAGGTTAGGATAACCTCTATCTGTATCTTCTGAAAAGAAGCATTCTTTAATCAAGGGCATCCTAGAACTGCTAAAGCCCTGAAAGAAACATTACATCCAAATGTTTTATTTCTAGGTACGTATTGCCAATTTGGCAAAAGAATTCAAGGCCCATGTATCCCTAACTGAACTGTCCTCATTGTAATACAAAAAATCACGCCCATAGGTCAAAAAGACCTGCGCCTAGGTGAAGACCCCTCCCCTGAGCATGCGTAGTAGTAAAACGGTGTGTAAGCAAAATTATAATTGCATGTAAAGTACTAACCAAGCAGTGTAAAAGGGAAAGTTGCAGTCTTGGCAATTTGTTTGTATAAATGCTACTTGAAAAGCTGGGGGTGTGTGCTTGATATGTGGGACACCACCGAGCACCCAGGCTTGCGCAGCTCTGAAATAAATAAGCAAATATCTCTCCTGAGTGTGTACTTATTGGCTTATTGCACCCCGGGCAACGAATCCTCTTTCGGACAACATCTAGGGTGCAATTTGTTCCCTCCTTCCTTCGCACAGCCCCTCCAAGGCTTTTGCGCATAGACTGGTGGAGCGTACACCTCACTGCTTTTTTCCTTCTTGGTCCCAGTTGTGCTGCAGTCACCTCAGGATGCAGATGCTGCGGCAAGCTCTCTTCTCACCTGCCTCCAAAAGGCAGGGCCTCTTTTTGTTCTTTGCCTAACAGTTGGCCCCGGAGAAAGACCTCCACCCCAGGGAAGCTTCTTGCAGCATTTGGGAGGATCCAGAGCTGCCCAGAGCTGCCAGGAGCAGAAGTACAGCTGAGAGCAGAGCACACCTGGTAGGAGCATTTGGGGAAGGAAAGCAGTAGTTCCCGCCCCACTAATGGCTGTGTGAATCCTGCTGGGTGTTTTTCCATGAGTGCTGCAGCAGCCAAAGGCCAAGCAGCAGAGGGGTGTCCTGCTGAGGAGAAGTCATGGTGTTGTCAAATGCCCCTTGCTGGGCTGCCGGGGGTTGGGGAAGCAGCCAGTGGGGCAGTGAGGCCTGAAGCTGTGGGTAAAACCTGAGTCCAGAAGGGTTGGGATCGCTTGGTGTGCCCTGCCAAACCTGGTGAGGAGCTCATTGGAAGTTCCTGCCCTGCAAATGGCAATTCCCTCCTCCCCATTTCCCATGCTCTCAGTGATGTCAGCAGGAAAGCAGAGGGCCAGCTGGGAATTGCAGTGAAGCCCTGCTCCCACCCTGCCCTTGCCCTGGGGGCTGGTGGTGGAGAGGTTCCTGGTTGCCCAGCTCCTGCTGCCGGGTGCTTGCCAGAGGGCCTCTGGGAAAGGGCTGCTCTCTTCCCGGTCTGGTTTGCAGACAGTCGGTCGCTCCTTCTTGGCAGGACTTTGGCCGTAAAGGGACTTGGGCTCCCCACCCTCCCGCCCAGCCCAGGAGAAAGGAGCACAGGCAGAGGTGGAAAAGCCTCCCCCCAGCCCGTGGAAGAGAAGAAAGCAGCGGCCAAGCTGGAGACAATCCAGCCCCAGTAAGTGTGCGCTGAGCCCAGCCCCAGCCTGGGGCAGCCGAGTGTCCCTGACCCCCACAGGGTGTTATGGCTCCAAATCCCGGAGGCCTGGGGTTGCGTACAACACCCTTGGCGTTCTGGTGACACGGGAATGGCCTGGGTTACACCTCCCTCCTCCCAGGTGTTATGGAAATGAGGCTTGTCGGCCACCATAACAGGGCCCGACCCTGGGTTCCCGCAGAAAAGTTCAGAGCCAAATCAAAGCAAATTAAATAAATAAATTGTAATGACACGCGTGCAGTAATTACAGCTCGAGCTGGGTGCCTCTGAAGAGGGACCCCGAGCAAAGAAATCCCTGGGCAATTATACTTTCCAGTCTAAGCTCTCCACCCCTCACGCCGTAGTTTGGACCAATAGTAATATTTAGGTCTGGGGTCTCCTGCTCCTTATCGGGTCTCATCCCTGTCCCTAGGCAGGCTGTTTATCTTTACTGTTGCGGTTTCTGCTGACAGATGTGTCTTAATTCTTCGGGTCCCGCCCTTGTCTCTCAAGGCCCTGACAGAGAGGTGTTGTTCCAGCAATTAGCACTGCCCCAGCAGTGGCAGTAGGTGTTATCTCCCGAGGTCCTGAGGAAGGGGATATAATCCAGACCCCGAGATAGTGCAGACCCCCCAAATTAACACTGTTTCAGCAGTGAGAGGAGGCTTTCTTTCCCAGGGTTCTGGTGCCCAATGAGGCCTAATTTCAAAGCCTTGACATCCTGCCTTTTGGAGTGTGAAGCACAGGAATGCAAACTCCTTGCAACTCCCTTATCTTTCCAGTTTGAACCAGCTCTCAGGCCCCTATTCTTACTGAACTAAGTAAAAGTTCATTATTTTATCTAAGTGCAGCCTAAGGCTTCAGCAAATCTAGCTCCTCATGCTAAGCAAGTTTTATAGAAGTTGTAGTAAGCAGCTACCTCTAGACAGTTTCAGCTCAATATTCTTTAACAGTCCCCCCTTTGTTTTTATGAAGCATCCCTGCTAATCCTTTAAAGGGAGTTCTTGAAGCCTTTCGAGGCATACTATCCCTTTCCATAATCTTCTGTATAATATGATCGTAAGTAATAGGCATAACACAGTTAAACTTAACACAACTACTACTGGGTGCAACATGCCATTATAAATCCCTGTTGCAGTTGGTGACCATCCGAGGAGAGTTTCCCAGCCATGATGTTCTCCGTCCCTTTTTACCCTTTCCAAGATGTGGTGTCTCTCTTCTGCATCATGATGAACAGTGATTAGCGCTTTCTGTCCACTGTTTTGGATGCGTTCTAGCAGTCGACGCAGGTCCTCATGTTGTAGGAGTTTCCTTACCAGGGTGAGATTCATTCCAATGAGGGTAGGTAGTAAATTTTGAATTAATGTATAATTAGATTGTAACAACTGATAAGATGTAATAGGAGCTAAATACTTAAAATCACATCCCATGATTCTGGTAAAGTTACAAATATCTGAATGGTTACTTGTATCTACAACAATGCCATCTATGAATAGAAGATTACAAAGTGTTCTTACACATACACATCCTTTCTTAACATATACAAGTACAGTTCAACTTTAACAGCAAAATAAGAACATAATATGAGAGTATATGGCGTATTCCTTTTAGGTTTTAACTTGGATTTTTGTGCAAATACTTTAACTAAAACTTCATCCCCAGGCTGTATATCAGGCACTTGTATTTCAGGTGGTGTGGAGTGATATCATTGAGCATATATTTTTTTAAAAAAAGATTTTCAAACCTTTTTTGCATACTTAGAACATACCGGCTTAGTCGTTCACCTCCATCTAACAGGCTGGTCTTAGCTGGAATAATGAGTCCCTAGTACAGCTAAATGTCTCCCAAAGAGAATTTCTGCTGGTGTTAGTCCTATGGGTTGCTGTGGGGCATTTCAAACATCCCATAGAGCTAAGTTTAATGCTTCTGGACATTTTAGGCTAGCACGTGTACATATTCTTGCTATTTTTCCTGTTAATGTTCTATTCATTCTCTCTACTTGTCCTGAAGATTGTGGGTGATAAGGGGTACATAGGTTTCTTTTTATGCCTAATGATTTCTATAACTGAGTGATTATGCTTGCCGTAAAATGGGCACCCCTGTCTGAATCAATGGCTTCTGGGACTCTCTGCCTAGGTATGGTTTCTTTCAGTAAGGCTTTTACTACCCCTCCTGCATCGGCCTTTCTTGTTGGGAAAGCTTCTACCCAGCCTGATAACTGATCTGCTATCACTAACAAGTGTTTGTACCCATTGGCAGATGGCATACCCGCATAATCTGTTTGTAGCATTTGGAAAGGGAGGTGGGCCCACAGTCGTCCCCCTAGCTCTGAGCTTGGTTTGCTACTTAAAAGCTTCTGGCAGGTCGGGCAGCTATTCGTTCTTTGTTTTTGCAGCCGCATAAATTCCTGGAGCGGCCCATACTTTCTGTACCTGTTTAGCTATTGCCTCGGCTCCCCCATGAGCTGTATCGTGAAACCACCTAGCTATAGTAATTTTTTTTTCTGTAGAATTGGTTTTCCTCTAATTGTCCACATTCCATCATCATCTTGTTTTGCTTCCCACTACTCCCATTGTTTTGTTCTCTTCCACTGAGCAGTCCTTTTCATGCATGGTTTTGGGGGTCTCTTAAATTTGGCCACTGACTTTGGTTCATCCTTGGAACTGCCACCATACCTTCTCTCAGAGGTTGTCGGGCTGCAGCCTTCGCAGCAGCGTCAGCTAATGCATTTCCTCTACTAATTTCTGTAGTGTCTTTAGTATGGGCTGGGCAGTGTATTGCAGCAATTTCTTTGGGGCAGTTGGACTGCTTCCAGCAAGTTACGTATTTCTTCTCCATTAGCTATTTTCTTTCCTGATGACGTAAATAAAAATCCTTGTTCTTTCCATAACATCCCTGTTACATCAGATACTCCAAATGCATATTTAGAATCTGTATGGATATTTACCTGCAGGTTCTTACCGATTTTTGCTGCTTGGGTCAATGCTATTAATTCTACTCCTTGAGCACTTACAGACGGAGACAAAGGATTAGTCTCAAGTACCTCAAAGATGTTGGTGTCAGGATAACCTGAGTGGCGCCTTCTGTCCAAATAATAGGATGATCCATGTTACGGAAATGAGGCTTGTCGGCCACCATAACAGGGTTCGACCCTAGGTTCCCGCAGATAATTTGTTCGCCTTTTCCCATTACTCCTTGCGTCACTATTTTATCTGATGACTTGCATCCTTTAGGCTCCAAATTTGAAAGGGAAAGGGTGGCTCCAGTACCCACTAGAAAGGGAACTTCTAAACCTTCTCTATTTGCCATTACCTGCCCCTCAAATCCAAATTTATATCCCATATATTTACCCCAATTTCCACAGTATTTTCTGAGCCTCCTCTCTCCTGTCATTGTGGACTGACTGGGAATTGCCCGGTCTCATTCTTAGTGTTTGATTTTCTCCTGCTGGCCCCTCTATTCCCAAGTACACAGGGCCTCGCTGGGCATTCCTGCTGCCAGTGCCCTTGTTCCCCGCAATAATGACAAACATCATTAACTCTTGATTGTACAGCACGTTCACTTTGATTCCATCTCTCTCCCCTGGTTCTGCCGTGCCCCCTCCCCTTGCCAGCCTGGCATATGTTCTTTAAAAGACTTTTGTGGATCAGGGGCTGCTTGATCTATAAAAACACTAATTGCGAGAGCATCATTGAAGTTTTGTGGGGTCATTCTTTCTTTCCTCCCTCCCTCCTGGCTCAAATGCTCCCGCGCCCATGCCCAGTTCTCCCAAACAGACCAGTAATCCATTCGACTTGGAAACCTGTCTTCCGGACGATTTCACAAGACAGTTAGTTCCTGCTGATCAAAAGTCCCTTGCGGTGGTCACCGTTCCGCTGGGTTTCCCTCCTTTGTCAGGAATGGGCAATCCTCCTGACACAGTTGGACCAACTGTTTTGTTGGGTTCTTTTTTAATTTTTGGTACCATCAATCTCTTTCCAGTTTTCCAAAGTTTTGGCTAAGGGCGTCCCCTTTTTAGGTTCTAACTTGGATTTTTGTGAAAATACTTTAACTAACACTTCATCCCCAGGCTGTATATCAGGCACTTGTATTTCAGGTGGTGTGGATTGATATCATCGAGCATATATCTTTTTTAAAAAAGATTTTCAAACCTTTTTTGCATACTTAGAACATACTGGGTTAGTCGTTCATCTCCGTCTAACAGGCTGGTCTAGAGCTAAAGCCAGAGCTAGAGCCAAACACTAAAATTTTATTCTGCACACGCTTCAGGTTTGCACCCAAGTGGCTGTCTTCGGGATCCCGATCCCTTGATGCCCCATCAGTCACGGAGAAATCGCAGTGCAGGCATCCCCTTCTCACCGCGTGGGGTCTTGGGGTCAGTCCAGCTGTCCAGCGCAGGGTCCACACCAGGTGGGATGGTATTACTCTTTCATAGCTCTCCCCCTTGTTCCCCTTGAAGGTAGCAGCTTAAAGCAATCACCAGCTGAATCATCTTCTTATGCAGCTGGGAGTCATTTATGCCTTACAATTCCCTTGCTTGACTTCTTTGTCACTCCTTTTCCCACTGCCCTACCAGAGGGGAGAGTTTCTGCAGGGCCATCTCCTTTCTCAGCACTCCGGTCCCACACAGCCCTGCAGTGGGGTGCCTCAGGCCGTGGACACCCCCGGCGATTGCCGACTGCTGGGACGCACCAGGGCAGCCCGCTGGGATCGGGGCTCTGCTCGCCAGGACGCCCAGTCTTGCCTGCTGGGCTGGGACAGCTGCCGCCTCATCAGCTCCCACCCTGTTGCCACCAGTCTTGAAGAGAAGAGGAAATCCCGAGTGTGCGGTGCAGACATCCTCAGCAAGTGCTGTGCAGATAGGCAAAATGGAAGCCCTGTGAGGAGGTGCTGGAGCAGCGAAGGGGGAAGAGTCCTTTCTGTCTGTGCTGTTGACTGCCGAAGATGGAGATGCAAGGTTTCAGGAGAGACAGGGAGTCAAGTTCCTGTTATTTGCGCTTCCCCAAGGCTCCTCAGCAGGTTTTGTAGGAAGGCAGAAATGAACCACAGCCTCGTGGCCGCGGGCACTTTGCAAGGGACCTTCCCCTGTTCCTAAATCCTGGCGTTAGAGGCCTCTTTGGTGAAACTCTCTAACCTCACGTCCCTGTGCAGGAGATGCCAGAGTCCAGCTGCTTTTCCGCAGAGGGCAAGAGGGTGGTTTGGGGGGCCCAGTCCTACAAGCAGCTGCACACAGAAGCACTCTTGCCTCCTCCAGCTGCCCTAAGAATACGGTAACTGAGTCGAGCTAACTGCACACTCAGATTACTGTCACCAGCTCTAAGCTGCCCAGCCTCATACTACACTCTAACATGAACTGTCCTACAGGAAGAAGAACTATGCCCTAAGTCTGACTAAGAAGAACTATAACTAACAACTAGGACTAAAGCTCCTACTGGTACCAAATAGCTCTAACCAATAACTATGACTAATGCTACTTAGGATGCCTCTAAGAAATAATTGACCCAAGGGGAACTAAAAACAAGAACTCTATCCTACACTTAGACAAATACCTATGAACTAAGACCCCCCCGCAACTGCTCTAAGAATTCTCTAAGTAACTGCCTAAGAATCCACTAAGACTACAAGAACTATACCTACACTAACTATCTTCATACTACTTGTCTTCCTAATCCTGAAATAATAATATTCCTAACTATCTACTGGCCTGAAGAGAGCCGTGGCAGGGTGGTGGGAGCCATTGCTGGGTGCTGTCTCCGTCCTGCAGCGGAGGTGGAGGGGAGTCCTGGCAGGGAGGTGGCCCCGTGGTCGGCCCTGCCTCTGCCGGGCAGATGTTGGTGCCCGGCAGTCAGGGGCGGGCCAGGAGGTGCCGCGCAGCCCGGCGCTCCTCAGCCTCCAAGCCCGGCGCCTTGGGCTCGGCTGCCCCGGGCTGAGTGCCAGCCCCAGCCTGGTCTTGCTGGGGGGCCGTGCCCTGGCTTGTGGGCAGCGGGGGCCTTCTGCCAGGCTAGCGCCTCCTCCTCCTCTTTGGCCCCTGGGGCAGGTCCAGGGGCTGCGGGGCGGGCTGCCCCTCCACAGGCTCCACCTGCATGGGCTCCTCCTCCTCCTCCGCGCGCTCCACCTCCACGGGCTCCGGGGCGGCTGCGGCACTCGGCAGGAGGGCGGCGCGGCGGTCCCAAACGGTCGGGCCCACCTTCCTCCTGATGCGCAGCGCCGCCTTCCTCCTCATCCACAGCCGCTCCGGCTGGCTCATGGCGGGCAGGAACGGAGAGCACCTTCCTGGCCCTTCTCCCACCAACGGTCTCCCAACGGCTCTGGAACAGCGGTGCTGAGGTCACTGATGATGACATGGGTGGGCCGTGGTGACGGCATGCCTGGTTCCGTCCCCACCTGTGGGGACCCTGCCGGGCTCTGCCCCGCGGGGAGATCCTGGGGGCTGGAGGGGGCCCCCATGGGCAGGGCCTTGCTGAATATGTGTGTGTGTGTGTGTGTGTGTGTGTGTGTGTGTGTGTGTGTGGTTTGTGCGTGAGGCAACTGGGAAACCAGGGATCCAGGGCCAACTACAGGACCGACTGAGTGTCTAAGGGCGGTTCTTGGAGGGAGCCACAGTGCGGGTGTGTGCGCGTGTGCGTGTGTGTGTGAGTGAGGGCCGTGCTGGGCACAGATGGCTCGGTTTGGGAGCAGGGCTCTGCAGGGGCCCTGTGTGCGAGGAGACCACGAGCTGCCCTGGGCCAGGCTCAGCCCCTTCCAGCCAACTCTGCCACAGATGACAAGAGCCCATTGCGCAGCAGGACTTCAGGCAGTCAGAGGAGCCCATGGTGCCTCTGCTCCAACGTGCTGAAGAACGGGCAGGAGACGCTGCAGGCAGGAGACACAGGAGGAGGCACATGGGAGGAGACACGGGAGCCACGAGAGGGCCCCCGTGAGGAGAACTGTCATGAGCCATGTTTGGAGAAACAAAAGGCAGGAGCTACGTGGCAGGGGACATTGTCAGGCAAATGGCTGGAGTCGCACTCTTGCAAGGAGGTGCTCCATGCTGGAGCTGCTCCTCCTCTGAGGGCACCGTGGCCCGGGGAGGTTCGTCTCCTTGGGAGGGCCAAGCGCGTGCCAGGGTTTGGGGAGACTCTGCCATCGGTTGCGTTTTTCTCCTGACGAGGAATTAGAGCCTCCTCTTGTGCCTCTGTCTCTCTGCCCCTCGCTTTGTGGATTTCAACGCCTGCAGTCGCATCTACCTCCCTCTCCTGCAGGACCACCTGCTGCAGCGCAGGCAGGTGCACAGCTCGGCAGCAGGGCACAGAGACCAAACCCCTCTGGTGCTCACACCAGCTCACCCGACGTGTGCAGTCCCAGGCAGCTTCCAGCAGCTGCCTTCTGGAGCTCCCCATCAGCGATGCAGGGGACTCCCTGCTTTGACTGCCCACTTCCACTTGGCTTTGGAAGTCTCACAAGAAGCATCCAGGCCACGCAGCTCTCCCTCCCCAGGCCCTCGGGGATCCTCTCCGGCAGAGACACGGGAAGGTCTCTCCGGGGCAGCTGCTGCCCCCGCGGCAGCACCTCAGCAGCCCCCCCCACGCCTTGCCCAGGCCCCAGGCCGCGCACGCGCAGCTGCTGCTGCCTCCCCAGCGCCTGCGGCCTCCGCGCATGCGCGCAGCCCCGCCCCTCGCCCGCCCTGCCCGGGGCGCTCTGCCGCGGGGCCCCACACTGCGCACGCGCACGCCCACTGCCTCGCCCCGCCCCTGCCCTGCTCGCCCCTCCCCTGCCCTCCCCTCCCGCCTGTGCAGCCCCGGCAGGCCACGCGCCGCCGCAGCCAATGGGGAGCGCGCAGCAGGGAGGGGTGGGGGGCGGAGCGTCGGGGCGGGAGGCATCACTTCCGTTGGGGGCGGGCAGGCGGGGTGTGTGGGGCGTTGGGTGCGGCCGGCTTGAGCTGGGCCAAAGCCTTGCTGAGCGCGGAGGGGATTCGTCAGAGCTGGGGGCGACGGCGCGGAACCGGCCCGTTTCTGCCTTGCTCCGCTTCTGCCGTCGCTGTCTCGGCAGCCTGTGCGTTTCTGGAAGGCAGGTAAGGCCTGGAGCTCCGCGAGCCCGCGAGGTGCCCGTGGGCAGAGGCCTGCGCTCTTGCCGGGCTGGGGACGGAGGGGCAGTTTTTGCCAGGAGAGGGTCCGGCTTTGCGAGGAGGCTGTGAAAGGACAGGAGTGCTGTTGGCAGAAGGCTGAGGTGTCCTGGTGCTGCTGCTGGGCTCTGGAGAGGCTCTTGGAAAGGCCCGTGTTCGAGCGGGATTTTTTGCTTTGCCAGAGCCTAGGCAGGCTCTTTTTCTCCCTTATCTTTACTGTTCTGGTGTCTGCTGACGGTTGTACCTTCGTTTCTTGTTGGGTCTTACGGTTGTCTCTCAAGGTCCTGAGGAGGAGGAGGTGATTCTAAATCATAGCAATTAACACTGCCCCAGCAGTGAGCTAAGGCTTTGTCCCTCAAGGTCCTAATGCCCTGCACTGGTCTTATTTCAAAGCCTTGATGTCCTTCCTTTCGGAGTGTGAGACGCAGGAATGCAGACTGCTTGTAACTTCCTTATGTTCCCAGCTGGAACCAGCTCTGAGGCCCTTTTCTTACTGGACTAAGTAAAAGTTCATTATTTTATCTAAGTGCAGCCTAAGGCTTCAGCAAATTTAGCTCCTCCTGCTAAGCAAGTTTTATAGAAGTTGTGCTAAGCGGCTACCTCTAGACAATTTCCGTTTGCTATTCTTTAACAGCTGTGAGGTGTGTGGGGCAGGGGCTGGGGTTTTGTAGCTCTGTCCGTGTGTGGTGTGTAGGAGGAGGGCTGGGAGCTCCTGAGGCCTCTGCAGGTCAGAGCTGTGCTGTCTGTGTGGATTTCTGAACCTTCTTGCCAGCAGAAGTTGGCAACGGGCACAAAGTGAAACATAGGGAGTTCCGACTGAGCATGAGGGAAAGCTCCTTTAGTGTGAGGGTAAGAGAGCACTGGAACAGGTTGCACAGAGAGGTTTGTGGAGTCTCCTTCCTTGGAAATATTCTAAAGCCATCTGGACATGGTCCTGGGCAACGTGCTCTTGATGCCCCTCCTTGAGCAGGGGGGTCGGACTAGGTGATCTGCAGAGGTTCCTTCCAACGTCAACCGTTCTGTGATTCTGTAATCCAGTGACGGGGTGAGGCTTCCCTAGGTTTGCTGCTGTCTGTAAGGGAAGGATGCTTTGTGTTTTGCTGCTGGGGGCTGAGGATGATGCTAGTCAGTGAAGCCGCCTGTGCTCTCTCTGCTGCGTGTAGGCAACCTGCAACATGCTTGGTCGGTCACTGCAGAGTCGCACGTGGATGTTTGGGAGCCTGGCGTGTCGGCATCTCTGAAGTACGGATGTGCTTCTTGGCAAGAGCCGGATCTTCACGGTAGCAGAATGTCAGCAGGTACTGTGTAACCTTTCCGGGGGCTTTCCCCTCAAGTTATGTCAAGGAAGGCTTGTCAGACCTTGGGAATGACAGTGCCATTACAAGATCCCCCAGGAGACGAGGGGCAAAATGTTACTCTGGTCCTTCTCTTGCTGGTGCTCTCCAGAGCACACTGGGCACTTTCTCGTGCTGTGGACCAAGTTGCTGGAGAGGGGCAGATCTGCTGTCAGTACAGGCAAACTGAAGAGTAGGCCTGGCATTTGGGGGAAAGGCATGCTGTAATGGACTGTACAGCTTGTTGATGTTTGCCAGGAGCTTGATGCAACTTGTCCATTGGGTGTGAAAATGTTTTTTCCCAGATGAAGCAGGCCAGTTGATTTCTTGTCTTTCAGAGCACCTTGTTCCTGAAAGTCCAGCTCGTTGTGATAGCGGCCACGGGCACTTTCTTTCTGCATTCTCTCAGCCTGCCTCAGGAAAGGTGCTGCAGAAGTGACAGAAGCTTACCACAGTGCAGATCTCAGGGTAAGTCCAAGGATAACTTGTATTTTGCTCTGCTGGGTGTCTAGGTCTGACCGTCATAATGCCTCTAACATCCCTTGCACATTGCACTGAGTAATGCCAGTAGATGAGACAGCCTGACAACAATTTCATGTGTGGACACATTTTAAATTCCTGATTCTTCTTTTTTCCTCTTTCTTCTCTTCCCGTGTCTTGTTGCTTCACACCTTTTGAGTTGCTTGTCTGCTGACACGTGACTGTGGTTTGATGGGCTCAGAATTCATGGAGCGGTGCAAGTGGCTTAGTCGCCAAGACACCTGCTGCAGTTGGTTTGGAGCAAGAGAATTGAGTGTTAAATGGGTGTGTTGCAGAAGCAGGCAGGATGCTGTGGCTAAGGATGCCCCTTAAGAGCTGTGAGTGGGAATGGGGAGGAGAAACCTACCATCTGCACCATGGATGCTGCACACAGCCCTGCTGCACACACATGCCCCAAGAGAGCAGCGCGTGCACTCCCCCATTGCCCAGAGAGCACAGTGCCGAGCCCAGAGCTGCGCCTGCTGTGCCCACAGCCCTGGGGCAGCAGGGCTGTGTGTGGGGGTGGTGTGGGGGCTGGTGCACAAAGCCTGCCCTCCTCCTGTGAGGTTTGGGTGGGAAGGGGAAGGGCAGGGGTGTGTGGGGTGGAGGAAGGGAGGGGCTGCCTGGGAGCCCGAACCCCTGGGTTCTCTCCCAGCTCCAGCGCACTGTTGGCAGGCAGGTCTGGGGAATGTCATTTGTCCCCTGTGGGCCTCAGCCAGTCCCTGGGCTGTGGAGTGTTGGCCCTGGGGCAGTGCTTACCTTGGGGGAGGGTGCCTGGGGGAGGACCCCTACAGCACCCAGAGACCCTCGATTCCCCAGTCCAGGGTCTGGCTTGCAACTCTTGCTCTTGAGCTTCCTAGCTGAAAGGGGAGGTGATGCAGAGAGAGCTATGCATGCTGCAGTGGCCATAGAAATGCCTGTGGGATAGCCCATGGGGTTGACCAGCTCTTGCCTTTTTCTACAGGGAAATCCAATGCAAGGAAAAGGCTGGTTGCTGCAGGTGGGAAGAGGCAGGAAACCATCTTCCTTTTGCATTTGTAGGTAGAGTTGAGCAGCTGGGAAGGTACCTCCCCTAGACGCGCTTTTGAACAAGGCCGATGCTACAGAGGGGCCAGCAGTGACAGCAGCGGTGGGAGCTCCCATGGGAGATGGGAGATGCCGACTCCAATAGCCCAACAGAAGCAAGGCTGCCGCAGCTTCATGTCCCCAGCTCCAGGTAGCTGTTTTCCCAATAGGTAAAGAAGCACCCCTACCCACACCACAGGGACTGAAGGTGCAGGGCTGACCGTCAATGAAGCCTTGGGCTGCTGGGAAGAGGGCGTGGGTGGTCAGGGCCCTTCAGGGCTGTCCATGCGCTCAGGGCCCTGACCCTCACGTGCAAAGACATACCCAGGCTACAGGGTCTCCCCACTAGCTGGTGCAGGCCAGTCTGGTGATAAACCTGATTGCAACTAAATACACTTGGCAAACCAAAGCAGGGTGAAGAGGTTTGTGGCACTTAAGTACCAGTCTCCCTAGCCTCCCTTTGGTCACTCGTGCCACCGTGCTGGTGTGTTCATGCTCCTGCCCTGATCGTGATCCTCTTGTAATCCAAGTACCTCTAGCTCTTCCGGTTCCCAAGGAAGTGTCAAGAAGTAGAAGAATCTTGCCTATTTTCTGCCTTTTTCTGAGGGAGTTTTAGTCTGACATGCTCTTGCTGAAACTCCACTTTGTACACTGGGCAAGACTCTGTTCTCCAGGTCACTGTGGCTTTCCTCATTGTAAAAGTGATAGCCCTCCTCCTTCTTGTGGAAATAGCAATGTGAGCAAGATCAACAGGAACAATCCCAAGTGCTCTAAGCCTCTGATGTAGTGAGTCTTCTGACCCATTTCTTTGGAGGTGGCGAGAGCTAATTCCTAGGTGTGTACAGCAAGGTATGTGAGCCTTGGCAACCACGTTTCTGCACATTAGGAGAAGGAAAGGTTACTGCTGCTACAAGTTGGTGTCTGAAGTTCCCTTTTGGCTTCCTGTGGAGAAATGCCATCCTTCTGGGTGGAATCTTTCAGACACTTCTAAGTGCCAGCATGACGGGGAGAGAGCAAGAAGAAAAATTCTTCTATGGAGAATGTAACTGTGGGACATAGGAGGTCAAGCTTGACTGTCCTTCTGAAGCAGTTATTTTGAAGGGAAAGGCTGCCTCTCAGCTGAGGAGTGGATCAAGGCTTTCCTGCTGACAGTCGCCCCACTGTCAAGCCCAAAGAGTTCTAGAACAAAAATGTATAGCTAAGGCAGAATTTCCTTCTTAGCAGAGCATGCATGGTTCAGAGACCTGAGTTCATATTTCCTTCTTTTCTTCAGAGTTTTCTCCTGGCAAAATTGAGTATTTCACTGGACGTTGTGTAATAGCAATGAGAAAAGCCATCATCTCCAATCTGAGCTTCCAAATGCATAGGCATTGGCATAGTAGAGGTATTGTCTGGGCAGAGAGGACATACCTTCTTCCTCAGAAAGGGTGAAGTAAGAGGGGCAGGTTGGCATGTACACCTTATGCTGCATTCTCTGCATTCCCTTTTTGTGATTTTTTTGGAATGGACGCTCTGTTTCCAAACAGCTGTTTCAGGACCTGCTTTTCTACTCTAAAACTTCTCAAAGTGATGCCTGAGGTTGAAATGTGCCAGAAGATGGCCTGATGCCTTCCGTGGCATGGGCACAAGCAGCTGTCCATATGTCATGGCTTTCCTCCTCAGTTCCTGGCTCTTACTGTTCATCACGCGCTGAGGACTGATGTGTGCTTGGGAAGTGTGGTTAGCCTCCAGGCTGGAAAGGCAGTGTATCGTTTCCTGTGCTTCTCACTGAACCTCAGGTTGGGATTCCTGTTTGCCTGTTTTCCCTTGACATCTCCTCACCTCCCAAAGAATCTCCTGTGTGCAGGAGTTTAGTCACCTGTTACAGGCAAATGTATCCTGGAAGGGTTTTCATAAATGGCCTTGAGCTCCCCTGTGAAAGATTCCCTTGACTGAGAGCTCCTTCCAGCATTTTCTTGTCAGGGCTTTGAGCCCTTCTCAAATCCAGATGACATTTATTGGTGGCAACTTGATGGATGTTTGTTCAGGTGCCAGCCTTTCCTGTGATGGCCAGCATTTCAACTGGTTCTCTGGCCCTACAGCACCTTCTGTTCCACGTAACAATCATGTTTCCTCTGTCTTCATTTTGCTCCGTTACATTACGTTCTTTCTCCCCATGTCCTTTGGACTGACAGGCACTTCATTTTTGGAGCATCTTCACAGCCTGCCTTTGTTGCTTTTTGTTTGAATATGAATTCCTTTTTTCTTTCTTCCTCCAAAGAGACCAGGATTATTCCCAGTGTTCCATATGATATCCGTCAAGTCCCAGTATGAATAGTCCTGTCTCTGCTGGTTAAATATGGCTTTTTTCATGATTCTACTGGTGGATGATTAGTGTGTGATTAGCTGATGCTCTCAGTTTTGTATCTGCATAAGAAATTCATGGTAACGTCCCCATTTACTGAGCCCCGGGTTAGAGGAGAAATCCCTGTGGTTAATCCTGGATACCAGAATGATGTTCCTGTTCTCTCCTCCTGGAGGTTCCCTGTGGGGATCGCTGCCCTATTCTTTGAGAACTCTAGGACAGAAAGGCAAGAGAGAGTCCTGTTATGAAAATAAGTAAAAGCAGAGGGTTGTTTTCCAGTGCTTCTTACTTGCTTTCTGCAGAGTAGAACTGTATACCTATCTTTTGTGTAGATGCAGAGCTTTGATAAAGTTACTCTCTAGGCCCCAAGTGTGCATGTCAGATTTTCTGCATGGTTGTGTCTGATCCTTCTTGTTTCTTGTAATTAGGAATGCCTTGGTATGGATTCACGAGGAGGAAAGAAGAAGAAAGAAACTTAGAGAACGGATGAACGGATGATGAAATCAGTGACCCTGAAGATGACAGTGTAGGTTTGTTCTGGCTTTCAATTTTCTTTCCTGTGTTCTGGCCAGACCCTCGTCTTGAAGAAATGAGCTGAACTCCTGGATAGTTTTCATCTCTTCATACTGCTGTATAGCCAAAGAGCTTCAAAGCCATAGTCATGGACTCCAAGGCCCTGCTAGTAAGCTCAGGACAGAGAGTCAGCAAAAAAACCCCAGTCGCTTTCCAAACTGCTAAGACAAGAGAAAAGGCAGCAAATGGCTGAGGGCAGGTGGGAATCCAAAGAAATGGACAGTCCTACTCTGACCGATCAGCACTGCTCTCACTACAGCAGCAGCCTGACAGTTTTTGTGGGTTTTGAGCAGCCCAGCAAGAATTTTCAGGAGGTAAAGCAGACTGCCAGATGCGTGTGAAAAGCTCCTCTGAAGCGTGAAGATGTCAGGGGAGAAGAGAACATGCTTCTGCATGTGTGTGTTGAGTAGGCAGGCAGTGGGAGGTGCTGTCAGGGCCAGTTTGGGATTCAGAGCTGTCCTGTGGGTACTCTGTGGGAAGTAATGTAGGAATGAGGAGAAATCATGAAAAGCCTTAGCAAATGTATGTTTGCTGTGAGAGGAGAAACTGGAAGGGTTTGGGGAGAATGCTCTTTGTGATTGAGGCACTAAGCTCAGATTATGATCTTCGTGGCACCTTTCTGAATGGCTCTGAGTATGGCAAGGCTGTATTTCAGGACAGAAAAGCATGTTGCAGCAGTTGAGCTGATGAGGCCTTGAGGGAGAGATGTAATTATGCAATACCTTGTGAAGGCAGTTCCTCGCACATGTGCTGCAGGCTGTGCAAAACTTGAACGAGGGGAATGAAAACCTACAAAACAGTTGAAGGCAAATGTCCAGGTATGAGGTCTTCCTTAGCCGTGGGGTAATCTGTTCTTAGTCATTGAGAGGCCAGGGAACAGTCCCCGGACATATTTTATGCATTACTTTAGACATAGCCTGGGACACCCAAAGAAGCACCTTGGCATCAGGATTCCTTGTAGAACAGTGCAAGATCATTTAGAGGGAAGGAGGAAACTAGGGAAGGTAGCCAAAAGGAATCGAGGTAGGGCAAGAGCTGAATAAAAAGAAACATGGTGAAATGTGCCAAAGGCAGTAGACTAGTAAGGAAGAAGGAGAGGTGACTAATGGTCTGGAAGTCTAGTTCAGAAAAGTGACCATACAATTTTAAGGAGAGTGGCTTCAGTGCAAGGCATGGGCAACCTAGAGAGTGGAGCTTTTTTTTTTTTTTTCGTAAACTGAGAAATAATATGAAATTATTCTTAGTTGGTAAGTAACTTTACTTAGTAAGTAAACAGAGCATGTGTGTTCCTTTCCTGGCATCTGGCTCTTTATTTGAGAAGGTGTTATTAAAAGCTGGCTAGACAAGTACACTCAGTGTTTTGCATTCTTGCTGTCATTCCTGAAAGAATTTCAGGTTCCTTTACAGGAGCTAACGGCAAAAGCCTTTCCTGTGTGCATCATAATTAATGGAAGCTCTCTGAGGAGCTCCCTTCTTTGCTTTTCCTGCTGTTTTTGGTAACCACTTTGAGCATTAAGTTCAGTGGAAATCAGGAGGACTGGATTCACAGAGACAATACAGTGACTTTGCCCGGCTCTGGCCTACTATATGCAAAAGTCAACTTGAATAGAAGGGCATTGTTCTTTTCTAATCCCTCCAATGCCAATACTAGTTTCTTCTTGGACTGTTTCTCTGTGGAAGCATTCTTAAACAAGAAGAAATCCCAAAAGAAGCAGTCATGCTGAGTGTGGTGGCAGAGGTTGTTTTGGATTCTGTAAGCACTTGGAGCTTGGCAAGTGCTATCTGTTGTGTGATATGAGCACTTTGTTTAGCCTGCTTTAGAGCAGTCCATTTAGGAAAGGAGAGGGGGCATCAGTTTTGGAAGACAGGTTATGATGTTAAAGTGGCTTATGTTTCAGAGGGTGGATACTTAATGCTCAGTGAAAGTGGATGCTTTTTGTGTCAGTTTTGTTGGAGAAAGTGAGCAATTGGTAACTGAATTTTGGTTGTCAATTTGACCTTCCCAACAAAGGCCGAATTTTGCTCTCACAAGGAAAAACATGTCGTGCTGTTTGAAATCCCATGCGTGAGGAATATAATGGGCGGGACAATTCGTAGATCTCCCAGTGCATTCCAAGGTAGGCTTCGCTGGATTTTTGACATAGTGTGTTCTTAACCTTGTGGTGTTGCTCTTGAAATGCTTGCAGATGGAAACACGCAGTCTACAGCAGCAATTCCCCATCCTGCTCCTCTGAGGATGAGGAACATTTTGCAAGGCGCAGGAAGCGCAGCCCTAGCAGAGCTTGCAGAAGGTGAGTGTGATTCGAGGACAGGGGAGGAAGGAATCTGCCTGACTGTGAAGGGCTCTCTTCCCTGCTCTTGTACAGATTCTCAATGGTATCACTCTGGAATCTGTTGGCATAATATCTGCTCTCTTGGGACTGGTAACTCTAACTGGGCTGTCCGCACCTGGCCTGTTAGAATTGATTCTTTAAGAGCAACTGGACATTGCTGGAGGGGCTGGGAGTAAGCTCTCAACGCTTTAATGTCAAATTCTTCTGCCCCGCTGCTTTCCAGTAGTTTCTTCAGAAAGAAAACTCCCGTAACAAAAATTTATAAATAGAGGCATTGATGGAGTTTCTTTACCTTTCTTTAACCTGTGATATGTGTCCTGTTGAATTTATCTTTAGGTACGGATGATGTCTCTGGCCAAAGCTGAGATTTAAAAAGAGAGGTGGTCATTTTTCCATTGCTTTATTCAGAAGTCCTATGACAGATTCAAAGTGTGACATCCAAGGTTAACAGAGACTCTATTACTACTATGCATGCAATCTCAGCTGTTTGCAGGAGAATATTAACTTGAGGAATCAGTACATTTGTGTGCTTGGAAAACTTCTGTCAGTACTGAGCTTTTCTAGTAGTAGTAAAAAGTAATTTCTTAAGGATGGATAAAAACTTGGAATATATGTAGAATCAAACTGTATGCGATGCCTTCTCATAGTTAAAGGCTTAGTGTCCTGTGTGCTAAAAGGAGACTCTACTCCAGAAGTGTCCTGGTTTCAAAAGGTGGGTTTGGCAATTTTGGGAGGGGCTTTTTGGAGCGTTGTATGTACACTTGATTAGCTTCTAAGCAGGAGAGGCTTATATGTTGGAAGTCAATTGTAATTTGTTGCTTGAAAGACCAGGTGTTTGCTTTTATGGGCCCAGTATCTGTAGATGTAAGGCTTACCTGTGCATCTTCTCTGTCAGCAAAATTCAGCTCACAGTATGATGAAACGTGACTTTAAATTCTTTGCTTTCGGTAACTTTGAAAGGATTGCAAGGCACAAACCCAGAAGCTTGGGATGATTTTTCTTCTTTCTTCATTGTAATTCTTTTCTAAACACCAGCAGGCTAGCTTTTCTTATTGCTATTAACGTATTCTCCGAATTTAACTGTGTTATGCCTATTGCTTACGATCATATTATACAGAAGATTATGGAAAGTGATAGTATGCCTCGAAAGGCTTCAAGAACTCCCTTTAAAGGATTAGCAGGGATGCTTCCTAAAAAGAAAGGGGGGACTGTTAAAGAATATTGAGCTGAAACTGTCTAGAGGCAGCCGCTTAGCACAACTTCTATACAACTTGCTTAGCATGAGGAGCTAAATCTGCTGAAGCCTTAGGCCGCACTTAGATACAATAATGAACTTTTACTTAGTCCAGTAAGAAAAGGGCCTCAGAGCTGGTTCCAGCTGGGAACATAAGGAAGTTACAAGCAGTCTGCATTCCTGCGTCTCACACTCCGAAAGGGAGGACGTCAAGGCTGTGAAATAAGACCAGTGCAGGGCATTAGGACCTTGAGGGACAAAGCCTTAGCTCACTGCTGGGGCAGTGTTAATTGCTATGATTTAGAATCACCTCCTCCTCCTCAGGACCTTGAGAGACAACAGTAAGACCCAACAAGAAATGAAGGGACAACCGTCAGCAGAAACCACAACAGTAAAGATAAGGGAGAAAAAGAGCCTGCCTAGGAACAAGGATGACACCCAATAAGGAGCAGGAGACCCCAGACCAAAAAATTACTCTTGGTCTGAACTACCGCGTGAGGGGTGGGAAACTTAATTTGAAAAAGCTATAATTGCCCAGGGATTTCTATGTTAGGGTCCCTCTTCGGAGGCACCCAGCTCGAGCTGTAATTACTGCACGCATGTAATTAAAATTTAATTCTTTAATTTGCTTTGATTTGGCTCTGAACTTTTCTGCGGGAACCTAGGGTCGAGCCCTGTTATGGTGGCTGACAAGCCTAACTTCCATAACACTGACTAAGCAAGCCAATCAAGTGAGCGAGTCCTGCCTTTTGCAGTGCCTTGCAAAGCCCCATCTCGGCGCATATCGAAGGGGCACAGAGCCTTCTGCAAGAGTGACCCAGGACTGTGCCGAGATGAGGAAGAGCAGGACAGTTGGCTGTAGGGCCATTCTCCCACTGTGGCTGCAGCTGCAGAGCTGGGAGCTGGTCATCTCACAAACGTGTGCCTGAGCCGCAGTGCAGGTCCTGAGGCATCGCACTGCCTTGCCTTGGGCTCCCCATCCTCCCGCCCAGCCCAGGAGAAAGGAGCACAGGCAGAGGTGGAAAAGGCCTGAAAAGCCTCTCGCAGTGGAGGAGAAGAAAGCAGCGGCCAAGCTGGAGACAATCCAGCCCCAGTAAGTGTGCGCTGAGCCCAGACCCATCCTGGGGCAGATGAGCGGCCGTGGCCCCTGCAGGGTGTTATGGCTCCAAATCCCGGAGGCCTGGGGTTGCGTACAACACCCTTGGCGTTCTGGTGACACGGGAATGACCTGGGTTACGCCTCCCTCCTCCCAGGGGCCTTTCTGCAGCCCACAGCTAAGCCCGAACACTCCCCCCAGGTTGAAAGGGGCTGTGGGTGCAGGGGCCTGGGTGGGTGCAGGGGCTGGAGCAGGGCAGAGGCAGGCAGGGGCCCAGCCAGCCACTGAGACAGTTTTGCCCTGTTGTTGCAGCCACCTTTCCCCTCGAGCAGCCCAGATTCTCCAAAGACTGGAGCCCTATCAAGCCCGGCGGGAAACATTCAGGTGCATTGCCAAGAGGAAGGGACGACAGCAAGAGGAGCAGCAGCAGTTGCCCTGGTAAATAGCTGCAAGGAGGGAGGGGGCTTCCCCCTGCTGCAATGCCCCTGCTGCCCCTGGCAGCAGCAGCCGGGCAAAGGGGCTCTTTCTCTGGCAGCCCTCTGGGGACAGGAGCAGGTTGTTGGCTCTGGCCTTGAGCTGGATGTCCCTGAGCTCCAAGGGGCAGTTGTCAGGCACTACCAGAGGTGTTCAAGATGGGCCGTGCAAGTGCTGCCTGAGGATGAAAGGATCCCTCTGCTGTTTGGGCACAAGGGACCTCTGTCTCATCACAGAGACAGTTTTGTCATTTAAAGTTCAGTAGTTTTGCAGCCAATTATTGAATAAAAAGCTGTTTATTATTTTTGATATATTACTTTATTATGGCTTATTGCTTTAAAATACTTAGTTTAATCCTTTGCAGGGATAGCTCTGCTTGGGCACTGCGTTTCTGAGCAAACAGTCCGAGCTGTTTGTGGTGGGGAGCGTGGCTGACTCTGCCCAAACAGTATTGTCATCAAGTTCACTTCAATTGTGTAAAGTTAATGACTAATGCTACTTATGATACCTATAACAAATAATTGACCCAAGGGCAGATGTTGGTGCCCGGCAGTCAGGGGCGGGCCAGGAGGTGCCGCGCAGCCCGGCGCTCCTCAGCCTCCAAGCCCGGCGCCTTGGGCTCGGCTGCCCCGGGCTGAGTGCCAGCCCCAGCCTGGTCTTGCTGGGGGGCCGTGCCCTGGCTTGTGGGCAGCGGGGGCCTTCTGCCGGGCTAGCGCCTCCTCCTCCTCTTTGGCCCCTGGGGCAGGTCCCCCTGGGCTGCGGGGCGGGCTGCCCCTCCACAGGCTCCACCTGCATGGGCTCCTCCTCCTCCTCCGCGCGCTCCACCTCCACGGGCTCCGGGGCGGCTGCGGCACTCGGCAGGAGGGCGGCGCGGCGGTCCCAAACGGTCGGGCCCACCTTCCTCCTGATGCGCAGCGCCGCCTTCCTCCTCATCCACAGCCGCTCCGGCTGGCTCATGGCGGGCAGGAACGGAGAGCACTTTCCTGGCCCTTCTCCCACCAACGGTCTCCCAACGGCTCTGGAACAGCGGTGCTGAGGTCACTGATGATGACATAGGTGGGCCGTGGTGACGGCACGCCTGGTTCCGTCCCCACCTGTGGGGGCCCTGCCGGGCTCTGCCCCGCGGGGGGATCCTGGGGGCTGGAGGGGGCCCCATGGGCAGGGGGCCGCCCGCTGCTCTCCTTGGCACCCTTCCTGTGGGTCGTCTCACTTGCTCGAAGGAACGGCTGCTCCAGAAGTGCCCCCAGCAATGGCAGGAAGGAAAACCACGGCCAGCACAAGTCCCTGCCTTGCAGGAGCTGGGAACAGAAAGAGAAGAAAGCTCGTTTGGAGAGGTGAAAGAGTTGCCTGGCCATTCATGGCTTTGCTCAACAGAAGCTCATGGGAGAAACGCAAGGAAAGCCTCCAAGGAGGGGCGACTTTGGTAACACAGTGGGATGTCCCCATCGCGCAGGAAAAGACAAGGCACTTGAGGCTTCTTCCCTCTCAGGATGGGAACCAGTCCCAGAATACCCTCCTCTGCCCCAGCGTGGCAATGCTCAGTCCTGACCACCTCTGCTTTGAATATGCTCTGACCCTGTGATGAGGAGGGAGATACTCTGGGCCACAACCTCGCCCCGCTCGGAGGGCAGATGCTGAGGAAAATGTCCCCTGCAGAGTCCTGCAAAGCCGGGGGAAGGCACCTCGCAAAGGCACCCAGTGCCACATGGGGATACAAAAACCTCAGGGATTGGGGTGAGGCAGGAGAGCTGCAGTGGGCAGCTAAAGGTTTCCAGGGATGCTGCTGAGCAAACAAGCCATCTCATGGGCACCCAACGGGAGAAGAGCAGTTGCTTTGCCTCAAAAAATGCCTCTGTCAGCTATTCTCAGGCACTCGCAGTGACTGGCCCCACACAACATTCATTTTGCCTTTCCAAAATACAAGTGAGGGCAACAAGCAGCAAGACACCCATGCATGGTGACACCAGTGCTGGGGGCTTCTGCCACAGCAGCATGAGCAGGACACAAAAGGCATCTCCAGCAGTCACCGCGGCCCTCGCCATCTCCCTCCCACGTTCAGGACCGCCTGCAGAGCTCCTCCAAGCCCTCCCTGCACACACACCTCCGCCCCAGACAGCCGAGTGCTGCCTGGCAGAAAGGCTTCCTGGCTCTGGGCGAGGGCAGGGAGCTGCTGGCACCCGGCTCTGGGCTCCGGGCAAGAGGCCCAGGGCTTGGAGCGGGGAGCTGGCAGCCCAGCCACAGCCTGCTCCTTGCCCGTGGAGGTCTGCTGGTGGGTACGGCCTGGCCGGGAGGCAGTGACCTACCTGGGGAGGCAGCAGGAGCATTGCCAAGCTCGGTGCAGGAGCGCAGAGCAGACGGCGCTGTTGCACTGACTCCAGGAAGGCGCCACACTGTCCCCCACAAGGTCTCTGCAGCTCTCGACGCACTGCCTGGCCCAGCTTGGCTCCTCCAGCTGGGAGCAAGCACCGGCGGTCTTCATTGGGCATTTCCCAGGGCACCGGAGCAGTTGCAAAGGCAAAAATCACCTACCAGTGCTCTCAGCTGCCTGTCCCCAACAGGGAGGCTGGCTTCAGCAGATTCCTTCTGGTCACAGTTGCCTCCTTTCTGCACACAGCTCCCCCCAGCTGCTGGCAGCACTCTGCAAATACACCGCACACGGAGCTCGCACGAGCGTGTTCTCCAGCCTGTGCTCACCAGCCAAGCCCATCAGGAGCACGGCGGGCCCCACTCCCTCTCTCCAAGAGCCTCACCTCGCTGCACGCTCTTCCCACCCTGACTGCCGCAGTGATTTGCTCGTCACCTCCACATCGCTGGTGTGCACGGGAGAAAGACGCGGCTGGGAGAGCTTGCCAGCAAGACCTCCTGGAAGGACAGAACAAGGAAGCTCTTTGCAACTGCATCTCCGGCACAGGTCCCACCAGAAGGACAAGCCAGCAGGCTCAGGCATGGGCTACGTTGGAGGGACGGAGCCCCGACTCCTCCTGGTCCTTTCAGACTCCCTGTGTTGTCCAACCCTCCCTTTCCAGGGCACCACCTTCCTCCCTGGCGGCTTCTTGGCCTAATGCTTCCTTGGGTCCAGATTAAGAAGCCGCCTGAGCTCTTGCTTTACCTCTTACAGCCTGCTGCTCCCCACAGCTGCCTTCTCTTGCCAGCTTTCGCTGGGCAAGCTCACCAGACCCGGGCACAGCTGTGCCCAGGCACTGCGTATCTGCACACTTGGAAACCAGGAGCACACAGAAATGAAGCCTCGCACAGGAGTCGCACCACCAACTGCCTCGCGCTTCCCACCCACCAAGAAGACTCAGAGGCCTTGGGGCACATGACCATAATCTCCCAGCACCACTACAGGCAACACGGCAAAAGCAAACAGCTCCCTCACACGTGGCCAAGAGCACAGCAGTAAGAAAAGCTACTTCTCCAAGGGGCTCACCTCACTCCACGAGCTCCAGCCTGCACCTTGCTCTTCTCCTTTCCCGTCACCTCCACAGCACGCGTCTGCTGCTTTGCTGACACAGGCCCTCGGGAGAGGAGGCGCTCGCCTCCAAGAACCCCTGCAAGTGGAAAGCAAGCGAGCTCTTCACACCTGCCTCTCTGGCACACTTCCCACAGGAGGCACATGCTGGCCTGCGCAGCCATGGGCTACTACGCTCCAAGCCTGCTCTCCTCCAGCCTTACAGGCAGCCTCCCTAGCAGCTCCGGGGCCCTTTCAGGCTCCCCGCATGCTCCAACCATCCCTTTCGAGAGCACCATGCTGCTCCCTGGGTGTTTCTCCTCCCACCCTTGCACACGACCACATTCACAAATGTGGCCTCAGCTCTTACAGCACCTGTTCTGCCACCCTCCTCCTCAGAGCCTCCTTTGCTTTCCTTCGTGGCCTGCACAAGCTCTGCAGATTTGCAGGCAGCTTCTTCTGCAGCTTCGCTCAGGGATTCCTCATCTGCAAACCTGGAAATCACAAGGGCACACAAACAGAACCTCCGGGGCAAGGCTCACACAAAACTGCTGCACACTTCCCTCCCACTGGCAAGACTTAAGCCCATGCAGCACACCACAAGAACTTCCCAGCAGCACTACAGACAACGAGGCCAACAGCAACAGCTCCCTCCCACAACGCCTAGAGCACACGCTGCACAAACCCCCTTCTCCAAGACTTTCACCTCACTCAGTGCACCCCAGACCACACCTCTGCCTTCTCCTCTCCCACCATCTCCACAGCACTCCTCTGCTTTGGCAGAACACGCTCTCGGGACAGGAGCACTACCAGCTCACCAGCAAGACCCCCTGCAAGTACACAGCCAGCAAGCTCTTCCCATTCGCCTCTCTGGCACGCTTCCCACAAGAAGCACAGGCTGGCCTGCTCACGCGTGGGCTTCTGCACACTGAGCACGCACTCCACCAGCCTTGGAGTCCGGCTTCCTGGCAGCTCCTTGCTCCTTTCACACTCCTCATCTGGTCCAACCCTCCCCTTCTAAAGGACCACGGGGCTCCCTGGGCTCTCCTTGGGACAGTCCTTTCAGGGCCACATTCTGAAACTGGGGCCAGAGGGACAGCTTGCTCACGGGCAGAATCTCTTTGGCCTGGCAGACATTCATTCCTAGGAGGGCAACACACGTAGGGTCGCTTCACTCCTTACGCTTGGTCTGTGTGCTCTTCCAGTACCTCTTCTGTCAGCCTGCTCAGCCGAGGCTTGTTCGGAACTTGCATCTTTAGGTACAAACCTGGAAACAAAGAGGTGAAACCAGCTTCAAGAAGGGGCAACACAGTCCCGTGCAGCCTCTGCTGAGCAGCTGCTCACAGAGAGAGCGGAGGGCTACTGTCAAGTCTCCAGTTTTACAAAGCAGAAGAGAGCACACGTTGGCAATACAGCTTTGGAGCCCGCGTGCACAGAACTCCCATGCTGGCATGGCCACGAGAGCCTCCATCCACAGGCCTTCTCTAGACCGGGCTGTGAGCCACCTCTGCAGAGACGCTTTTCAGGGAAAAACAAACACACAGGAAAGAGAAACATCTGGGACTGCAGCAAGTGGGGGGGTCTTTTTCAGGCTCTCCCAAAAGAAACACAAGGAGCAGACGAAGCATGCAAAGTGCTGCCCAACTTCCTCTTCCACACCAAGGGGGCAATGGAGAGCAGGCCCTCCTCCAGCTGACTCCACCTGAAGATGCACGGACTCCCAGCAAAGCAAGAGTGACCACAGGCTTCGCTGAGAAGCCTCCGTTTGACAGAGGTATTCCCCACTACTTCCATGAGGAGACAAGCCCTGGCAGACAGGCCCTAGGCACCTCTAGCTGGTCCTACCAAACAGGAGATAAGAAGCTGCTCAGTCGGGCAGTCAAGGCCTACACGAGCAAACCTACTCACTGTGGGAGCACAAAGACACCCCCCAGCAGGCAGCTGAAAAACAGCCGGCTCGGGGCAGGCAATGATCAAAGGCCTCCGCTCTGGCTTCTGCAACACTGACACAGACACGGCAGGTCATCCCCAGCAAATTAGCCCCCAGCTCTCAAGGGCAGCAAATTGCCCACCGCCCACACGAGAAGCTGCCCCGCCACAACTCTCATGCCAAGGGCTCTTGCATCAACATCAGCCCCTGTCCCAGCACGCAGGTGCTGCCCACCAAAGCTCTGAGAATGGACACTAACACTGACAGGCTTTTGGCAAGGCCAACAATCAGCAGACTCTATTAGCAGACTCTTTCCTAAAAAAGAACTCAGCCCAAGCTAGCACAGCACAAGGCTTTGCACTTGCTGGCCTTTCTGCTGGCATGGCTTTCTGGAAGGAGGAGGCCAGGGCGGCGGGGGAAAGACCAGCAAAAACCTGCCCTGCGCTTAGACTTCTTCCCACACCTAACAGGCATGCGCTACTGGGCTGCATCCTTCCTCTCACCAAAGACAGCTGCGCTGGAGGGCTTCTGGGTTGACAAGTCCCTCCTGAAGGCGAGACAAGAACTCTGCAGAGAGCTCGCAGCCTTGGAAATCAAGGCCAGGCCAAGGCACTAGACAGCCGGGCAGAATTCTTTGGCCACATTTCCACAGAAGCAGAGGGAGCCCTGGACACATCCCACACTTACACTGAGAAAAGATGCCGCCAGGTTCCCTGTCTCCTCCACTCCCTGGATAAAATCTTCAAAAAAACCTCATGGTCATTCTCCTTTCTCAGCACACAAGAACGCTGACGTTCTTGAAAACAGAGTCAAAATCTTTCCCTTCTGACAAGGCCCACACAAACAATTTCAGGGTCACTTCCAGACAAGCCGACACCTTCCACTTGGAAACCTGCGTCCTCAGACCAACCTGGGCAGAGTTCGCCTCCGCAGCTTCTAAACGCCCTGCAAACAAACCACCAGGCAACAAAGTCACTGGAACACAGTGCCAGGCACTTCAGCACACTCAAATCACCTCGCAGCGCAACA